>NC_064472.1:71746012-72055654 GCF_023343835.1 Lagopus muta
ACATTTTTTTTCTGATTATTCATATTATAAATACTGTAAAGGTACTATCATCTGTATAAAGGGAAATTATGCATGGCTTGATGATGGGCTTTTAGCTTAAATGCTTATTCTTTATTACTTTAAATTCTTATTACTGCATTCAAATAGAAATTTAAATTTAAAAAAAAAAAAAAAACAAAACAAAAAAACACCTGTTTTCTTTCATAAGACCCAAGAGAAGCTAACCTGGATGAAGCCATAGAGTATGTTTTATAATTCAATGGAAAAAAAAACATAGTGCTTTTATAAAGCATCTGCTGCCGGGCCATTTGAGAGCTTAATTAGGCACAATTTTTGTACATAACAGATATATAATCACATCTTCACTGATCAGACGGGTTTTAACTTCAGGTACCAACTATTCTCTTTGTAAGAACAAAAGAACGTCCTTTCATAAAATAATTTAAAACACTGAGGAATTTTTTCATCTAGTAAGGATATTAATTGGGTTCACCATCAAAATGTGATAGCATGTAAAATATCTTGTTTTGCATGTTAATGCTTTGTAATTGGTATAGAGCTTTTCAACTTCAAAGCTCTTTAAACGAATTAAGTGGATGTCTCTGAAGACCTTAGGCAAAATTTTCTTTGCCTTCAAAAAGAGATCTGCACCAGACAAAAGCTTTGTAAAAAATGCAGGACACGAGCGAGATAAAATATTACCACTGCTCTGCAGATGGAAGCAGAGGAAGCACAGGGGAACTGAATGGGACAGTCCTTGCTCTCCTGAAAGCTCTGTCATTCTCCCTGGCTGTGGCACACTAAGCAAGTGAGAAACACACTGCAAGATGATTTTGCTCTGCAAAGACATGTCGACATACCTTTCAATTACTTCTTTACTCCCTCACCAAAGGTCAAGCTGCCTGAAAGTCCGGTGATTGCTTCCTATTGAATGGCTCCACACACAGTGCCTTCACTCAAGCAATGAGGCAGAGAAAAATGTCTTTGCTAGAATTCAGTCAAAAGCGTTATCTGCCACTCCACTTTGTTTTGTCAAATGGCATTTTAAAGCACAGCGGCTAGAAACAGAAAGCTTCCCAGAATTCAGCAGCAATGCTTACTCCATTAAGTTGGACAGACGAAAATCTAACAGGAATCAGCACTCTGTACTTTCAAACTGATCTTTCTTTCCACTTTCTTTTAAACAGTGCTGCAGATAGGAAACTGCAACAGAAGTTTACAACCCGTCAGCTAAATCATGTGTATTTTTCAGCATCCTTTTCAGCCATAAAGGCATTTTATGGTGACCAAAAGAAAATTCTTCTCTTTACTTACCGTGTGATTTTTATGCCACTTCACTGGATACACTGGGAGTAATACACTGGGTCTTTTTATTGCTCAAGTAGAAAGTGCTCATTACCTATTTATGTTTATATAGATGAGTTTTTTTCAAGTGGCATACATCACACTGTTGTAGTGGTCGACTTCCTCAAGATGGTCTTCTGGGGTTTTGGTGCAGTTTGTGGAGGCACAGCAACAGGTCTCGGAGGAGGAAAGCTGTTACTGGAACTTATCCCCAACCCTCCATTCTCTAGAGGAAACGGAGGCAGCGGAGGCGGTGGGGGTGGCAGAGGAGGGCACTGATGAGGCAGTGCTCCCAGAAGATGGGCAGGCTCGCTGTGCAAGTGCACCTCCCTGTTTTTAATGTTATATCGAACATCACAGTCTGGGCAATAGCCGTGATACTGCACTTTTTCACTAAATCGTACCCGTTCCCTTGCTCCTGCCTGAGGACACCGCTCTTTCTCAGGTCTGTGCATTAGAGGTGGGATCGCAACACTGTCCAAATTACTGTTTGGTATGCAGCACAAATCCCCATTTGGGATACGGCTGGGTCCATTTCGCAGCAGGGTACCATTAGTCTTGACAGGGTTGGCCGAAGGAGGTGGCCTCAGAGGCTTGTCACACTTGACAGGTGTCAGTCGTGGAGGCGGTGGAGGTGGATTTGGCTTCCGCAGCACGGTGAGGATAGCAGAGGGATGCACAGGGGGCTTGATGAGCGGAGTACTGCCCCGCACCTTCACCTTCTCCAGGCTGGAGGCTGTTGTGCTGCTGGAGCTGCTGTTGAGCGTGTCTGTTTTGGAACTGTCTGTCATCTCATCCTCCAGCTGCAGGTCAGATGTCAGCGTGTCGATCTGGTCAACCACCTACACAAGAGTCAGAGCAAAAACAGTGAGAAAAGCATGCTTCAGCAAAGGCACAGAAATACAGAAGTACCCTCTGCAAGCAGTTTTGTCTTTCTCAGATCCCAAGTAGCACATTTTTTAAGCTGTTTTTATTTTTCTAAATGATGATAATAAGGAGGGGTAGTTTGCTAGCTTAACAACTGAATACGGAAGAAAGAAATCCTGAAACACTCCGGACTGAAATTCCATTTCTTCCCCTCCAGGGTTTACTTAGCAATATCACTGCTCATGAAAAGTAAACCTTCCAGTGCAGGAGGAGATTGAACTATTTAACTTCAGCTTATACATGGTGCCTTCTTAAATGAATCTGCTGCAGAGATTTTTTTTAGTTCCGACCTTTCTCACAATCGAGGTGTTTGCATATGCATCCCTGTATCAGTGATATTATGCGTCTACAATGTAAAGCTTGGTTAATTGCTTCCTGAATATTTGTTTAACATAAGGCAATGAGATGCAACTATCCTCCCATATAAGACTGTGTTATCTGCTCTTATGAATTTTACTTATGATCTGTTATCCTCTGAAGTAATCCTGAAATAGCATTTACTGCAGAAGAGAGGAAAAGTAGCTTTGTTTTCTAAGTTGAAAGCATTTATTAACTCATATGTTTTATTCTATAACCTCCTCTTACCACTAGTTCTTCCATTTTGTTCACTTCTACAACGCATCCCTCTTATTGGCTTCCAGATTTCTTCTTCCACTCAATTTTATATAAGACATGCAATATAGATAACCAAAATTTGTCAAGTGACAGTCAAAAGCCCTTCCTGAAAACTGATTTTAACTCAAAAGTTGAGTTAAAATAAAGCTGAATGACCGGTTTTAACCTGAGGATAACTAAGGAACAGCACAAGAACTAAGTATTTCCTCAAATGATATAAATAAAATAATCACAGGCATGGAAGTGTTATTAGTTAACTGCATTTCAGTAACATAAAGCTCACGCCATGGATCGGGGTCCCCATGGTGCACCAGTGATGTCCTGGAGGGAGCGCCTAAGGCCGCACACTTCTCGTCCTCCCACCATCCTCCTCATCCCTTTCAGTTTTTCATTTTTACTTCTTGCTATCATTGATTTTGTCATAATATTCTTGATTTCAAATTAAGCCTATTTTGTGGGAGTATAGCCATATTATAGGCTAAAAAATGGTAAAAGTTATTACTGTAGGCAGCAAGTTCACTTGCTCAAGTCTGTGCTAACTTCTGTGCTCACATCAAAACTGTGAATAATTAATATAAAAACTCAATAGAATGAAAGACCTTTCCAGATTCCTGGCTTTATGCTGTAACTACAAGTTGGGTATTTTTAAATCTGTAAAAATTCATATGCAGCAACTCACTTTATAGAAAGTAGTGCATTCTTTCTTCCCATAAAGAGCAAAAATGTCTTTGAAACACATTCCCATTTCTATCCAAGAGACAGAATTCATTTATACAAAATTCAAAGCCCAATACCTTGTTTCATTTCATTTTCTGTTTTAGCCAGATATGTAATTCACCAGATAATTAGGATTTAAAATGTTTGTCTAAAAGATGCAAGGCATGGTGGAATTCTGGCTACCATCAGATCTCAGACACATCCTCCAGGGTATACTGTGTGACTCCTTTCAGAAATTTCAGAACAAGGACAGATAAACTAAGTCTGTGCTAAGGCAATGTCAGAATCATGGGAAGAAAGTGAGCTTAGAGGAGAAAGAACTCATCATGTTGCTTGGTATATGTAAACAAGGCACAGAGAACTTTTCAAAATGAAAGGGAGAACAACAGAAAACTCATGTTCTGGGCAAAAAATTCAAGCAAGTTTCTTCAAGTTTAGTATGGATCTTTGTCAGTATCGTGATCTGTCTGTACATGGCTAAGTGCCCTATTGAATTTTATCCTGCTGTAGGTGTGGCTTTTTCACTTGAGAATGAATTGATGCAATATAATCCAAAGAAAATCACTGGAAAGAAAAGAAATAAAAAAGAATCACCAAAAAGCTGTAGGAAAAGACAGAAAGGAAAAACACATCTGTAAGGATGCTCAACAAAGAAGCATTTTAAGGTTTTTATATGTGACCACAGATTGGCCTATATTACAGTATCAGATTCTAAAACGTGTTAATATCTGGGTTTCTTCTGCAATTAGCTATTCCAATAGAACTTTTTTCCCTCTATTTTCTATAATGATACTTCCCTCAGAGTACAGGATTATAACCATACAGGATCACAGAAAAAAAAAAATTACTTATGTGAAGAAAAAGACAGCCATGGGCTGCTGATGTGGTTGTTGCACTTTTAGCTTTAGATATTCCACAGAAATTATCTGGATAACAAAAAGACTCTATACTGGCCTAAAATTCATGCATGAATTCCAAAATTAAATTCCCAATAGAGAAGAAAATAAGATATGAGAACTTACTTTAATTATATTTCAACAACAAATGTGCAGCATTCTAAACATTTTATTTCCTGTATGCCTGTAGAACAGATCACCAACAACAGCCTCTTTGCTTTAGAGCCTCACATGTGCAACACTGCACAAAATAAATGTACTCCATATAATGTAGCTCCAGAGAAATAGAAGCTAGTATTTATTATTTTGAAAAGGAGACACTGAAGTTGCTTTCCACTGTCACTATGAGGATAGAGCTGTAATTATACATCACATATATGTGATAAGAAAATGGCATAAAATGGCAGATCCCAGTGATGAGAACATTTGCATCCAAACTACCCTTCTGACAATGCAAAACATTTTCTCAGGAGTCAGATGATAGTCTGGCCTTATGAACCATTTGTAGACTTAAATGACTGCAAAGTTTATCCCCTGCCCTCTGGGCAACAGTGTAGTAGACAACGGAAATTTTCTGTCACCTACTCTTTGCAAAACATAAGAATAGGAAAAAATGGCTCTGACATGATGACACAGCTTACCTGTCCAAATTATTTACCACCACAGGTTGTGATTCTGTTTATTGTTATTTTCTTTCTTTCTTTTCTTTTCTCTTTTTTTTTTTTTTTTTTTTTTTTTTTTTTCATCCCAGAAGGAAAATTCAAATAACAGGAAAAAATAACAGATGTAGCACAAAACTGCAAGCTGAAAGAAAAATAGTCTCCATTTTGCAACACACTTCCTATGGGAATCAGAGGGAAAACATTTAGAAACAAAAAAATAAGCTACTCCAGTTGTGCAGAATCTGTTTTTCATTCTGTGATACAACAGAACTTGATTCAGCTGTGGAAGCATGGGGAGCCATCCTTTTCTACCCTGAGGAGCTCCTAGCCCTCCTAGCCTTGCTGGTGATATCCTAAGGTCTCAAGCTTTGTAGGATCCCAAACTCCTGAATAAACAAGAACATCAGCTCAATCCCACCCACTTTATGTGTTCTTATTGGACAGAATTACATACTCAGTAGCATTTTAATTGGATTTCTAACTAGCTAACTCTACAAAATTAATTATTATTGAATGGCATCAAAATATTTCACCCTGAAATCTAAACTTTTAAACATATCAAAGTCTGCTTAACAGCACTGCCTTAGAAATAGATGAAGAGTTTCTGGATATTTTTTTTTCTCATGTTTATATCGTTAGCATATAATCAGCAGAAAGATCAGTTGTTTGGGTGAAGCAAATTAACGAAGATTTATCACAGAAGTGCAGAATGATTTGGTTTGGAAGATTCCTCAAGGTCCATGCAGTTCCAAACCCTGTCATGGGCAAGGCCACCTTATCCTAGACCAGGCTGCCCAAAGCCCCATCCAGTGTGGCCGTGCACACTTTTAGAAATGGGTCATCAGTTTCTGTGGGCAACCTTTTCCAATGCTTTACTGTCCTCACTGCAAAAGATATCTTCCAGCTATCTAACCCAAATCACTGCTTTCAGTTTAAGATCACTGCACTTTGTCCTCACACTACACACCTGAACAGTCTCTCTCCGTTATTTTTATAAGCTCCCTCTAAATCCTGAAAGGTCACAATGGGGTCTCCTCAGAGCATTCTCTTCTCCAAACTGAACAAGCCCAGGTCCTACAGCCTTTCTTCGTAAGAGAGGAGTTCATGATCATCTTTGTGTCTCCTTCTTCTAGTCCTGCTCTAACCTTCATCATCTCCTTCATCTCTAGTTTCCTGGCCGATTAATTTACAACAGTCATTGTGAACCTGCACTGCCTAACAGCAACTAAAAATTCACATGTTAACAAGAAAAAGAAAAAATCAAAACACCTGAGGTTTTAAGCAGGTTTGGTATAACAATCTAATTAGGAAACAGTCAAGTGCATAGATGTACCAGTGTTCCTAATACACTTAACTTTGATGAGTAGACTAACGTTTCTCTGAAGAAGGCTCCTTGCTGAGTGCCTAACTAGAAGAACAGCTTCCACGAAAATTCAGAGTTGTACAACTACAGCAAGCTCATAAACCTTTGCTAAAGCAATTGGATAAAACTTCTGTTGAACTGCTTGTCAGTGTATTAACTTTAAGTATTTTAAAATATATTTCCACACTTCTAAAAATACACTTTTTTAAAAGGTTGTTTTCAGAAAACTAAGCTAACAATTTGCATGCAAAGGAGTGTAGAAAGACAATTTAAAAGAAGTAGGAAGTAATTTGGGGTATCTTCATGGTACCAACAGAAGACACTAAAGATGCTTGAGATGTTTCACAAAGCAAAATACAATATTTCTCTGCTTTCAGGTTTGGGTTAGATACAGAAAACTAGAGAATGATAATTAAATGATGCCAAAAGGAGAACAACAGACTGTGGTTAGATCTGAAATTTATGCTTAATTTTATTGGAAGACTTCAGAGCCAAACATCTGCTAAGTAAATGCTATTAATAGTATTAATTAATGATGAAAACCAAAAGAAAATTGTTAGAAGTTGATCAAAGAGGCTGCGCAGAAATTAACATGGGACTCCATAGAGGACACGAATAAAATAAATACCTGTGTAGGAACTGACAAGCAAGCACTGGAAAGAAGAAAAGCAAATAGTGCTTTATACGAACGGCTTGCCAGGTGGTAGTTACTAAGAGCAGGATTATTAGATTTAAAGACAGCAGTACAAAGTAAAATAATGATTGCACCGTGGAAGCATTTCAGAAACACAGCACGCAACTTGAAGAAGGAGCACTTAAGCAGTGGATGAATGCTGTAGATAAGAGCTCTCGGTGAACCAACAGCATAATGAAAGGCTAAAGGAAGAAGAGGCAGTCATTGGGAAAGAGCTGCTATAAAACACTTCAGTTAATGGCCAAAGTTCTATGGGCGTTTGTGAGAAACACTGCACAAAATGCTCATGCTCATAATTGTTACAGTTTGTACCATAAGTAAAATCTATAGCAAAATAACATGATTTTATATTCCCACTTCAGTAAAATTAAACATGAGGATGACTCATGTGACTTTTATAACACAGGATGGGACTGCAGATTACCATTTAGAGAAAACTTCCCTTCCTGTTGTCTCCTTCTTGGAGGGTCTAGAATTTTAAACTACTTAGAGAAATTCTGCACAGCAAACATCATCGTATGGAGGACATACCAGTCCTATGCATGTAACTTTCACTGAAATGTTAAAAAGACAAATAACTCCTCACCACCAAAAAATACAACAACAACAACAACAAAAAAACAAACCCGACACTGAAATCACAAGGAATTTGTAGTGAAAAAATATCCAGCAGTGAACTCCCACCTGTTAAAGTTATTGAACATTTATATTAAATTGCTTTAAAATATAGAGAGCACAAAGCATAAGTTTCCCACTGAGGCTAAACTGCATCCCCCACTTAAAGCAATTGGGAATTCAAAAAAAATGTCTTGAGATTACCAAAGCAGCCAAAGCAGCCTGTTCTGGCCCAACATTTCCACTGTACAAGTTCTGTTTGGCTGTTAATTCCTACAAGGGCTAAGGAACTAAATATCCTAACTTGATTGGACCAACACTCAAAACTCTGAACATCTTACTCAGTGCCAGTGAATTAAGGAAAGGAAGTTAGGTAAAAAGTTACGTGCTTCCATAAGGTGTTGAATTGTCAGCTGCAGTTTTGACCTTGCTATGCCAGGTTCTCCCTGCTGATAATACAGACTTAGACAATTAGCTCAGACAGCAGGCCTCCTGTTTCTCCAAATAACATCGTTAGCTCTCCTATCTCTGGAATGCAAGGCAGCAGGCTTGGACAGTAAGACCACAAATTAACGAAGAAGCAGCAGATTGGTGAACAGAGTTGTGGTTGATGAGGCGACCAGCCACAGCCAGCCAAGTGTCCTTGAACCTGACCCAAGTCCAAGAAAACAACACGATGACCTTCATCAGAAAGACCACCAAGTAAAAGAGCTGAGACTTGGGGCGAAGGGCAGATGTCAATCATTTTGGGGACTCACTGTCATAATCCAGCCTGTTTTTGGACATCTAATGCATACATAAGCAGCTTGCTCTTGTAAGTTTGTGCTGTTCTTGCTTTCCAGTATGCAGGCTAGGTGGGAATATACCCCCTGCATCCGGTGTGTATGCAGAGCTGATTAAACATACCTGCTTTACGACTACTATGTGGTTATGCTTTGATCTCCGCACGTCATTATTCTCATTATAAGAATCAAAATAAGAATAAAACATGGCAGAGGACGCGTATGGTTTCATTTAATTCCTAACCTTATATTAGAAAAGTATCTTCAATTAGTCACAAACTCTTTTTGCAGTGCTTCTCTCTGTGATTATGCAACATGCATGCACAAATGTATATTTATCTACTCAGAACTTTATTATCTCCTCACAATAAATGTTCCACTGGGTTTGTTTCTGCCCTGATTTAAAGGCAGTTGAATGTTCAATGAATACATAAACCACAGCTGAATTCAATCCACCACTGAAAATTATTTTTCTATTTTTCAACTCTTGGAAACTGCAGACTGCTTTTTAGAAAAGAAAGTAATACACCCTTAAAGATTCATAAGATCACAGAAGTTCAAAATTACAGTTTTTCATAAGGCATCCAGACTCCATTTTCAATTTTTTTTGGTACATTCTTCGATGCTTCATGTGAATTTATGAGTAAGATTTCTTTTTTAAAAATGACTTGCATGCTTACAAGCTAGAACCTAAAAAAGAAGCTGCATAAGCAAAATGGGAATGGTACTTGCCTATGATATTTCTTCTGCGATGGAAGAGTTATAACCCACATATTACTATTTAGCACTACACTACAGCAATATACAGCTATGATATTTAACATTTCACCATTGTCATGTTTCAAGTCTTGTAGAAAATGAATAATTGCAGATGGATACTGGTCTGGATTATAAACCAGTGCAAGACATGTTAGATCATCAGCCTAGCACAAGTTTTAATTTGCTTTCTTTGAACTCAAGAAGGACGCTGGTGAATAGATCAAAATTTGGTGATATTCATTTACAAACAAGATGTTTTAATTCCATTTTTTCTGAAACTATTCCAAAAACTTGCAAAGGTTGACATGGATAATTGTTTACGTACAAAGAGTATGTACATGGCAAAATAGAAGAGGAAACTCCTAATCAACAAAGAACCAACAGCCAGCTCTACCAGGAAGAAGCCATTCTTGATTTTTAAGTGAAGAACTGGCCAACATTAAATAACAGTAGCTCTAATATCTTCTGATTACACCTCTATTCCTACAAGACATTGCTCACTTGCTGTAATTACTAAAGGAATCTGTAAGACCTTAAAAAGCAGCTTATTATTTCCTGTAGTTGCTAGTATGTTGTTTGGTTTTTTTTTTGGTTTTTTTTTTTGTCAAAAAAGGAATCTTCAGTATAACAAAGGACATACATGATGCCTTTTTTTTCTCCAGTAAATCTTTGCCTGGGTGACCTAAACAAACACAAAGCTGAGTGCAAATGAAAGAGATATCTTTAATAACAGTGAGAGCATCAGTATTTCCCTCTATTCTTTTAGCTGTGTAACATCAGAAGAAGACTGCTCTCAAGTGCTTGTAATTCCAGCTTCAGCCATCCATGTTCACATCTTTTCCATTTGCCACAACTAATGTCTCCCATCACCCCCAGTGAATGCAACTTCAAGCCCAAGGGGAAATTGAACCAAAATTAGAATGGAAATATGTTTATTGAGTTGCTGGATAATTACAAATAGAAACCAGAAGAAGAGCCAAACATGCAGAGATGAATGGCCTTCTTAGTACAATACTTTGAAAAAATGAAAAAAAAGGGATGTCTAGGCAAAACTACAGGAATAGAAAGTCACACAGATATATTTTTTGCAAGACTTTATCCCAGCCTTAAAATAACTTCAGTCTGAAAGAAGTCTTAACAGATTTTGCCTTTGACAGATCCTGACATATTTATCTACCATGAACATGCCTACCTGTGCTTGAACCATGTAAGCCCTTAGCATCCACAGTATCCTGCAGACTTCCACCTTGATTACAGGACATTCCACCTATTCCTCTTGTTGCTTGAGGAAAATGCAGGGGCTATATAGACAGTGTGTTTCATGGACTTGCATAATACTTAAACTGCATCTGTTTTGTACAAAAATCCATAAAACAGATATGCACGACTTCTGAATCTTTTTTTTTTTTTTTTTTCTCACATACTAAATACTTGACAAAAACCTGTCAAACACCAAACACCATAGCAAATGTCTTCAGAACAAAGAGCGATAACCTTATACAAGGAAAAACAGATTCAATCAGCTCTATTCATCCAGCAGTACTTCATCAACCACTAGTACATTATACATGAAAAGTCTTCTAGTGTATCCAGAAGTATCTCATTATCTGAAGCAGTACTAATAAATAACTGTGTTGGTTTATACTAAAATATTCTAGCATACTGCTTGGAATTAGACTAATACTTGAGCTAATTCACACTTTTGGGAAGACCGTAGCTCCAGCTTTCAGGGGACAGGCACTACCACACCTCCACTGCAGCACCACCAAAGGGCACAGTTAGCATCACACTCATACTGAATATTTATCTAAAAGACTTATACCCCTCTAAGCAAACTTACATGATTCCCACCTCTGCAAATAACAAAAACATTAATAATTATTCACCAAGACAGAAAAGGAAATGGAAAATAGCAGCAATGATAATTTACATAGATACTTTTACAAAATAAGTGATGCACAACACAACTGCTCACTCCATTAACCTCCACCCAACCAGTTCCCAGGCAGCAGCTACTCTCTCCCCAGGCACGGTTTTATAGTTTTCATAGGATATCATAAGATATGGGGTATCCTTTTGACCAATTTGGGTCAGCTGCCCCAGTTCTCACCCTGGCAGAACAGTGTGAGAAGCTGGATCTGTTCAGTACTGCTCAGATAACCAAAACATCAGTGTGCCATCAACACTGTTTTTCTCCTTGAGACAAAGCACAGCATCGCACCCAGCACTGGGTAGCAGTGTTAAACACAGTTTTTGAAGATCAACTTCCAAAAGCAGCAAGTCAATCTGGCACAGCTTGCTCTGAACATCCACTGGAAAAAAAAAAGGGCTTTTAAGTACTTGAGAAGGGAACGACAGCTACATAACGAAAAAAGAAGAAAGAAAAAAAAAAGATTAAATTCATGTGACTCACAATGAAAACTGCAAATTAATGGAAAATCAGTAATTTTCTCTATATTGTTGTACTGATGCTTTTTTTTACTCTTCAAGCTCAGAGTTGACAGCACAGATAGCCTGCGTGACTATTTAAGCTCATGAAACAATGCTCTTTTTCATTCTGAGAACACAACAATCTACCATATATTTTATCTCTAAAAATGGCTAACACAAAACCCTGATAAGGAGTGTGTCAAACTACTTTAATATTTGGTTTGAGTATATTTTTTCCCTGAATTGGTGGAATTATATATTACATTCTTAGGAAAAAAAGGGATTTCATATCTCTATTTTTACTCTCTTGAAGAAAAAAAGATAAGAAGGATGAAGCTGGATAAAATTACATACTTCACAGTGAACGTCTTCTGTTTAATATTAAAGATGCATAGGACACCAGAGCCATGAAATTTCAGTGTGTCCTCTGAATCAAAATTATCTTTCTAAGTCAACAGCTTAGAGGTGCTACTTGCTACTTACTAATTCTCTCTAAAAACAAGTAGCAATTAAAAATGGCAGACTGTTAACAAAAACTAAGGAATGTTTGGTCTGCGTATCTTCATTATTGCTAATGTTTTCTAAATAAAAGTTTCTAAAACAACTGGTAATGTAGCACTACAAAATGTCAGAGATTTTAGCCCCTATATAACAGTCTTTGCTGTAAACATTGGTACACACTAGTTACAAATACAGTGACTTTTCTACCATACGTCACCTAATTTAAGTGAATGCTAAATATTTCTTGAAGCTTATAATACTTCTCTGATCTCATGCTGCTTCTCAAAGCATAAAGAAGCTCCTTAAATTACAAGCATTCCCAGGCTCTTAATGCTCACCATGGAGATTGAAAGGTCCCCTGTTTCCCCTGTATGATTAGAAAAATGTGTCCAATACAACACATACAACAGTTTCCTAGGTACACTATTCAGAGACATTAATAACAGCCACTCAAACCAAACTAAACAACAACAATAAAAAAACTTCCAGTATTACAACTACAATAAAAGAATTCCAAGCTTTGCCAGCTTTAAACACCCAACAACTTACTGCCACCACTTCACCAGAAATAAATATCAAGCATCCTCTTGTTCTAGAAATGAAAAAGATGTTTCCCAAGAACAGCCTCTGCATCTTCTTGGAGCACATGTGTTAGACTCGTGGATTTGTTTGATTAAAGGATTTTATGAGTGAAAAACTGCTCTGAGCATAGATGGCCTCCCTACTATAATATTTCACCAGAATTTCTGTGACAATTCCAAAGCCACACTTAAGAACAAATGCAATGTGTCATGAATTTACATTAATCTGGAAGCAGTAATTCTAATCCTGTTTTACACTTATTAAAATACAGTTTCAACAGAGCTGAACAGAACTGGCAGATGCAGCTCAGTAGACGTATTTCCCACCAGTTCTTTTGGCTTAAACACTACCCAAGATTTCACAATCCAGTAAGTTCCATTCTAATTGAAAGTTTGGACACATTCGAAGTTCAAAGATAATTTTAGGCGAAATGAAACCATCTGCTTTTTACAATGGGAGAAAAACAAAGCAACCAAAAAAACCTAAAGCACTCTGTTATGTGTTACAGCAACAGAAACAGCTTCTGCTCAAGCAATAGGTTGAAGCACCCGACATGATAAAAGTAATATTACTGATGGTGATGGTGATTACTAAGAAGCTGCATAACTATAGCAGCTGAACTGTCTCGAATTGTCAGGTGGATAAGTTAGGTTTCTCTTCTTGCTTTCCTGGTGAGCTGCTGGCACATCTGGAATTAAATGTGCTGCAGATGGAAAGAACAAGAGATGTTTTAATACAGGTCCTAGTGGAGGCTTCTTGGTTCTGCAATGGACTTCTTTCATTTGGATGTACTAAGCAGCATAAGTCACAGGAGATTGCCCATGCTTTGCTTATGATGCTAATAAGTAATAGCACTGCTAATACATAATAGCAGCAGATTGGCTGAACTCTGCTACTAGCACTTGCTATAAACCACATAGGTGTGAAATGAATACTTGGTTGCCTTTGAATTATTATTTCTTCTAAGTTAAATAAATGATTTCTGCTGATACTGCATGTTGTGGTTTAACCTGGCAGGTGCTGAGAACCACACCATCGTTTGCTCCCTCCTTCTCTTCCCAGTGGGACAGGGGAGGGAATTGGAAAAAAATTCCACAAAGTAGAACTTGTGGGTTGAGATAAAACTATTTACTAAAATAGAGAAAAAGAAATAGTTGTGAGCATGTATATATAGCATATATAAATGTATATGACAAGTGATGCACAAGCAATTGTGCACCATCCCAAGACCAATACCCAGCTTGCTCCCAAGCCATGGTGCAGAGAGCTCTCTTCAAAACTCCTTCTGCTTGATGGCATGGAACATCCCTCTGGCGATGGGAGGGGAAATCCCCAAGAAATCTGTAGCTTAGGTTGAAGGAGATAATTGCTTCAGTGTGCCTGCCAAATCACAATAGTATGGATGCTTTTTATAGGACATGACTAATACGCTTTTGTCCGTATAAGACCATTAGCTCATGTTCTTGGCTCTGTTACCTGGTGTTGCAGTTCTATTTCTGGTTGAATATTAGGTAGGTTATCACACAGGAAAACAGAAACATTCTGCTTTTGCACAGTCTGGGAAGAAGAAAGCTCTGACAAAAGCAAGGAGACAAATCCAGCCTTACTTGACATGTTTAAATATGAAGGGACTCCAGACAACTTCACTTTCACAAGGATTTTATGCTGTAAATTACTATAATGTTAGTAAATTCAAGTTCTGAGCAGCTCCTCCTATTGGGATGAAAGCATAGACAAAGACACGCCTACACTCAAAACACTCAGAAAACAAAGATGCCATTGGACTGCTTGAAATATCTCAAATACTAAGGCCTGTGTTGTAAGAAAATTATGCTCTAACCAGTGCTGAGCAAGTAAAAAAGACTTTGGCTTTTAAACATTCAGTTGAGGCATCACTCATTTGCTTGGCTATTGCTCCCGGAAACACGATGCTGTTTTTGCTGCTTGTGGTCATGCCCCTCTCTGGCATACTTGATTCAGATGCCTCTGCATTTGAGGCACAGGGTTCCCTTGGGGGTAGATACTTTTGCTGTTCTGAGTGAAAAAGAAGTACTACTTATTGGATATATTCATTAAAGGCTGAAGGTGAGGAGGTTTGTATCCTTCTGCAGGTGAGTAGTTTCACTGCAGAGAACTGCAGCAGTGAACTGTGCTGATAAATAAAGCAGAACACCACTGCCAAGCAGATTTGACACAGTGAGTTGCTTTGGGCTGGGGAACAACCTCTGTCCCTGACATGCAGGACAGCAAGCTGCCATCAAGATTCAGTCCAACTAATGCAGATTTCCAACAAAGATAAGGTCAGTGATGCATACCTTGGCACAGCCTTATACTTAGCCTTCAAACGCTTGTTCTGTTTCTTGGCTTCTCTGCTCAGCATTTCCAGTTGAGTTAGCAACTTAGTGGGTAAGCTACGGAAGATCACAGAATCGTAGGGGTTGGAAGGGACCTCCAGAGATCATCGAGTCCAACCCCCTGCCAAAGCAGGTTCCCTACAGCAGGTCGCACAGGTAGGCATCCAGGCAGGTCTTGAACATCTCCAGAGAAGGAGACTCCACCACCTCCCTGGCAGCCTGTTCCAGTGCTCCGTCACCTCACTGTAAAGAAGTTCTTGCGCACACTGGTGCGGAACTTCCTATGCTGCAGTTTCCGGCCGTTTCCCCTTGTCCTGTCTCCACTCACCACTGAAAAGAGTCCGGCCTCGCCATTCTGCCCCCCACACCTTAGATATTTATAGACCTGGATCAGGTCCCCTCTCAGTCTCCTTTTCTCAAGGCTGAACAGACCCAGTTCACTCAGCCTTTCTTCATAGAGGAGATGCTCCAGGCCCTTCACCATAATGTACCTTAAAATTATGGATAGTAATTGCTTTTGCAGTGACTATGGCAACACAAAGAAAATTTGAACCAAACTTCACAGAGAAGAAAATCAGAAAGCAACTTCACTTTTCCTGTATCCTCTTTTCACATTATTTCAGGACAAATAGTTTTCTCCTCTTATTCTTTTTTAATACATAATATGCAAGTAGAACAATGACTACTCGAGTTAATTAACCAACCCCTCAAGTACTAAATAATTTCTTTGATTGCCACCCACATTACTAATCAGTTTTGAAGAGTCCTTATGTCCAGCCTCTATGATTTCCCATTCCTTTCTGATAATTGTAGCACTTGTCGAAAGAGGAATGAAATGTTTTGTACCTATTATGCTGAAGTGGTCCTTACATGTAAAGAGTGAGATTGTTCCAGTGCTGCTGGCAGGATATGAAGAGAAGCATTAGGAAGACAGATGAAATGCATTTTTTGCCACTGCTCACAAAGGTCAGACTGATTTCAAATACAAACAATGTCCTATTATTGAAAAGAACATGACTGAGAAGGCTGAGAAGATGTCACATACAAGAGAGCTTTGGTACTTATATCAGCATTTTACCATAAAATTCATTAGTTGTTGCTGTATATGCCATAACCAGGCAGCACTGAGCAAATCAGCAACTTGTTTTCTGAGTTATTAGTGAAAAATTATACAAATATCCATAAGCTTTATGGCTACTGTTATAATTTCACTTCGACATAGAAGCTTGGTGCCCAGGTTTGCCCCTTTAGCTAAGCAAATATAAGCTGCAGAAGTATTCATTAAGGATTTAGACTCAGGCTTGCATACTATGGAGTATGTGTATATAGATATGTTCTTACTATGTGTAATATAAGAAAGTGTCACAAACTCTGAAAAACACACCATCAGTAGTTGAAAAATAAAGCAACCTAGAAATGATGAAAGAAAAACTAAGTTCTGCAAATATCTACATATTTAATTGGGAATTGCTGGTGTTCCTGGAATGCCAAGACAGCATTCTTGCAAACACTGATCAGCATATCCATGGCACTTCTTAGGGTCTTGTACCTTGCTGAAATTCAAGCACTGCTCAGATCTGCTTAAATATTCAGGAATTGATTTAAATCACATGTCCAGTATACCAGATTTCATTAGGAAAGTGACAAGACACACAGAGTCTAAATTGCTGTGACTCTGAAGCCACCACATCTCCATAGCCCCTTCACTGTTCATTTGCAAGGTTACTTGTACTATTCACTATGAAGTCTGTATGCCCTTGCTTGATTTGTCTGCTGGTTCCTATATCTTAAAAGATCCTGAGCTTTCTCTGGTGCTCACAACTGTTTATAAACAAAAAGTAAGAAAAACAAAGATCTCTTGACAAAAAATTCTTCACAAACTCTCCATAAAATAAACTTCTCCCTCAATTTTTCACACAATGGACTACCAGCATTTTTTCTGGTGTATGAAAATAAGGACCAGCATGATATCTCAGTGACTGGTAGAAACAAAAATAATCTGCACAAGCATGCCTTCATTTAAATACTGCACTAAAATAAATGGAAAATACACAGCTGTTGCATCATGGACACAACCACAGTAGAGTGGTAACAAAGAAAGTGCAGCATAAACTCAGCTTATTCAAAAGCTCACACAGGTGTGAGTTGTGTTATGCAATTCAAAATTCTAAACTTCTAGAGCATCTGTCATACAAAAAATTAAACCACAGACTTGGGTCAGTTTAAGAGAAACATTTAAGTGCTACTTACAAATGGAGCAAAACATTTTCTGTTGTATTAGGTATTAAAAAGCAATTGATAACTGGGCACTAAAAAAGCATTAATTGTCAAGTACTTCACTTACAATTTCAGATTTCATTGCAGAAAGTTGAAAATAAAATTACACTTTTGATACGGAAATGATTGAAAAAAAGGTTGGAAGGTGTCCCACTAATGGAATCACTACCACTTGAAAACATAACAAATTACATGTCTGTGAGTCTATGACTGATAAAAGGTTATACTGTGATCTAGATACAGTAGCTTTCAAGAAGCAGTAAGTTTTTGGTGATTTTTTTTTGTCCCCTTGCCCCCTCTTTTTAGATAAAAAAGTCAGTAGTAAGGATATTCCTACTGTAGTGAGTCAGTCAATATTCAGCCTGCAGTTATGCACAGACTATCTAATTGCAGTTTATAAACTTCCTAGAAAATTAGCATAAATTGACCGGTACCACAGAGATGTGACAGCTAAAATATAAAATCTATTAGCACTGCAATCTTAAAAAAAAAAATTACAGATGGTGAAATAGCCAACAGCCTCACAGCCAACAAATACTATCTGAAATGCTAGCACAGTTCTTCAAAAAGACGAAGAAAATATGGAAAACACAATGGTGGTATAGAAAAAATGCAGTAAGAATGGCAATTTAGAAACCAAGATGTGGAGATACACAACATGCTTGTTCATGCCAGTGGTTCTTATTGGTGGAGCATGAGGGGGGAACTTCAGAGCATAAGGATTTACTTTTCCCAGTGTTGTAGTCAAGGATGAAGAGTAACTGGAAGCAAACAAACAAACAAAACAAAAAAAACAACCCAGTATTACAGTTCTTCCATTCTCTCTAAGTGTGGTGGTAGAGCAACCTTTAATCCTTGTCTAGATTCTGCTCTATGAAAACAAGAATTCATGAACACACCAATTCATAAATCCAGGCTGTGGAAATGAACCTCCTGAAAAGAAAGAACTGAAGACAAGCTGCCGCTATTTGATTCATATTTGAACCAGGAGAGTTTACCAGTGTCTGAACATACAGATGTTTATGTGTGTGGCATGATGGTGAAAATGCACAGCTAACGGTGGTGACTGTTGAAAAACAGAGTTCTGTAGCTGAGAATTTGCTCTACCAAACAGTGTTATTGCGCTCCTTGTATCTGATGCAGTTTCCATGGAAATAAATGGGAGGCATTGCTTTCAGAGTGACCTTCACATATGTAAAAGTTTTACTTCTGTCCGGATTTCTGCCTGGCTCAGCTCTTCTATTTGCTCAACTCTTCCTCTCATTAAAATGAAAACGTTGAAAAATAAAAACAAACAGAAAAGAGGGAAAAAAACAGACTGGATCTTCTAAACTCTTTGCTAAACCTGGGCATTATACCCCACCTTCCAATGTTAGGCATTCTAACAGAAGAGGAGGTAAAAATTAATTTTGATATTTGCAATATCAAAAGCTAAAAGAGAAATAATTTTCCTTATGAAAAATGAAGACATACCAGTCTTCTCTTCATGAGCTATGAAATATTTTGATGAAAGGAGCAACATTCAATGAAAATCAAATTAAATTCTATTTTCTGCTGATCTGCACTGCCTTGCCAGATCTTTTGAAATGTATTACTTGCAGATATTGCAAGCCTCCATTATACTTTTATCACACAATTTTTAAAACCTTACTTTGTTTTGATTGATTGTGTGAACAAAATTAAGCACATATGCCATGATCTCAGTATCTGATAATTCACACAACTATTTGTTTTTCAGATCTTTCACTGTTATCTTAGGCCAACCAATTTCTCTGCAGTTACGGGACGACTACAAAATATTCAACATTTGAGCCAGAACAAAAGCAATACTGTATTAGTTCAAAGCATGTCTGACATTTTCATTGGACAGCCTTTAAAACAGCTATGCTGGATAAAAATCACTTCATGAATATACTGTAATAAAAATATTTTTTTTCCCCTAAGCCATCATACCATTAGCTGGCACAAACTACCACGTCTGTAAAACATGGACACTTGCTATTAGCTACCATTGCCAGCACATCAATATTCCAGGTCCCACCACTGTGAGGTACCAAAGAAACTGCACCAATAATATTAAATTATCCATCTAAATTTTCATACTCAGTAGCACCACGCCTTTGCATCATTCACATAACAACTGAAGTGCAATAGCAATTCACATTTCCCAAAGCTTAGTAACCACTTGCTGTACCAAACTCAAAGAAATAGGCTGGCTGGCTGTGTTTCACAGGTGCACAACAGTCATGACCTTCAAAGTAGTCAGTGTATCACAGAATGGTAGATTTTCTTTTGCTTTCCAGTGGACAGTAAGAAGCATATACATAAATACATCCTTTTATTAGAGTGTAATTTACCTATTTGTCTCGGATGTCTGATGCCTAGGAATGCTGAAATACACAGCATGATTGGAGAAAAATGATATGCAGTTATTATAATAATCTGAAATTAATGATACTATACAAATCAGCCAGTCAACAATAAATCCATATAATTTCTTTCTCACTATTGCAAACGCATTACCAAAAGGATGATAGAGAGGAGACTTAGAACAACAAAACTCCTATGTGACATGCTCACCTTCAAATAAGATGTAAAGCAAAAACAAAAACCAATCCTCTTCGGGATTTTAGGAATCACAGAACAGTTTGGGTTGGAAGGGACCTTTAAGATCACCCAGTTCCAACCCCCTGCTGTAGGCAGGGATACTTCCCTCTATACCAGGTTGCTCACAGCCCCATCCAGCCTGGCCTTGAATGTTCCAGGGAGGCGGCATCCACAGCCTTGAATCCGTTACTGTTAGGAATGTAAAGAACTGTTCACTGCCTGAGGGCAAAATGACTGCAAAATGTACTATGCAGCCCTCACAGACCAAAACCTCCACCTCACTGCACTCATCTGCACCTCTACCAGCACTACATACGTCAGCAAAGTAACAGCCTGGGGAAGTGAATGGCAGCCAGTCTGAGTGCCAACCCCACGCACCCTATGGCCAATGCGGCAACATCAGATGCTGAGTTTCAGAACAGTTGCATGGATCAGCAGCCTGATATAGAATTTTTTTCTGGCCTAATTACCTCTTCTGGCCATGACCTCTTCTGCTACCCACGCCATAGAGTAAGAAGTGCTGTGCCAATGAAAGGGAAATCTTGTGGTTCCCACTCTTCTCCACAGCTAGCTTCTCTGTTGAGTAAAGTTGTCAGTGTACTAGCAAATCCTTTGCAGCCACTAATAGTCATAGGGAAAGCAGGAAACTTTATTATGGCTTTGGAGCAACTTCAAGAAGTCATGCATGTGAAGTGACACATGAGGCAAAATCTTCAGTCTCCAGGGCTCACGCTGCATCAGCAGAACATGCAACCTTTTTCCCATAGCCCTGGAAGCCCCATCTCTGGCCACCATCCTTCACGTTCCATTAATTTTCTCTGTATACTCAGGAGGTACCTAACTGGTACCTCACTGTACTTTCTCTTGCACTGTAAATCTATCAGTTTTGGGGGACGTAGCAGTGCTTTTTACATCCCCGTAGCTCAAGCTTAAGATTTGTTCTGAGTGAGAACTCTACAATGGCATTTTTTACAGACTTTTGAAACCTTTAGAAAAGAATTCAGCTGCCTAAAATGAGAGAAGTACTCACTTATGGGAAAGAAAACTTCCAAAAACATGGTCTGTATTGAAGAGTAACAAGCAGGTCAACTGTTTTCTTTTCCTTTTTTTTTTTTTCAATGACCTAAAGATTACTTTATTTCTAGATATACATATATATAACTACACAATTTTTATGACTAGTCATCCAAGAAATTGTACAAATTACAGCTGTGTTTTAATCTGTTTAACATATGAAGTAATTTTCCCCATGAGAAGAACAGATGTATTTCCATTATCTTGGTTTACTGGGTTTAGATTCAAGATTGCTTTTGATTTTTCTGCATCTTTGCTCTAAATGCTACTTCTGATATAATTTTGTTTTGATCGACTACGTGAACTTCACAGAAAAAAAAAGGGATGACTTCATGCTGGTCATTGCTTGTAATTCTTCCTCCTGCTGCATAACTTTATTTTCAAATTTATGTCAACTTTAATGAAAATTAGTTGTAATGTAACTGAAAGCGAAGTGTAAATGCATTTAAGGAAGATTTTCTGTAGACAAAACAAACAATTCTAGAAAGTTGCATCTGGGCTTAGACTATTTTTATTCACATTCAAGAAATGATTCCACTGCCTATAAAAGAGTCACAGATTTATGCAAGTGAAAATATTTCTATAGTCAATCTAAGTGTTTGCCCAGGCACTTTTCTTAGAGAATGACAGAAAAATGAATACGAGAATATAATACGCCTGCTTCTAGAAGTGATTTCCTAATGCTGTATTTGAAAATACTACAATCTGGGTTTATGTCTCTGCAAAGCTTCTTATCCTTCAGAGAAGTTTTACATGAAGACTAAAGAGTGCTCAGAACTACAAGGAAGGATGTTCAAGCAGTAATTAATTTTTCAGTACATATCAGTGGTCATATGGGATCTGGGATGTGGCTGAAAATGAAGCAGATTATCTCGTTCACGTAAAATGCTATGAAAACACATTCACTATTCATCTTTGAATTATGCAAATAGATAAAAAGAACCGGCAGTTTAGGGAAAAAAAAAAAAAAAAAGAAAGAAAGAAAAACAGACCAGTAGTTAAAAAAAAATAAAAATAAGGCTTTATGCTGAATCTTGAAATTCACCATTTCTGAAGGATCAAACACACCTAAGTATCATCTTTTATATATATATATATATCTATTCCAAATCTGACTCCAAAATCTGCTCTATGAGGATAAGGCAGCTGAATGAATTCAAGGAGACAATCGGCAGACTTAGAGGCAACAGGCTTGTGAGAGGGGACCCAGTAAACGCTGCTGCAATGCTCTGCAAATGAACCCACGTCTTCACAGGCACTGCCTGCACCACCAGCAGAAGCCTCTGGGCACCCACTGTGCTGGGCACCACCACAAACCTCAACGGTCACCAGAAGTCCCAAAATCCAATTCAAATATTAATAGAAGGGAAGGAAGTAGGGTGACATGTCACTGTGACAAAATGAGAAGATTTTGGATGGCTCCAGCGCCAGAAACTGGGAAAGAGGCCTGGGAAAGAGGAATGGAAGGGCCTGGGCTCTACACAGGAGCTGGAATTTTTTCTGTGTTTGCCTATGTGCGTCTCAGCATAAAGAAAACATGGAAATGTATGCAGTGAGGTTAGCTGAAGAGAAAGTTCGTAAAAAGCATTGGAAATTGGAGTGTTTAAAAAAATAAGCCTGATAAAGCATTAACAAAGTCTTATGCAGTAAAGTACTATGCAGGAACATAACAAATGACTTAAAAAAAATCTGATTTTCATAGGCTGAGGACATAGTTCAGTGTTGATTTTACATGATTACTTTTACAGTAGCAGTATAAATTACTGCAATTCCATGTTTAGATCAACAGACTGAATTCACAAACAGGCATTTATTCATTTATAAATGCTTATGATTATATGCTACCTATTGACCCATGAAAGTTCATGGAAAGAAAATTCAACGAGTTAATCTTTAGAAATGCAAAGACTATTAATGCATAATCTCTCTCGAACTCTCAAGTTGCAAATGCCAGACAAAATTTCTCTGTCACTCCTAGGCTATATTTGATTATTGTTCACCACGGGAAAAAAACAACTCAGTCTTCTTTTATTAATTCTTGGTATTATTAGCTCTTTCAAGCTAGAATAGCAGGCTGCAACACCACTGTGTTAGAAAACAGCCAACTTCTCCACTCAGACATATCCCCATATACAACTGCAAAGCGTGCTGTGTCAGATTTCCCTGGCAGAAACTTGTTGCAGGAGTAACCTTTAAAAATTCTCTTTAAAATTTGCCTTTTTTTTTTTCCCCCAAAATGCTTTTTCTCTAATCTTACATATCACAGAGAACATTACACTTTGTGAATCTTCAGTACATCAAGCTGAAATGTACATATTTACACATTTACACCATTCCTTTCTTCCTTCTTCTTCTGCCAATGAAAAGGAGATGGTAGAAGTCCAGAGGGAGGCTTCCTCCACAGGATGAGCAAGTCCCCAGTCCTAATATGTTACTAAGGTAGCTTACTCCTGCTTTTTCCAAAAAGAACTAGACAAAATGAAGAAGTTCATCAGCAAAATGAATTTAATACTGGCAAGAGGAGACCACCAAATGAACTCCAGGTGTGCTGGGTTAACGTGCACATTTCTGGTTCTTTACTCCAAATATCACACAACAGAACTAGGAGAGGTAAACAGGTAGCAAACACAAAATGAACCCTCTGCACACACACACACACACACACACAGAACAAAACCCTTAAACAGACTATAAGATTCTTCATCTGAGAAAAGCTGAAGGAAGATACAATCAGATGAAACTGCTGTTCCCCAGCACCTTACTACGAGTGACAAATTATTTTCCTATTGATGATCATCAAAGGTGAGTCATGAGCATAACACAAAATGTGAGGAACATGAAATCAAACTAATAAGATGCAATTTCAAGACATAGCATACCTCGAATTTTTGTTTTGACTAAATCATTCATTGTGGTATATGTGTTCAGCATGTTCTCCACTTTCACTAAAGAAGTCTCAGGAAAAATAAAAAGTGACATGTAGGATACTACATTTAAACTCTTAGCTTACCCTGTTCATTTTTGACAATCTATCATCCTCTCACCCCTCTACCCAGGAAGGAAGAATCCTGAGCAATTGAACAAAGCTGGGTTTTCAGGGTAATAATGAAGGAAATTTCAGGAATGAAGGAAATATAACCCAATGCTTGACCTGGTGCTGGGAGTCATTCCAGCATGAATAAATGTAAAACCATGCAAGGCTAGGAGTGAATAGCCAAAACATGAGAAGAGATGCAATTGGGACAAATGGCTGATAAGAGCATCTTCTCCAGATGACACCTTTTTGATCTCATTCACAGAAATAAAAAAAAATAATTATTGTCAAGAGATGAGAGAATGTCAGAACACTTACTGATTGAATTGATGTGTCCAGCTGTCCCTATCAACAGCATTCCTTTAGCACATGCAACCTAGAGACAGATGGCCATTAGCTTACAGGAAAAGGCATGTCTGGTTATAAATTTAAAATGTTAAAGCTGAAGAATAAAACATACTTGCATGAAATTAAAAATTACCAACTGATTCTCTGCTTCTGTTGGACATAAGACATTAGCAGCTCTTAAAGAAGAAAGTGTCTTTTCAGTTCATCTGCAGAAAAAAATCTTAATCTATGAATACTGGAACACGGATGCCCCATCCCTGCAGGCATTCAAGGCCAGGCTGGATGTGGCTCTGGGCAGCCTGGGCTGCTGGTTGGCGACCTGCACACAGCAGGGGGTTGGAACTGGATGAGCATTGTAGTCCTTTTCAACCCAGGTCGTTCTATGAGTCTACGATTCTACGAATACTCCAAAAATACTATTCAGGTGCAAGAAGAAAGGTACTTATAGTACACTGCTTTATTATTGTGCCCTTCATTTATGCAGATTAAGTCCTGTCTTAAGGGAATGCAATTATCCTGCGTTGACACACAGAAGTGACCATATGTTTATTTTTTTTAACAAAAATAATTGGCTTCTGATTGGCTGCCATCAGAATAAGTGATCTCCTTACACAAAACAGCTTTCCCTACTATTTTATTTTTTATTTCCTTAATTAAAAAGAGGAAGTTGATGAATAAAATGGTGAAAGAGGTGTTATATTCAAATAAACCATTAAGTTGTTTAATACTAAATGCTAAACTTTAGAAGATACACTTTTGTACATGCTCCACTCATAATGTACGTGGTAAGTTACTCAAACCCTTATGGCCTTTCCTTTCAGGTTTCTTTTTTTTTTCTCCCCAAGGGAGATTTTTTTATATAGAAAAGGGCTTGGGAATAACTGATCACTGGAAATCTAAAACCAAGTCACCATGCTCATCTCACTTACATGGTACTTATTTAAAGAAGGAAAATACTTAATAATAAAATGTCCTTATTGAACTGAGACAAAAGAATCTAATTTGAGAACATTTAACTCTAGATAGCATAGCCTCTGCCTGAAATTCCCAGAGAAAATACGACCCAGAGACTATTCAGTGCAATGCTGTCCTCTATCCCAAGGCAACGCATACACAGAACCTTCTACCTCTGAAGATTCTTAGCTCTGTGCAAGTGCCACCCCGACATTAATCTCAAGCAGGGAAGCATCAGCACATTTAACAAGAAAGAGGACCCTACCTGTTTCTATTAAAGAAATAAGAAATTACTTCTTTTCCCATAAAGAACTAAAATAACAACTGCAAGTGTGTTACAAGCTATTGCTGTTACAATTATAGGCAACAGCAGTGTGCCGCTTCCCTTCTGGATTCAGTTCCAAGAAACAATTCACTGGTACTGTTCCCTTACTAATAACATTATTTTTGATGGAGCTCATGCACATAAAGCAATAAGGCAGAGGCCTCAGCTTTTGTTTGAGACAAATGTCAGGCTATAACAGTTGAACCAAGGAAAAAGATTACTTAGAAATATCAAAAGGATGTTATATTATGGATGACTTTAAAAAGAAAACTTAGGCAGAATTGTATACAAAACCACTTTTATGAATCCTCGCTCTCCTTCATTTTGCATTTCCTATACCTGAAAATACATGCAGAAATACAGAAGGTGTAAGTGCAAGAAAATATCTTGGGATTTTTAATTCACATTCAAAAGCCATAGATACTAAGCTCCACAAATTTTACTGAGTATAAACTCTTGCATATATTCCATTGTTTTCTCAAAGTCAGTGCTGTTTCCCATTTAGTTGATACTAACTGCAACAGAGGGCTAGTTTCAGCTATCTCAGGGAAGGCTGAAAGTTCAGACATGCCTTTTTCTGCCTTCTCACACTGTATGTACTAAATTCAACAGCACACCTGACACAAAGGACCTTATAAAATGGTTTCACCACAGAAGAGCAAAAATTTCATCATAACCCTTCCATTTATAATTTGTGACAGAAAGGATGTTGGTGCTTTAATTACCAATTTCCTAATGCAACTAAATGAAAAACAGCGATGCTTAACAGCAGCCCTGCTCATAGCAGAGGGTTGGAATTGGATGGGCCTTAAGGTCCCTTCCAATGCAAGCCATTCTATTATTCTATGAATGGAGGAGCAGTTTGCACAGCTAAATTTGGCCTGGGATATTGTGGTAAGACTTCTGAAACATGACTAGAAATCTGGCATTCTATGAAAAATGGTGAAACACAAGATGATGACATAAGGAGATAAATACACTCTGAGTCTGAATTAGGTTTAATTTCCTCTCCTTGGCATCTCTCACATTTTCTGGAAAAGCATCTTACATTTGGTAAGCTTCAAGCTACTCTCTCAGTTGAACAGCAGCAGTTCTATGAACACAATTTCTGCATTTTTTTCCACTTCCCCATTGTGCAGCAGTGTGCAAGGAAAGCATTCCCTCTGAAACTTTTGTTACGCATCCTCAGCAAGAGGAAAAAAAGAGAATTAGTAATCTCTGCTAGTACTTAATGAAGCCCCTGAGTAATTCCCCTCAGCTAAGCGTAACGATTATTTTTACAATAATATGTTATTCCTTTTTTTGATGTTTCAGTTCAGTTTCAGTTCAGTTCAGTTGAGTAAATCAACTTCTAAGAGAAAATTATTCACCTGCATTTTAAATATCACAATTTAGTAATGCTATCTTATGGGTGACTTTTATGGAAAAGGAAGAACAGGGTGCCTTGTACAAATTCTCCCTGGAGATAATTCAGATTACAAGTCAAATGTAAAAACATATTAGCTGTATAGCTCACTGATATGTTGAATTAAAAACCTTTAAAATACTGTGTTTTGCTGCTTCTCTAGCTTGTAGTTCCCTTCACTTTTAGTTAACATACAGTGAGTTCCATCAACATCCCAACTATAGTTGGGAAAAAAAGCAAGTACCATAGTAATTTGAGGAAAAGAAACACGTTTTACTCACCTGGAGACTGACATTTTGACCACTTTCATCTGTGGTAGGAAAAGCATGACATTTCCAGTCGTATGAAGAGCACTGAAGTACTCAAATCAAACAGATAACTTCAAACTGTACAGTCTTTGCTCAGATGAAAATGATGCTCATAAGCATCTCAGTACTTGTTCACGTGATACTGAAGGTAAGGTAACAGAAGTGGTGTCTTCCAGGCTGAGAACTCCTCAGAAATACCCGGTCTTTCTATTATCCCAGTTTGCCTGTAATGTTGCTTTCCTCAACTCTTGTGAAAAAGCAACATACTTTTTTCTCTAATCTTTTAAAAAGAATGCACTCGAACTTGAGCTTCTACAATAGCAGTTGGGATCTGGGTCTTCTCAGCCTGGGGAAAAGAAGACTCAGAGGGTATCCCTCCTTTTAGGAAGGTGGGAGGCAAATGGATGAGGCCAGGTTCTTCTCAGTGGTGCGTAGCAATAGAACAAGGAGTAATGGCCTAAAACTTGAACTTAGGGAGTTCTGTACTAACATGTGGAATAACTTATCTATTGTAAAAGTGATGTAGCAATGGAACACATTGCTCAGAGAGGTTATGGAGCCTCTTCCTATGGAGATATTCAAGACCTGTCTGGACATCTACCTGTGTGACCTATTGTAGGGAACCTACTTTAGCAGGGGGGTTGGACTCTCATCTCTTGAGCTCCATTCCAACTCCTGCAATCCTGTGATTTTGTGAAGCTAGGCTAAAGAGCTTCTCAGGACTGTTGCCTCCTTTCAGAGGTTGCCTATGCATACAGAAAGATGGACATCCACATGAAGGACTATCAGACTAAACAGGAATGCAAAAATTGATAGTAAAAACTTCAACCATATTAAACACTGTAACTACAAAGGCCAGAAGTTTTTAGCTTGCACTAGAATCAACAATCATTATATGCCATTGTAAAATTACCCAATTAATTTTTCATGCATGGAAATAAAATGCCCCATGACTCTTTACTGAAAAGACATGTTTAATTTAAAATTTTCAAGTGATGTAAGTGAGCACATGTATTTATAAATGAGGGCTGAAGGCAATTATCATTCTTGATATGCTTTATCATTTAGTATTATGTATGTATTATTTGACCTCCACAGAGAGGTCAGCTATTCCAGTTTCTGGAATTAAAGGCATGACCTTCTAATCAAATAACATTAAACAACTTTAGTTTCTCCTCATAGCTGCAGGCTATACTAAGAAATGGATTTAGAAGACTAGAAACTAATTTCTGCCAGATGCCAGAGGAAAACAGGCTGTAATATAAATTCAGATTATTTACTATTTGCTCATGTTTATGTCTACATGAACAGGGAAGCATATTTTCAAACCACAATAGATCTCCCTGCATCACATAGCCCCTAGGCTTCTAAACTGGGGCTGAATATCACATGTTTTCTTCTGTTTCAGCTGATGAGATGACACAAACTTTGCTTCTCCCATGGCTGGCTTTTGTCTTATTGTGCAGCACCATCCATTAGAGGTTTTTACTGTTGAATCCATCTCCTTCCCTCAAACTTGAGATGGTCTCTCAATACCTAAGTACATGCTCTGAGACTTAGGCAGCAGTGTAAATGCATGGACTAGAAAAGCACAGGACCAAAATGTAATTTCTTATCTCTGGTCATGTCTGTCCTGAAGTACGTTTACAAAGTTTGATACTTCCAAGCAGCCCATGTCTCCCTATTCTTCTGGCTATTCTGTGTGACTTATCTTTCAAATGAAGTCTTTCTTTCTATTCTCTCTCCCCCACTTTGTTCTGTAGTCCATGTACTTATGTTTCCCCCCACAAAAGTGATGGAGCTCCTGTCCTCTTACTTTTGTGAGGTAAGAGAAATCCCTCTCATCCAATTATCTTCTACATTATTCTTCTTGGATGGGAGATTCTACATTTGAAAACCTGCTTTGCCACCACCAGTAGTCAACACCGTGATGAGCTGCACTTCTAGCTGCACAGAAAATAAATAAAAATTAGCAGCTGTTTGTGAAAACTATAAAATTTAAACTTGGTTGTTGGAAAACCAACAACCAACACATCTAACTAAAGGTCACAGACTGACATATGGAAAAAGTACTGAAATTGCAATGTAAACAAATGTTGCAAATATGCATTCACAATGCATACAAACAAATAAATACAAGGAAAAAATGCAGTTAAATAGCAAAAGTAAGGAAACGTGAGAGATTTCAGGCGTAAGACCTCAAACATACCCTTCATCTTTCTTCATACGAGTATGAAATTCCAGCTCCAATCCCAGCCAGTTAGGAGCCAGAGACAGCAGGGAAGTTTTACCTTCAAAGTGCCTGCTAAAGACATGCACTGGTGGGCCATCTGTGCTGTGAGGTCAAGAAGCTGGGGGAAAGCAGCTCAGCAGAAGATGAGTTGGAGGTTATAGTGAACACCAAGGTGGGCATGAACCAGCAGCACATCCTTACATCAAAGAAATCCAGCAGCCTTCTGGGCTGCATGAGCTGTTGGTGCCAGCAAGTCCAGGGAAGAGATCCCTCCCCTCAGCTCAGTGTTGATGCATGTGGATCCAGTGCTGGGCATTCAGTACAAAACAGCAGGTCTTGGTGTGATTTTGGCTTGATTTCTTTTTTTTTTTTCTTTTCTTTTTTTTTTTTTTTCCTGTTCCTGCTAAGTATTCTCATCAGCGTGGCAGGAGGTGCTGCCTGGTTGAACAGCAACTTGAAAGATGAAATTCTAAGCACTTCTTCTGCAAGAACCGGAGGATTTCAAACTAATTCCCCTAAGTGCTTTATTCTTCTAAATACAGTTTTAATGCTGTTATTAATACTAAATGTTCAAGAAGCAATGCTTTCAAGAGTTTCCACGTAAGTTTTGACTGAAAATACTGTGCTGTTACACTGCTAGGAGCACCATGTCCCATGCCATTAGAGGCACAGGCTCCCTTTACATACACTGCAGTAGGATGGAAGTGACCTTGATGCACTGTTTCACGCATGACCTTAATCAGCTACGTTAACCATGACAGGATACCCCATAAACAGGGCTGGGAACAAAGTTGTGTGGTTTTTTTTAGACTGCAGGAGAAGACAGCTAGAATCAGAAAACATTGAGCGGTTAAGGCATGGCATTCAACACTCAACAACAGCACTATAGCAGTGGCTATTAATTGGATATTGACTATTAACTGCTATTGGAGGCAGGTTCTTGAACTGCATATTGTCTTACTCACCATACCTGTTCTTACATAACAACTTAGAATGTATCTAATTTGAATGAAATTCGAGTTACAGTTTTGGAGAAAATTCACTCAATGCCAGCCATCACAACAAGAACCCATGCTCTTCCACTTCATATCTAGAATCCTGTAGATTAAGAAAATGTTAATCTGAAAGGCAGCACTGATGTGCTCCATTACTCAGCATTTTAGATCAGTCATAAATTTAATTTTCTCTAACCAACCTGAACTGACAGATGCCTTCTGACTTACTGAAAGAAGTATTTTCCAAGGACTTACATTGCCTAGAATCTTTTTGATACTCGTCTATATGTTTATGACACCTAATCTGACTCCTGCCTTTGTTTCTTAAATTTTTAAAATAATGCTGTGTGCAGTCATCTTCACCACAAGAGAAAATTATTTTCATTTAATAGTACTGTGCAGAATTCAATGGACAATCAACCTATAGTGGGACATAGAAATACCAGAAGGAGCCTAAATTCTTCCAAAGATCTGACTCATGTTCCTTCCTAGTTGGTTGAATAGAGGAAAATAAAGACAACAGAAACTTGAAATTTCTCTAACATCAGTGCTATTCCATTTAGCTTAAGTGTGACAGCACGGGTACAGGAAGATTTTACTGGAAACATCTTCATCAAGAATCAATTAAAAATAAATGCTGAGTAAATTTTATTTTACTGTTACAACTTGTTTCAGATTGATTATGATATTCCTCAGATGTTTATCACTCTAATAATAGGAGGCTTTTTTCATACTCAAATATCCCTTGCTCTCCAGGTCCCTGCTGCAGTGCAGTTGCCCCAGTCCCTCGTCGTGTTACATCACCTCCTGGCTCTGCCCATTTTTTCAGTGTCTTTATCTTACTGGGGTACTCAGAACTGGACACAGAAATTCCAGATGTGCTCTCGTACATGCCGCAGCACAATGACCCATTTCTAGCTTCAAGGGTGTTTCTTAATACTGATGAAAGATCTGCTTCCCTTCAGATATCTGGCTGTGACTGGAACCCAACGTTAAGTTTAAAAACAGTTAGAACTAACATGTATCACTAGGAGTAATTTGACAGAGCGAGAGAGGAGACTGGGAATTATGCCAGCTGTTGATTCTGAAGAAAATAAATCACGTCTATAGAGGAGTGATAAATACGAAGACTCTTCCTCAAGCATGCCTGCCAAACTGTATTTATCAAAGTAGGCTTGTCAAGAGAAAAAAAAAAAAAAAAAAGAGAATAACAGCAGTAAACACCAAGTGTTGGAGAACCGCTGTGATTTACAGAGGCAGCTAGCATTACCCCTCCTCAGAAATAAGAGAGGCAACTGCAAGAGCAGTACTCTTATGGCTGCAAACTGTTTTTGGGAGCAGAGGCTTCAAGGATCACTGCTGACCAAACAGAAGACCTTCGGAGACATCATGAAGCCAGCAAGTTTTTTCTAACATTCTGTTAAGGTTTTTTGTCAGCAATCCACATCACAACATCACGCAGTGCACCAGGATTTAAAGAGTAAATAAATGCTGCAGTTCCATGGATTGTTGATATTTCTGGTCTCGGTTCCAGAAGATTCATTTTTCCATTTCCATTTTCCAGTACGAGGGAAAGATAGAAATGACTGGGAGTCATGGGACTGTTCTCTTTGCTTCTTGGCTGGCTTGCCTACAGCATTAGGGTGAGGACTTTGGTTTCACAAACTCTTGTTTTATTTATAAACTTGAATTCTAATCATGTTGTATTATGTTGTATTATCTCACGTTCTCCTACAGTATTTAGTAAACTAAGTTTTCCCTTAGGTTGTTGCTGCTGTTTTCCTCATCCAATCCCAGCTCTTTAACTCCCCTCCCTGCTTCCCAGGGCATGGGGTCCATGGGCCCCTTTACCCCCCCTGGTCATGGAATGAGGCTAAACCATGACATACTCAGCAGCTTTCATAGTTTTACTGGACATAGCTTGCAAAGTGTTTTGACACTGTTTGGTATGTCTGACACAAAGGTTGCATAACTAAGAATCTCTGTAACTTAAACACTATCATGCTCTTTCAAGGACATATGCTGGGTACGGTCGAGCATGTGACAGCCTTGTTACAAGGGGCAGAGTTCAGGTACTGCTTTAAGAAGTGCTGCAGATGGCAAAGACTTAATGGTGAGGTCTGCTATCCAGCAAGAAATGACAAGAAAAACAAAGCGTCTCTGCATAGGCACAACACAAAGGGACAATTCTCTCAGAGAGCTCTAAGTACAGACACAAATTGTTTTCAAGAGGAGAAATTCCTGGGCAGCAATGGCACAGTGACACAGCGTTAATGATTTTTTAGGAGTACTATTTTTCATTTTTGAAAGTATCATTCTATTTTAATACTATGGTTTTCTGGGTTCTACATGTTCTGGAAGGGTTCGGAACTGTTCACAGTTCACATGAGTAATAATACATCGATTATTTAAAAATACATTGTTAATAGGCTGTGTCATGTTCTATAATTTACAGTACTTTTTGCAAAAGCAGTTGGCTTATTACTGGAATTTCGAGTTCAGTTCTGTGCAGTGATGGACAAAGTACTTACAACAGCATAACAATATCCATCTGTTCTTCTTTCAGTATCTAAAAATGTTCGTGAGGATAGAAATAAATCTTTTTCAAGAAACTAGACCTTGGTAAGTGCAGTCACTATTGGAGATTTTAAAACATTCAGTGCTGATCAACTTTACAGCAGTAACAACGTTAAGCTGTTGGCATAAAACAAAAAAAGTGAAAAGTTGGTGGAATAATCTTCTTCCTACATTTGAAACAGGAGTGCATGCATGCAAGTCACTGGCACCTCTTCCATTTATGAGCATTGGGATTTAAAAATAACACAGCAACCAAAAAAAACAAACAAACAAAAAAACAAACAAACAAAAAAAAAAAAAAAACAAAAAAAAAACCCCACCATATTCCAGCATCTTTCATTATCTGCAACTCTTTCAGTTTAGTGCATTTAATTTCCCCTTTAATCCATTTACTATTTACACTGTATTAGTTTTAATGTTTCAAGTAGTACATTAGCTTCAATATGTCCCATGAGAGCTAGACTGACAATCAGCAAAAAGAAATTCAGACACATTTTATAAGGTCTCTAGCCATTTATATTCCCAGAAAGACCAAATGAAGCACAGCATACAGTTCTTCAGATGAGTTCTATTAATGCAGCTTCACAGGATGCTGATGGCCAGCACGAAATTGGCTAGTTTCAGTAAGAACTATAATGCAGCATTGTCAACAATAATTTCTGTGTTAAAAATAAAAAATAAATAAAACTCAAGCTAATATTGCCATATAAAATTTGTGTGAATGAGAGAGGAGGCAAAACCTTGAGGTTTTAATTTTATTTGCTTCCACTTTGCACTAGAAACTTGCATGGCCCTTTTTTTATTTAGTCAAAGTCTCTCATAATGCTCTGATTCTGCCATGCCAATGTGATTCCCTAATTTGGTATCTCATCACCTGAAAAGCACATCCTTTGTTTGCAACTGATGTAAGCCACAATGTGAAATGCACAGCTTTCCATCTAATTAGGGTTCCAAACTTCAGACTGTTACGGTGACAGAAATATTACCCCATTTCAGCCTTTGAAAGATGTGAATTTAGGGGCAGAAAGTTTTTAACTGCTCTGGCACATTTATGGCTCAGCACCTCTGATTTATCCTTTTCTCACATTCTGAGTTTACTGACGTGGAAGCACTAAAGAAGGAAGGCTTATGTCACAGTCACATAAAACCTGTAGGCCAGAGTCCCAGAAATTAATTTCAGAGGTATTGAACAATCTGGCATCTCCACTTCTACCTTCAACTCTCCGGTCCTCACCATCAAACCTATCACCCAGAGCCATCAGGCATGATCCTACTGAAGTCTGAAATTACGTTTTAGGATTTTTAAGAAAACACATGCCGTCAGATTTTAAACGAAGTTTGGTCATGTTTACCACAGATGCTGGTTAACTAGCAATGACAGAAAGGAAACCAGCAGAGAGAACATACACAGATCCCTGAGGAAGGCCTAGAGCTACCAGTCCTTAACTTCAAAGATAATATTGAAGAGCAAATATTTGAGAGCAAAGCTTTTTATTAACTGAACTTCGATAAGGAAACGCAACTGCGACTTCTGCCTTCTGTTCCTGAAATAAATTGTGTTTTCATGGGCAGCATCTCAGAAACTTTAAAACTATTTATCTAATCATTCGGAAGATGATTCAGTGTTACTGTCACATTGTGTTTGTTTTCCTTTAAATCTTCTCCAACATTATCCTTATATTAATATTTCAAACAAGTAAAATAAATCCTTTTAAAAATAAGTATATTTTGTTCCCATTCTGCTTCCTGCTTCCTGTTTCACAGGAAACTGTGAGTCACAACAGCAAAATCCTTAACGCTGGTGTCTCAAAAGCTTCAGTAATTCAGAACAAAAGAGCTCGCTCTGTAAGAAACCATGACAAACCACCTACACCACCTTCACAATTCATCCCATTGGTACAGGAAAGGGTCAAGAGACCTTAGGCTTTCCTCCACCACGAGGAGATCTACAGCAAACAGTGTTTGTGCGTTTCATTAATGACGTTTTTTGCCTCATACTCAAGGCTCTTTTGCCACGTAAGAGAATCCATGCATTTGAAAGCCAATTTAGTTCTCGTGCATTTCTGATAGTATGATTTGTCTAATAACATCAGCTAACCTGAATAACATTGACACATCAAAACTCAGGGCTCTGAGACAGATTTTTTCAGATATGAGAGGTGTTTTATTTTTAAGTGTTACCAACTGCCTTGTATAAGTATGCCTGCCCCATTTACACTTGGGCTCAAATGTGACTCTTTTAGAGCAGCCTGGTTAGCTGATTGTAACACATGAAGAAACTCTCTGCCTGTTCTCCCTACCCCAAGCACTTAATTTCTTTCTTCTTATATCAGTAGATCCACTGCTACAATGCAAATACAGTTTTAATGCACTGTTGGATGCAAAGCTGTTTTACAGTAACAGCCCTCCTAGGTCAGACGTGCCCTATTTTACTGAAACAGCATTTCATTAGAAGGTTTTCAGAGAATGGTAATTTAAACAATATGCTTTATTACTCCAGGGCACTATCTTTAATGGCCATACTCATTTGGGAAAGAAAATTCTGGTAAAATGTGAAAAAGGAAGAGAACCAAGCAAAGGGAAGGCAAAGACACCATGGGACAAAAAATAATTCAGAAATTCCAGATAGGGGCAGGAGATCTAAGTCTCATCACATGTAAGAAATCCTGTTTGTGAGCTGGATGGCTGGGGAGAGACAGAATACACATCCTGGGAGCTTGTTATCAGCACAAAGAAAATGAAATATATGATATGCACATCCTGGGAGCTTGTTATCAGCACAAAGAAAATGAAATATACAATATACATTATATATGCAATTAATAAACAATTTTAAAAACAGACATACATACAAAAAAAGAAACAAAACAAAACAAAACAAAACAGATCCCTCATAAGGATTACATCCAAATACATTCCAAAAAAAGCCATTCTTTGATTCTGTGCTATAGGTTTACAAAATTATTAAACCAAAGTTATATACTACATTAACTTAGTGTAAGAAGCTTACAAAATTTCTTAACTACCCAGTAGGAATTTTGTGCTCAATCCTCTCCCACCTCTAATCTCTTCTTTCCAAGGTTTCTCCCTCTGCACAGAGGCATAACAGCATATGTACACTTCAGTCTCTAATGAGAAGTTAAGCCTACAATTACATAAGGCATGTTTAAGATTATTTAGACTAGAGACCTACTTATTAAATTTTAGTTTAACATACTTACGAAAATACTGTAGCTGAAAATAAGTAAGAAAAATAATATAAGGAAGATTTTAGATGTTGGAAGTCAGCATGAATGAAGATAAACACATAAACTCATCATCCGTATTTTTAATCCCTGTAGGATTGGGCTCATTTTCAGTTTCAGACAAACTAAAGCATAAAAAAAAAAAGGAATTCCACCAAGTCATAAGAATCATAAAGTCATATAATAGCTTGAGTCGAAAACAACTTCAAATGGCATCCATTTCCAACCCCCTGCCATGGGTTGGTTGCCCCGCACCAGCTGAGGATGCCCAGGACCTCATTGAGCCTGGTCTTGAACAGGGATGGGGCACCCACAGCTCTGGGCTGCTGTGCCAAGGCCTCACTTTTACTCTGAGTAAAGAACGTCCTCTTAATGTCTAATCTAAATCTCTCCTCTTTTACTTTAAAACCATTCCCCTTTGACCTATTAAGCTTGAATTAAAAGAATATATAAATGCAATCTTCAGCTGTGGTTTGTAGCATTAAGATATTCAAATTCTTCATGTCTAAGGTCGAGCACGAGGTCTGTGACTTGCATAACTACTAGCCTTTTCTGAATCTTCTAAAGCTAGCTTGGAAGCTAGTGACCTACTCCCCATTCCCTCCGTCTGGCTTTTAAGCATTCATAGTCTCTCTCTGTTCAGTTTTTTTATTCTTTATTGTGCTTTTGTCTTTCTGCCCTACCTTGGAGCCAATATTAATAAGGGTTTTTTATATCTACTTCTTTTTACATCAAACATGCTTCTATATTCCTGTTAAATAAAAAAAACCCCACAACTTTAGTGATGCACATCTGTTGTGTCCACTGTCTTTCAAGCTGGGTTGCAAACTGGAAATGGCAAAGAGCCTTCTCTTATTACCCTACATCTACCACATTTTTCAATTTCTTCACGTTTGGCTTTCATACTAATTCAGAGCTTCTCCAGTAGCTAAGAATTGTTTATCACTGTCACACAACATATTACTCATCATATGAAATATGCACTGAACATGCTTTGTATTGTTGCTCTGTAGCCCTTGTGACTGCAGTATTGCCACTGTTAGTCACTGACTTTGATTCTGAAAGGCCCTAGGACTTTGCCTGAGTATACATTGGCTTGTCTCAGGTGATTTGACTCTGAGAGCAATTTTTTTTTGCATTGCCTAAATGCCTGCCATCTATTTTGTTTTATTTGCAATAATCTCTGCATAATAATATAGTACAACCATAATGTTTATAGAGATATATAGAAGTAAATACTTATGATGCTGCCATAACAATGTCACGTATACATAAAAAAAGAAGAAAGGAAAGTGCCTTGAAAGTGCAGACACAGGGTAAAATACTGAAGAGTATTGGTACGAAATGGTTAAGAGAGGGGGCACAGAATGACAGTGGAAATTGCATGGCCTAGCAATCAGCTATCGGCATTGCAAACCTGGGAACCAGGTAAAACATTTTTTTGAGAAATAACAATGGGAACAAAGATCAGCTACCTAGAGTGTGTGAAATCCACCACAGACAGGAAATGAAGAAGTACGATGAAGTTACAGATGAGTGAGAATAAGCCTGGCATTGAGGGTACTGGAAGCATCCCTTAGACCTCACCAACACCGTACTTCCTGCAGTAGAAAGGAAGAACAAACCTCAATATCCAATGTCAAACTTCTCCTAGCACTGCGTGAGGGTGCTGCCATATTGCTGCACTCTCACCACCCAGCCAGAACTGACCTCAGGAATCATGCACCCCTCATTAGCGGCTGAGCATCAAAGAGACAGGCAGGGGAAAGGGTGTCTGTAAAAATTTTAACAGCATTAGTGATTGTGCTGGCCTGCTACAGAATTCAGTATTATTTCTTCAACTGAATACTTTGTTTTCCTTATTTTAAATGGGCTACCTGCAAAAGTAACTGCTTTTAAGACCTTATGTGAAGTCATTCTCTTGGTATCAGGTTCCCAAATCTTTAAACTTGGGAAGAGATTGGTACTATTTCTGAAGGATGGAAATTGCCTAGGCTTTGAATAAAAATAGCAGCCATAATGGTAAGCTGCTATATAAAATTTAGCCACAATTCATATTGTCAGTTGCAAAAGTTAGAGTGAAAACAGTGTAAGATCTCAGCCAATATTGCTAAAATTATCCCCAAATTGTTGCACTTTGTGGCAAAAAAGAGGGCCTGAATGAAAATGAATGTTGAGGATGTTGATCACAGTACTAAATGCTAGCTTGTCAATGCCAAGTTTAAGGCTATCTTCTGTAAAAGGTTTTCACAAGTCATCTGACAGCTGAACAACTGAGGAGGAGGCCCTTTGACAGCTAAGAACAGCTCTGCAATTACAGTCTAAACACAGGTGTGACCCCTGGGAAAGGAAAAGCTTATATAAAAATGCATGGTCTGGCAAACTGGCACTCCTACACTTTCCTGTTCTAAGTTACAGCACAGCATGGAAAAGGTGGCAAGACTGTTTACTACTATACAACATGGAATCCTGGAATTGTTTGGGTTCAAATGGACCTTGAAGATCATCTAATTCCAACCCCTTACCATGGGCAAAGCTGCCACTCACCAGATGAGGCTGCTCAGGGACCCATCCAACCCAGCCCTGAGCACCTCATGAGATCCCTATCTCATCAACATCTTCTCTGTGTCAGAGGCTTGTCCAATTAGAACCCAACATCTAACCTAAATCTCTCCTATTTTAGTTTAAAACGGTTCTTCCTTGTCCTACTACAGACATTTAACTCCACTCCCCCTTCCCTACCCCCTTCCCCAGCTTACAAGCTCCCCTTAAAAAACTGGAATTCCACCCCCAAGTCTTCTCCAGGCTGAACAGGCCCAGCTGCCTTCACAGGCGGTGTGCTCAAGACCTGTGAGCATCTTCATGGCCCTCTTTGGATTTATTCCAACAGCTCCAAATCCTTCTCATGCTGGGGACACCAGACCTGGATGCAGCACTCCAGATGGGATTTCTAGGGCAGAGCAGATCACCTTCCTGCCCAGGATACCTCTGTTAATGAAGCTGGCCTTCTGCATGTTCATATTGCTGGCTCACACAAAGCTTTTTGGTCCACAAAACACACAGTACATATGAATCAGTAATGAACAGAAGACTCATCCACTACCACTACTACCCAATTAAACTTCACACAATCCTACAGAATGAATACTCCCAGGAATGGCCTGGGATAGATAGGGTAGAGAAAAGATAGAATAATCATCTCAAGGGAGCAGCTGAGGACTCAAACCCTCTCATTGATGGCTCCAAAGCAGTCTGCAAACACATCAAAACACAACTGAGGTCATCTTCCTTTCACGTCATACAATGTCTGGCAATGATTAGATCTTCTGTTCTCCAGTTTCCAATAGTGCCTTTTAGATGTCTCTAAAAGGTGGTCAAGAGTTGGCAGACAATACCTGTCAGGATATTTAAAGCAGGTAGAGCTGCTTTAAATCATTTTCAGACCATCCAAGGAAGGTAGAAGTCACAATCCCTTAATGCAGAAGGAATCACTTACCCCTTTCCAAGGATCAGGGCTCACCAAACACTCCAAAGGAAGCAACCTCCAGGTAGAGATGCCTCCCTTGTGGCTGCCAGCCCTTGCATGAGGTTAGGGACAGATGGACCCTGGGTCCACCCCTTCTGGTCACAGACGTGAATTGCTTACATATGTGCTTTTAGGACTGGCTATGCCCTTTCACCAGGCACACCATCACTGGTTCACACTGTGAACTAACCATTCCCATACAATATCAAATACAAAACATTCAAAGTTACCCTCAGTATTCTACTGCAGGCTAAGACACAAAGAATTGCTTTCCCTTTAAGACACCAAGAATAGTTCTACTGAAAAGGCTAGGAGTATCCCCAAGAGAGTTAAAATAGGTCACTTTCATCCCTGTGTACATCTTGGCTGTAATTCAGAGCAGTTCTTGGGCAGGAGTATGCTGCCTGTAAACATAAACCAGTATGACCACTGTCATCAAATCATGTTCTGCCGGGGATAGGGGTGGGGGTGTTAAAACACACTGCAATAAGAACTATTTTCCATTACCATAGCTGCAGGACTCCAGGTATGCACAGGAAGCTGTGTCACATTAAAAAGACACAGAGGCAGAAGCAGCAGCTTGTCACCAAGAGCGGAACATGTTCACATGAAATTCCATACTTTATGGAAATACTGTTAGAATATACTTTCCACCAACATCAGCAAGAACAGATGCTAAGTGTTTTTATCACTGTCTGTTAAGCTGCTGGACAAAACTGCACTTAAGAATAATGAAAATGATGAATTCCCTCATCACTCCTTTGGGGTCTTCTTTCCTGCAGTTACTGCTGCAGCTCACATGGATGGAGCCAATTGAGCTTCAAAGTAAAGTTGCTCACAAAGTCTCCATGGTAACACACAGCTTAGCTTTTGCTAACCATCTCCCCTGCTAATAAGTCAGTTATATAAAACTTGGGTGGCTTTTGCACCTGCACCGCTTTCTGTGCTGTTATGGCTCCATTGCTTGCAGAACTAAAAGAAGTGCAAGCCAAAAAGGTTATTAAGACATTTACCAGTCTAAAACAAAGAGAAAATAGATGCTATCAGACTTTAAACCACAATTAAGCAATTCATCAATGTCTTGCACAATGCTTTTTGATGACACCTTGTAGCTCTGCTGTCCTGTGAAACAGGATCTGGACAGGCTGATTGCTGAGCTGAGGCTGATGGGATGAAGTTCAAGGCAAAGTGCTGTGTCCTGCTCTGGGGCCACAGCAACCCCAGGCAACACCGTAGTCTTTGGGAAGAGTGACTGGAAGACCGTGTGGAGAAAATGGACCTAAAGGTGTTGGTTGAAGCTTGGCTGAACATGAGCCAGCAGTATGCCCAGGAGGCCAGGAAGGCCAATGGCATCCTGGCTGGTATCAAAACTAGTGCAGCCAGAAGCAGCTGGAACAGGCTGGCCAGGCAGGTGGTGGAGTCACTGGCCCTGGAGGTGTTCAAGAAACATGCAGAGGTGGTACTAAGGAACATGGTTTAGTGCAGAGATATTGGTGGTAGGTGAACGGTTGGACTAGATGATCTTGGAGGTCTTTTCCAACCTCGGCGATTCTATGATTCAATGGAACTAGTGGGGATGCAGATTCAATGGAAGAGGATTACCACACTGCATGCTTTTCCATGCTTTCCACTGCATTCCATTCCATGCTTGCAGATTATATCAGAAATCAATCTGAAATTGGTCTATGCCTTCAAGTTATTCAGCTTGTTGTTTACAGAAAAAAATGTTCTTTATTCTGTAGCATAAATGCAGTAACCAGATGCCGCTGATGACTCAAACTTCATGTGCTATCAAATCACACTGTTATCTGTTTGCTGCTCCTGTAGCTTCAGCATTTACAAGATCTTCCAGTCTCCCTTGTACACTCCAGAAAACCATTGCCTAGTCTCAGTACAGTTTCAGCTTCATCTGGAGAATAAGGCCACATAAAAAGAAACTACGACATTTCACTGTCTACAGCTGTGCTACACTTGAAGGATAAAGGATGTATTTGCTCTGCTGCAGGCATGCCATTGCTGTGGCTCCTCTCTGACTGTGTCATCTGCTTAGCACTCGTACTTCTCACGTCAGCCAACACATCAGTCTCTCGAAGAGGCTGGAAAAGTGTAAATGATAAGCATTCAAGAGTGTTACTAATAAAAATATCACTTTCTGGTATTTTGTACAGAGGCCCTCTACTAAAAGAGAAGTTCTTAATCTACATGCAACAAGCTGCTTAATGTTAATTCAAAACTTGCTTTAGATTATAGCATTTTCCAGAACTGTAACTGAAAAGTTACACCAAAACTACAAGTCAGAAATCCTGAAGAATCTCCCAAAGGGAAATTTGAACACTGAAAAGGAGAATAAAAACAATGATCAAATTTAACAGTCTGCCTCGTATTTCTGCTTTTTTTTTTTTTTTTTTTAATTATATAGTAATTGTTTTGTACAATAAGCAGTACTCATTATTTTAGCTTCAGGATTTGTTGTCAGCGATAGTGCTTAGTTTTAGAGATGGATGGATGAAATTTAGATTTTTCTCTTTTTAAAAAATCAAATGCCATTTTAAAAAAGTCATCACAGGAGAAAACTTTAACAGTTCCTTCTAATTCCTTTAAAATTAATTTATATATATATATTTTTGTAAGATTATCAGGTCTTTTTATTTCTACTGTTCAAATGCAAGATAATAAAGGCACAAAGCTGAAAAACTGGAACCAGACCTCTTAAATACCTGGCTGAGAGCCTAGAAACTCTTCCACTTAATTGTAGGCTTTCACATCTGACCATAAGTGCCCGCAGACTATGAATGCAAACTGTGCCACAGCAGAGGTTACCAGACAGATCTTGTCAGGTATTGCCATCAACATCAAGTTTGTACATGCACCAGCTTCCATTCTGTGTTAAAATAGCTTTTGAAACACCATGCATCAATTTGGATATGAACATATTAGTGCTACAGAAAGCTATTTTCCATCTGGAAAACCTACAGTCTGTTTCTCTGGTTATATTTTCATTTCAGGAGTGAAACAGTCATATGTAAACTAAGGGAAGTAGGAAACAAGATGGAAGAGCAATATGACATCATCTCACGCTACCTCATTGCTGGACAGAAGAACCAGTGCTGTCCCAGCACTGCCTTACAGTAAGTCCATCAAGTGGAGAACTGTCGTACTAAAGCTTTTTCTTGAGCCACAAATTGAACAATGTCAACTGGGGGACCCAGCTTTGATCATTTATCACCCTTCTGAATAAAATGTGTAAGCGTGCAAGGGTTGGGCAGCATCTTCCTGTCTTCCCAATAAGTTCTGAAACAAAAGACCACAACAAGAAAACAAAACAAAACAAAACAAACAAACAAAAAAAGGAGCTAGACTTCCTTTACGAGATTTAATTGTGAATAACAAGAAAGAGCTGATCAAAATGCAAAAGGCTAATCATGCCATACAGAACAGCTTATTCTTAGGAATAGAAATAATATGATCTGACAAACCTGACTGAACTTTGAAATCAGTTCTGATAAAAGCAGGTCAGACTCAATAACCTCCTCTTTTTGTCTCCCCCTGGAGAGTAAAACATAAAGACAGTTATCTTCAGCAATCAAACTTCTATAATCTCAAAGGACTGATATGCAGGATCTGATGGGGTGAATGAAATAAGGAAAAAAAAATCTTTCTTTCCTAAATAATATAAAAAGTACAAGCATATGAGTTCAAGGGAACTAACCATGAAGGCACGTCAAATGAACTAGAACTCTTCCCTTATTCAGATGGAACTAAAAAAGGAATTGTTAAAGAATGAAAAATAATTTAAATGATTACATAAGCATGTTAGCAATAGCAATGGAGTTGTATATACCAAATCACAAGGGCCAAAGATTAAAAAAAATATATCCATAATTGACAAATAGGATACAGTAAATAGAGCAAAGGAAAATCTTAAGAACACCGGCACACGGAAGATCAAAGAAATAGTACATCCACTGGCCAACAGCAAAACTTTAAGAAATGTGTAACCTGAGAAACTTAACAAGCTTCATTCTTAATCAATGATATTAAACAAACAATTAAAACAATGAAGAAATAAGAAGCCACTAGATATTAGCTAGTGTCTGGAATCTTCTTGGCTTAACTGCAGCTCAAGTTACCCAGGCCTGATGAAATATCATATCAGAACATTCAGGGAATTTCCTGCACTAATGATGTAGATGTTTAAGAACTGTTTTGAAGCCTCCCAGTGCGTGGGAAAGAAAGAGATGAGCTGAATGCCTACTGTATAACTGTACAGAACTGCAAAGTAGGAAATTACCGGCAACAATTCCTTAAAACTTCTGGAAGAAACAATCAAACCAAAGACTTGCCAATACAGAAAGAAACCATCAGAAATATGAATAATATCCAAGGCTGACTTGTCAGGAACAATTCAAGTCAAAACAAATCTAGTTTGCTTTTGTGTCAGGGCAAAAGGTACAATGGATGGGGAAGGCATAAGGGTGTAATAACTCCTGCCTTTTACCTTGTACATCATCCTGCTAAGCTAGTTAGGAAAACACAATCCACAGCAGATACAGCTAAATTTTATAATGCTTTTCTGCACATTTGCTTATTTGGGACTAAACTAGTAAAGGAACTTCTCTTGCATGGCACTGCCACATGTTGCAATGGATCCTGTGGTGTGTTTACTAGGACTTGCTGGATTCTGACCCTGTAAGCCCCAGAGTTGCACTTACGCTCTTCTCATCTTCCCAGGATGTTTTCACTGCAGGGCTACCATGGCAGAAGCAGGAGACTGAAGCAAACAGTACAAGATGTCAAGGAAGCTTAATGTCAGAAATACCTCTGCAATTCTAGTGCTTTCCCAAATTCTTCCCTCTCAACCCAGCTGTCCTTCAGGCTGAGGTGCAGGACAGAGACTGAATATCAGACAGATGAAGCAAAATACAACCACTTCTGAAGCATACAACCAAAGAGAGGCTTGCCTGCAGATGCAGTCATCCCAGTATGCTAGCTAGCAAAACTCATTGAAAAACAGTGTCAAAGTAGCACATGAAAATGGTTCATTGTCAGACTGGAAAAATTGACCAAGTGAGATTGGGAAGTTTAGTTGTCATAGGTCTTCAGCATTTCCACTAATGACCTGCAGTAGAAAAGGTCGGGCATCCTTTTTAAATCTGCAGACACTGTAAACTTGGGAAAACCACAGTTACTTCATAGGAGAGGATCAGAATTCAAAATAACTACAGTAAGCTTGAAAAGAGATCTGACATAGGGAGGACGTGAACCAACCACATGCTGCCTTTAGATAAGAATTAAATACATTGGACAAATAGAAGGTGGGGAAGGACCAGCTAAATCTTAGGAAAGGATCTTGCTTCCAAAGTAAATATAAGTCATCAGCATTCACTGATGTTTGCCAAATGTGCACGGAGATGAAGCACTGGATGTCAGCACTGTGGGGCAATGTGCTGCTGAGCAACGTTGACATCAGCAGGGCTCACCTCAGCTGGTGCAGACTTTTACAAGTGTGGCATGCAGGCTCCTGCTCATGCGAACGGAATGCACATCTAATGCTGATGACTGTTGAAAAATAGTGTTTTGTAGCTGAGAATTTGCCCTATCAAGCAGTGTTATTATGCTCTTTGTATCTGTTGTAGTTTCCATGGGAGTAAATAGGAGGCACTGCTTGCAGAGCAACACATGCGGGCGTGCGCATGTGTGAGTGCATATTCATGCACATACTCACATTCTTTTCAAAATTTCTATTTCCAAAACATGACACAGAAGACACAACTGGTAACCTCCAGATAGTTTCAGAACCATTAACTTCAGTTACCTCACAGCCTGGCCAATTTTTAGATTAAAAAAAAAAAAAGAAAACAAACCATAACTTTTCATCAATGGTTGAAGACATTGCAGCATTAAGTGACAGATATTTTCACCAGACATACGGTATCAAATAAAGATTTTTCCACATGTATTCATTGTTCATACGATACTTGGTAAATCAGCCTAACTGGAATAGTTCCCCTGGGTACTGCAGTACTCTCAGACTTTTGCCAAAATTACCCTACCCTGGTGGACAGACTTAAGGTAATTTCTGTATTAACTGTAGGGATGCTTTGCTTCCACACAGGATCACCTTATCTGTTGGAAATTTCAAGCCCTGTTTTACCTATCTGACTTGGTGCCGTACAAATTTTCATAATCTATTTTTTTTCCTCCAATAGAAGAGTTTGGAAGATTTACCAAAAAAAGGAAAAATTCAAAACAATCCAGAAGCAGCTGGCTGAATTTGGAGACCGTAAGAGATGGTGCAGGAGATGTGAAGTTGGACAGATGGATAAAAAGAGCTTATTTAGGGGGCGAGAGGATGTACAAGATCAGAGCAAGGACAGACAAAAAAAAATACAAAAAGAAAAGACGGAAGAGCACTGCATGGCCTGAGACAGTAAAACAAAGTTGTTTTGCTTTGTTTCTCATTTGGCAGCCGTTGTTTCAATTAAAACAGAAGATGGGAGCCTCCCTTCAAGCTTGGGAGGTTCATGGGCTGCTGTTTAGCCAGCTTACTCCCACCAAACAGATGGACCCCCTCAGTTCTGCTCTGTGGGACCCCCCTCCCTGAGCTGATGGACCGCCCTGGATTTGTTCTGTGGGTTGAATTATTCGCAGAACAGTGGCATAGCTTACATTCACTTAAAGGATTTAAAAAATTGATATACAATTTCCTGTTCTCAAACAGTCAATGCATTTGATAACCATATGTTGTCTTCAGATTAATCCATTTACTGTGAATCATTACTCCTCGTGACTGTTTTTTTAATTAACAAGACGCCAGAAGCGGCGAAAACTAAAGAGGTTTGATTCTTGCATGCACTCTACTCAGTTCTAAACGTTTTGCTATGTAAACCTGCTAGCAATTTTTTGTTTGTTTCTTCTAAATCACAGGAAAATGAAACTAGCAGGGGGTGGGAAGGGTTGAAATGAAAGATCTATTAAAGATTTAGAAACACTGTCAATAAGTGATACTCTAACTGCATCAAGGAAGAAAAAATTTGTTACTCCAGATTAGAAAATGTAATAAGGCACTCCTGACACACTAGTAACATTTCAAAACTGAAATAGGATTGATTCAGAAAAGTCTCTCTTGAATTTCACTACCTCTGTAAGACCAAGTATTGACTTTCTGCCCAATACAAGACCAGCACTATCTGAAGATATGCCCTAGAAATTTCACTGCCAAAGTACTTCAACTCTTATCTGTAGAGAGATTAATTCAGGTATTGCACTGATATTTTTTTTTCTTTATTAAAATTGCTAAACAATTTTATTTTTTCCAAGAAAATAACAAATTCTCAGATACGGCCACTAGCTCACAAGAAATAAAATAAAATAAAAAAAAACAACAAAAAAACAGGATTCATCTAGAGGTCATCCAAACTGAAATCCATGGCAGGATGAATATGAGCCGGCAATGAAAGCGAACGGGATCCTGGAATACATCAAAAGAAGTGTGGCCAGCAGGGTGAGGGACCCTCTGCTGTGTGCTGGTGAGATGTCAACTGGAGCACTGCATCCAGATGTGGAGTCCTCAGTACAGGAGAGACATGGAGCTGTCAGACTGCATCCAGAGGAGGGCCAGAAAAACAATCCCAGGGATGGAACACCTCTCCTACGAGGACAGGCTGAGAGCTGGGGCTGTGAGCATGGAGATGAGCAGGCTGCAGGAGACCTGAGAGCAGCCTGTTGGTATCTAAAGGGGGGCTATAAGAAAGAAGAGGACAGACTCGTTAGCAGGGTCTGTGGTGATAGGACAAAGGGAAATGGTTTCAAACTAAAGGAGAGGAGATTTAGATTGGATATAAGGAAGGTTTTTCTGATAAAGGTGGTGAGGTAGTGATATGGGATGACCAGAGATGTGGTTGGATTCCCCATCCCTGGAGACATGCAAGGTCAGGCTGGATGGGGCTCTGAGCCCCTGATGGAGCTGTGGGTGTCCCTGCTCATTGCAATGGAAATTGGACTAGGTAAACTTTAAGGGTTCCTTCCAACTCAAATGATTCTATGATTCGAAATACCACTAATTTATGCACAATGATCAATCACTAAATTTAATAGAATTATAATCTCTATCTCACCATCTTCTTTTTCTGCTGCCTGCTTTTCTTTTCCACAGTTCTGTTTCTTATCAGAATTGTACACTGCCAAGTGCAGTAACACTGAAAAAGCCAAAGAGAGTTTGGAATATTTGAAAACAGTTTTCAAAATTTTCTGCAAGGTGTCCCTGCAAAGATAACTGACTGGGCTGATCCAGTGCTTTACACACTGAAGAAGTGAAAAGAGTAATCAGCTTAAACTGCCGCAATGGAAACTCCATTAAGAAAATCTTTGTTAACAGTACAGACAACAAAACATTATATCAATCAACTGGGAATTTTGTATAATCAAGATAATTTGAGATCTTCATAGAGAACGTGATTTTTATCCAGACCTTCAACACAAAACTGGCAAAAGGGCATCTATTAAATTTCCTTTCTGATTTCAGAATACAAAAGCTGTATTATTTAGTTACCTGGGCAGAATGGATCTCAGAAAAATCATTTTGGAGTAGCAAAAGTTTGTTGTTGGTAGTTCTTTTCCCCATTCTTTGTTGTTGGTTTTTAAAAAGATGTCTTGGTTTGAGCTCTTCCTACAAGCTGGTATGGTTCTGTAATTTGGATTTAGGATGACACTGATAACATTCTGATGTTTTAGTTACTGCTGAGCAGAGCTGCACATAGCCAAAGAGAGGGAGGCTAGAGGGCATGAGGAGCTTGGAGGGGACAGAGCCAGGACAGCTGACCTAAGCTGGGCAGAGGGCTGTCCCATACCATACAGCAAAGCAAGATGACCAGAGGGTGTTGTCCATTGCTCAAGGACAGTCTGGGCATCAGTTTGCCAGGTATATGGGCAATTGCATTGTGCATCATTTGATTTATTCTTTTTCTTGATGTTGCTGATAGTTTTTCTCTCTTTTTTTTTATTTTTATTTTTTTCTGTAAACTTTCTTATTAACTTTCTTACTCTTTAACAATATAAAACATGCTTTAGCATTTCCACATCCCTTAACTTCAGCAGGCCTGCAACTCACTCAAGTTGCATACATCACCACCAGATACTATCTTGTAAGTCAAATTTTTAAGCATTCTCCAGTTTGATTCTTTCAGACACTAATCCATAAAAGATGCAGTAGACTGGATAGGTGTTTAGGTGGATAGCTGTCACCTTGTCCATTCACAGTACTAAGTAATGCAGATTATTCTCAACTGCATTGAGAATTACAGATTCTCCAGACAGGAGGACATATTTTCTCATGTACCACAATTTTCTACCTATTCTCTTTCCAGTATTTCCAATAATCCTATCCTTAATCCCACTGTCTCTGGGGTTTTTGCACTGTATGCTGCTCAGCAGCCTCCCAGCATTGGTTGGCAAACCCCCCAGCTCAGTGGCCAGTGACAGTGACAATTTCAACAAGGAAAGGCACAGCTGTCTCTGCTAAGGCATTCTACATCAAGCATGAATGCAAGCAGTCATTAAAAATTACCTCCAGTAAATGAGCGGGAATACCAAATGGAGGCTGCTGAAGCCTGCTAAGCTTTCCCTTGGCTGCAGCCTATCCATTCTTTCATCCTTTTGCTGTGTTCCAAAATACTTGTAAAGCCTCCCACCAGCAGAAAGCAATTATCACTGTTATTTTTAGATACCACCTCCCATACACTTCCTGACATCTGAAAAAAAGAGATGCCTTTTCTGTTTATGAGAGGAAGCACTCACACTACGAAGGAGTTGGACATCTAACCTGTGATTGGAGGCAGGATTAAAATACATGCAGTATCAGGAGCATTTTCACTTCACCCGTTTATCTCCCTTTGTCCCAAGTGCAGGTTTTTGCAGTCCCTACCTAGATATGCCTCATTCTCCCATTCTCCCACTACAAGCATGAGGACTCACAGCTACAGCTTCCTATTTGCTTTGTGTAGGAGTGCGGATCATGGAGATCCTGAGGCTCCATGCACACATACCAGCCCTGATCCATCACTTGGCATGACAAAAGCTAAGATGAAATTGCACTTCAGCTAGATGAACACAAGTCAATTACCTCTAATGCACATAGAGCATATATACTGCACATGGGTCTCTTCATCTGTGACATTTTTGTTGGCTCTGTCCTTACCTACTGAAATTGTATTACAGCCTGTGAAGGCAATGGCCCCCAGGAACAAAACGTCTGGAGAGACAATAAAGTGAAAAAACAACTTTAAGGTTCCATTAAAAATTAAAGACAGTGAAGTTTAGATGGACTTACCACCCGATAGCTCACTCAATTTTCTGCAAAAGATTATGAAGCCAATGGTCAATAACAAATCACCGTGACAATAAACTGTGCCAACTTCTCACGCCGTGGTCTGCAAAATCTTTTTTCCTCACCTTCATTAGTCAACATATACTACCAATGTTCTTTAAACAGAATCAGACTAATCCAAAGCACTAAAGAAAAACAAGAAAGATAATGACTTAGTGGATGCAAAGTGCTAAATAGAGACAGAAATATAGATCAGTGCATGTAAATTTCTTCCCCTCCTTCTGTCAAACCGGGAATCTCAAAATACTTATTTTGAAGGGTAGACATCAAATATTGAGCAGCACCTTCCATCTAAAACAAAACAAAACTATAAGTAATATTTTCCCTGTAACATTTAAAGTCATAAAATCTGACTCACCTTAATCATTGGTGTTAGTTTTTACAAGGGAGCAAGCATTTTTAATTTCTCACCTTTAAATCTTACTCAGTAAAGGCAAGTAGGATGCCACTAACTGCTCATGAGACCAGTCAGGGAAAGTTGCTCAATCAGGTATAAGTGAGGCAGTGACAGACAGCAATTTTCCCTCTTGGGATAAAAATAAAGAGCAGAATTCTCCACTCCCAGCTGGAGCAAACAGCTTTTATCCTCAGCACACTTCCCTTCTCAGCCAAACTTCCCTTCAGCTGTTTAAACGTCCTCTAGTTGTCTAGCAGGAAGGGTAAATACTTCTGCTGGTACAGATAACTAACTTGGCAATCCATACGGGCTCAGCTAAAGCCACTCCCTCAGATGCATGCATTCACTATATGCACTTATTTTGTGAGAGATTTACAATTTTGTAAGTAGGAAAGGCTTCAACAAGCAACAGTAAATGTCTTGGTGCTTACATTCTCCTTTCCCTCTTGCATTTGCTCTTCATAATTTATACTCTTCTGTATGCTGTACCTAAACATGCTGACTAGAAAAAGCTGGCAAGAAAGGATTAAAAACAAAAACAAAAAAGTTCTGAAAATGGTTGCAACACACAATTAGATCACCTATTCCAAAAGCTGTGCTTGCCGTCACACTCCAGCAATTGATAAACATTAGGAGTTATCTAATTATTGTGAAAATTTCTGGTTTATTTTCTGGGGCTAGGGGGAAAGGGAAAGCATTCAATGTTTTTTTTAAGTATAAAACATAGACTTTCCAGAAAATGCAAGAAGAATAAAAAAAAAGATTCTATTTCAACCATCATGAGTCCCAAGAGAAAGGGCATGTCTTTCTATTACACAAATGGTGGAAAGGCTTTTGCTTCAATCATAATGAAGTTCAAAATACAAAACAGATGGCATGAGTTTCCAGCACAGACTCAATGTAGCTATATATGTTGGCCATTCACTGGCAAAAGCAACGCCTCAAAAATCAAGACTAAATAAGATAACCCAGTTTAAGGAAAAAAAAAAAAAAAAAAAAAAAGCCCAAGAAAACAGATTTCTAACTTGCTGATCCAATTCACGATTTATTTTTTTCATCACCTCCTTCACACCACGGCTATGTCTGCCTGTCCTTTGCTGCTGTCCTGTTTTCACCTCTCAGTTCATGAGCTCTGTTTTCTGCCCTTTTTCCCCTAAATGCAGGCTTGTTCCTGTAACCATCCAATGGGGCTGCAGTTTCCCTGATTCTCTTCTAGGGATAAAGGATTGGCATGACTGCTCATAGAAGTTGTGGATACCCCCTCCTTGAAGACATTCAAAGCCAGGTTGGATGGGGCTTTGATCAACCTGACCTAGTATTAAATGTGGAGGTTGGTGGCCCTGCCTGCAGCAGTGGGGTTGGAGCTTGATGATCCTTTAGGTCCTTCTAACCCAAGCCATCCTATGATTCTGTGACACTGGCTTGGTCAGTGATTCACATAACGGATTTGCACTCACTTTGCTCCTCTACACAGGGAAGAGATTCCATGTAAGTTAGGGCTCACATAGTTTCATAAGGTCTTTTCAATTTTATTACATAGAATAATTATTTATTCTACATAGGAAGAGCAGTCCCCAATTTTATTGGTAAGCTGCATTTTATACCTACAGGAAAAGCATTTTCATATTTTTCTCACATATGCTTTTCCAGTTCCATACTAAAGTTTTTCACAGTTTTTCAGTTTTTTTTTAAAGTTTGTCATAGCAAACCTTCAATCATTTTCCAGCCAGATTGCTTGAAAAGCTGAATAATGTGCTAAAAAGGTCACGTAATTTACTGTGATTTCAACAGGAGATTTTCATAGGAATGATTTGAAAGATGGAACTAATTAAGATGAGAAGATGTATCTATCTTCAAAACTCTAACTAGCTAAAGAATCAGACTAGACATTTGATTACTAATCTCAGTTCAACATTCATAATTCATTGTTAAAATACCACATGTTCATCTATTATTGAAAAACACTTAAATGTTGTACAGAGATATATATATACACAAGTAGAAAAGTAACATGAAGAAATGACTGGAAATACAAACAATGAAACTGACCTCCTACCAACTGTCTCCCAAATATATTGGAGTACATGAAATGCAACACTCACACTGTGGTATATCATTTCTCAAATTCCAAATTATTCTCATCCAGGCACTATGACTCCATGCTCTTTTATTCCACCATATTAAATAAGTATGTAAATAAATAAGTCCATCGACTCACAGTCTCCTAGGAATAGGAATAATGGACTGGCAGAATTTTAACTAAATTGATTGGTTCTACTTCTGTAGAACCATCTGTAGTTGTACTAAAAGTACTGAATTGCCTTGAGAAAGCAACCAACAAAAACAATCTATACTAAACTAGCTCTTTTCTCAAAACAGCAGTTCAGGCTTTCATCACTTTGAACAACAATTTTACATGTTTTACATAGATTCAAGTCTGCAAAAACAAGTTAAGGGTTTTTGTTTTATGATTTACACATCATTCGTCTTAAACATCCTCAACAAACTTAGCCTTCTCCCCAGGCAAACTTCCCTTTCTTCGATAAATCAAAGTGACAGTTTTATTCAGCTGGTGAATAATTAGGTAGCCCTCAATAACAATTTTCTACTTTGAACATTGTGATCTTAAATATACAATACGCCAACTTCCAGCTTCCTCTCCCTGAAGCCGCAAAGATTAGTCTGTCTTTTATTCACAGGATGCAAGAGCAGATAAACCAATCACCGCTGTCAGAGAGTTCATGGAGTGAAACAACAACCTGAAACCTTAGCCAACCTTAGAAAACTCCCTAAACCTCTCCACTGAAAATGCAATAATGATGTTAGCTCTCACTTGCTGACGCTCCATAATTTTCAGCTTCTCGCCCACCGAGAGGATGAAATATAATGGCCTTCCCCTAAATTACAGCACTGCATCACCCCTTTCTAGTGTGAGTTGTATCTGATTTCTGAATAAGTCCCCAAACGTTCTGTTATCACATAACAGGGATTCCATCAGCCTTTTAATCTACCTAATTTATGAAGCATGAATAACTAGTTTCTCAATTTAGAAGAACGTATTTTGAACTGATGGTGCTTGAGGTCAGGTTTCAATCTGGTCAAAAAGAATCATGTCCTAACTCTAGCAGCAACCTCATTTTGCGAAGGCCACCTTTTCTAAAGTTTCAGTAAAATGCAGAGTTGGCTATGGCTATGGGTCTCTAAACCAGTTCAGCAGAACTCAGTTGGAGCAAAATCCATTATTTGAAAACTTACTCCCACAGACTGATTTGCCTGTATCAGCTGGCTTTTTCTGTCTGCACAGCTATGACCTGTAGTTTAACCTTAAGCTAAGATCAAGACCTAGAACTGGTTGTTCTTGTGTTGCCATCACAAAACACGAACAAAAGGGGAAGGGCATTCACTGCTACTCAGATGCATATTTCCAAGTTAAGATTAAAATCTCGAACCAGCTAGGTTGCACAGAGAGATTGCTGAACTTTTGGAAGAAGTGCAGTACTCTGGAACCAGCAGTAGAGCTAAAAATTTCAGAGCCTGAGCCTTATTTTGTTTTATATTTTAGACATATTTCATATCCTACAAACATCCAGACTCCTGAAATCAGGAAAAGAGCGAGTCTGTTTGGTGTTCATGAATTTTATTTCTGCTAACCACTTTCCAATTATGCTCATCACCTATTTGCTGGCAGTGACCAATCTGAAAGTGCAATCTAGATGGATATAAACAGCAGTCAGCTAACACAGTATTGCATTACACGCTCTAAATCTTCTGCGAGTGATATTTGCCAGTTAGGAAACCCCTAAATCATCAACTTCCTTGTTTCTGAGAAGTATGACATCTGCTAGAGCATCTGTTCATACCAGGGCTCTAGTAGCTAAGCCTGTGTAAGCTGAGAAGGTTCTCAAAGCAATGTTTGCATGTTGCTTAACAGTTTCTCCTTGGAATTGAATCAGTTTTCTTATTGAAAATGAATTTTTTTAAGGTGAAATAATGAAGTTCATGATTAAGGAAGTAGAGGTGGAATTGAATTACTGTAGTCTTATACAAGATTTTTCAGCCCTTTATATTTTACCTGGACATGCTAGCTTTACAACTTCACTAGATTCTGAGTTGAACGGGAGAGTGGAGTCATCAGATAGGGATAGGACAAAGCAGAATGGTTTTATGCTCAAGGAGGGAAGGTTTAGATTAGAAGTCAGGGGGAAATTCTTCACAGACTGAGTGATGAGTTGCTGAACAGAGAGAGGTTGGAGCTTCATGATCCTTAGGATCCCCTCCAACTCGGGCCATTCTACAATTCAGTGATTCTATCATCTTGTTTACGTCTCTAGAAAAAAGTAAGAACTGTCTAATGACTTCACTCAGGCCCTGCTCAGTCAATTTATTTTTATTTCTTGAACACCAACATATAGGTAAGTATTTCATATAATAGAAGTCTCTATTGAAATACATAGAGTAGTACAGACAAAAGTATTTAAAAATCATATGGTTTAGGCATGTAAGTGAATGTTGGTCCTAATGCTGATCCATAGCAAAACTCATAAACAACCAGATAGAGATAAAAATGCAACTCTACACCACATAAGAAAACTCACTAATGTTTTTGCACCAGAAGAAACTGAGATCCTGAGGTACTATGAAGTCACATAACATCAGCAGAACACAAGCAGTCCAGAGTTTTGCCTTTTATGATTTCATATAGCGGTAAATAAACCACTCAAATGCCTACCTCCAGTTCACAATTTATATTAAACAACTTCCTACTTACCCATAACTAGTGAATATAGTACCAGCTTTAGTCAAAACCTCCCACTATATATTCTCTAATCTTTTTGTCTATTATATCAAACTATTTCTCTCTAAATCTGCTCAAAGTACATGGAAAAGATAAGCTCACAAACAGCTTTTTCATAAATCCATTTGATTTTCAGAATTTGTTTGTTTTTATTAACTGCCCAAGGAACTCAAATCATAAGATTGAGAATGTCTAAAAATTGTCTTTAAAGGCCATGTATACTAGTGCAAGTTAAGCATTCTCATAGTAACTCAGCGACTGCCTCAAACTGTAGCACTCAGTGCAAACAATATTTTAAATATCTTTTGAATTATTCATATGTAAGAGATGGTGAGAGCAAGTATCAGCAGTTAGGTTTTTTCCCAAATAGCACCTATAATCAGATTCATAGAGCTGATATATTACCTAACCTAGCTGTGTGCTCTGGTAATTACAGGAGCACATGCTACATTTACATAGTTTACATTTAAACTCATTTAAACTATGTGATTTAGCACCTTGCTTCTATAAGGTTACAGGGATTACAAATAACAACATAAATAAAGTCAAATTTCCACACAGCCTTTCCCTTACTTTGTTTTGCTTAGCTACTGCAACAGTCTGAGATTATCTTAATAGGTGTTTGCTAATTATTTGTCATTCCTTTAATTAATTTAAAAGCTCTACTACAAAAGAGACTGTGATTAAATTTCTTAATAGATCATGTGCAGCTACTTAATAGTTATGAAATACCAAACAGACAATTAAGCTATGGTTTTGTTTGTTTGTTTGTTTGTTTTCAATTTGGTTACAGGAAATATCTTTTCAGTCATTCTGTAACTTTTCTCCATGGATGCAGGACGACATCTTAGCAGAATGTGACTAAGTAAAATCTATCTGCAGACAGTTCACCTATCAACATCCTTCTGAAGAACTAACTAACAGCAGCTTTCAAGCTGCCCCCTGGATGAATCTCACAACCCAGCGTTATAAATCATCACTATGTGATCATTAGTGTAATATGTATGATCATTAGAGAAATATGCATCTTGGACATAAACCTCATTAGCAAGAGACACAGCTTAGATAAAGCATTATGAGAACGTATTCACCTTTCCTTGTTTAGAAGCATGGTGTCAAGGCCTACTAGGACACAGACTTCCTTGGTTCTTCCTGGAGCCCTGTCCAGTCTGGAGGTGGAATCCAAACAGAGAAGGTAACCAGATTTTTCTGACTAATTGTCACAGAAATTTGCTTATACAATGACATAAAAGCTGGACCCTCTTGCAGTGACTCTGGAGCCCTCACCTACAAATGCATGCACTGCATAGGAGCTCCCGATTGCCAGGAAAGGCTCTCCAAACTTCACTGCAACTGAGGCATCCCAATGACCGTGGATCTGGATAACAGTGAAGTATGGAGGGCAACTGGCAAAGTATTGTAATCACTGTCACTGTCCTCGTGTAGTAATGGTTAGATGCGCTGCCTTGCTCTGTATTAGTCTTGCTGTATCATTTCATTTATTATCTCATTGCTTTCAAGTTAAGTAAAGATGCTTTAACACTGTGTCTGCGAGCTTTGTGCTGACTCCGTGCACCGCCAACACCAACAAGCTTTGCCAAGGACTCTAAAATACAAAGATCCATGAGGCAGCTTGTGTCAATTCATAGTTATGATATCAGCTTGTGCCAATTGCTTTAATCAGCACCACCAACAAAAAGAGCATTGGAGCTCCAAAATACTTTTATGTTTCACTTTCCAAATGAAACATTTTCATAGATAGTAATAAAACAATGTGATATGAAAGCACTTAATACAACACTGTTCTCTGAAACTAAGTATAGATGGTCCACGTGAAACACTACTGCATTAATATGTGTAATAAATAATTTTAGTATACGGTGATCTTCTTTTAATATTAAGTGATAACAGGCATGGAAATTACATGAAAATAATTCAGTTGAAGCATTTTCCAATTTACAGAAAATAATTTTATCTTTTACTACAGTAAAAGAGCAAACAGTGACAACAACACAATAAATACACACAGAAAAACAGTTCTTGATTTAAGTACAGTTAAGTTTAAAAAATAACTACATAGTCTCTTAAAGCGATGCCTCCTACTCATATCCACAGAAACTATACAAGCAGAATGCACAATAATACTACTTGGTTGAGCAAATTGTCAGCTACAGAACACTGGTTTTCAACACAGTCATCTCTATTAGCTATGCATTTTCACCAGCAATGAAAAAGAGCCTACATGCCAAGCTTGTAAAAATCTGCAGGAGAGGTAACTGTTTCACAGCTGCTGTGACAGCAGTCCATCTTTCATCATCCTAAACAGATGGAAGTCAGAAGGGGCCAAATCCCAAATAAACAGTGGGTGTGGTAGGACAGTGCTGCCAACGCTGGCAATGTGCCCCATTGTCTTCAGAGTGTTCTGGGACCTGGTGTTATCATGTTGCAGGAGAAAAGTCATCTTCTTTTCTGTTCTGACTCTGGAAGTTTGAGTCTTCAGCTTAGTCAGTCAAAGTTGATGTTTGAGTGGGTTCCAGGAAATACAGAAGGATCACCACTTTCTTGCTGAGGCACAGCTTTCCAGAGAAGCTGTGAATGTCCCATCCCTGGAAGCGCTCAAGGCCAGACTGGATGGGGCTTTGGGCAGCCTCATGTAGTGGATGGCAACCCTGTCTGCAGCACAGGGATTGAAAAGACATGATCTTTGTGGTCCTTGTCAACCTAAGCAGTTCTGATTCTATGACTCCTATTCCGGAAGACAGTGCACATAACTTTACCTGCTGAGAGCTGCATCTTAAACTTTTCATTTAATGGAGAATTCATGTCAGCAGTCCATGGAGTGCAGTTCTGACACCAGCTTATAATAGTGAGTGACACTGTATGTCATTACCAGTAATGATGCAATCCAGAGAATTGTTACTTTCAGCCTCATAGTGGTTCAACAGGTCTTGACAAATCTGTACACTATGTTCTTTCCATTCTTTGTGAGCAGTCATATAATGCACCTAGAACTTACTTTGCAATATTCTAAAGTTGCTACCACTGTTTCTAACATACTGAAGATTATATTCAGCTCTATACACAATTCTCTGATCATAATCCACCAATTCATGCAGATGAGCTGACTGAGACACTCCAAGGCGCAAAAGCTGTGCATAGCCAACCGGAAAAAGGCTTTATCGAAAATGGAGCCTCACACAGAGTTACCTTAGACTTAGCAGCTCTGAAAAACTTGGAAGAGCCCAGGAAGAGCTTTCCCTGGCAAGCCTACCGTGTCACCCTACGAGACACTCAACTTAATGATGGCCCAACAGTAAAAGCCTACATTTCTGCTTTCACTTTTACAAGAAGTTACAGTGTTTATAGCACTACCTCTATAAATTGCATTGTGCTCAACATGCTTGATTGCAGTATCTTGTATGATACTCTGCTCTCAGACAAAGGCTTTGAAGACAAACAGAAGAGGAAAGTTCTGTCCTTAAAACACCCCAAGCACTTTAAGATCCCCCCAGAGTCCTGAGTTTATGACACAAATTATAGAAATTGAAAAACTGAGTTGTTCAACAGCTAGTCACACAGGTTAATTACAGTAATAACAATACAGTCGTAATAAAAACTGCATCCTAGTGACCAGCTGCAGCAGAAGCTGTTACATAAAAGGAGTGCACATAAATAACTTTATCCTGTAATAATTTCACTTCTTTAGACAACAAAATAAATAGGAGCCGTTCATTTTCAGAGGCATATAAAATCTGAATGTTTTATCCAAATCCTGATCCTGATTATGTTTTTTTCATTTGCTTGTAATCTTCACTTTCACATGCGGTAAATCACACCATGCAACAACCGTCCTAATCTGTTTTACCTGATCCTATTAAGTCTGCTAATGTTTCCTCTTTGAAAAGCAACCTAAAATCAGACACTGTGTACCAAAGGAATAATTTCTAACATATTCCTTTCACATGGTAGTTTCAAACCACCTCTTATGCATCTAAGAATTCTACTTGCATTGTCAGCTCCTGTTGCTGTGTGTAGTTAATGCTTAGATCAAGCTGTGATGTTTTCACTGTGAGAAAGAGTGTTGCTGCAAAGTACTGCAATTAAAACACTGGTATCATAGAATCAGAATCACAGAATCGTAGAATGGCCTGGGTTGCAAAGGAGCACAGTGCTCATCCAGTTCCAACCCTCTGCTGTGTGCAGGTCGCCAACCAGCAGACCAGGCTGCCCAGAGCCACATCCAGCCTGGCCTTGAATGCCTCCAGGGATGGAGCATCCACAGCCTCCTTGGGCAACCTGTGCCAGTGCTTCACCACCCTCTGGGGGAAAATCATCACAGAGAACAATCTGTGCCCAGATGTGGTGATGAACACATAAGCACCTTTGCTGCGGAGGCAGGCTGCTTGTATTTTACCCATTTTTTAAAACCTTGTCACTGTGGCACTGAAATAACGCTCCAGTATATTAAATAGTGTATCACCTCCGAAAACACAATACCACAGATTTTAAAATAAAAAGAAAACAACAAACAATCAAACAAAAAATCACAACATCGGTAGGAGGGCATTGAAACCCTTTCAGATGTTGTACATCTATGACTACACAGATATTTCTTTGGGCTGTAGAATTCTCTTCTGCTCTTCACCTGAGGGCTTATAGCTATTAGTCTCTCTGCTACCTCAGAAGTCTCTGCACTGCACTCCTCTTCACAACACAATCTGCCAGCATCACTACAGACCCAACTATATTCCATTTCTCTCTCCAAATGCTTACTTACACCTCAGATTACGCCCAGTATACCACAACATGATCCACTCTTTGAAAAAAGAAAGTTCTTACAATTGTATTGACTGCAGTGCTTAAGACATATTACATTAGTGCTGAGACAATTTATAGAAAGCCTTTGTAGATGAGTGGAAGATAAAAAAATACATAAATCTGAGGGGAACTCTACAAAGAGGACTGATCTATTTTAAGTAATCCACTAAAAATATCTTCAGAATGGCTGCTGACATGAAAGTCATCGAGTATTCAAAAGAACATAACACAGCAATTAGAAAGGAAATACGAAGTCAACTGAATTATGATTTCCTCTGGCATGATGTTAATTAATTATCAAATAAACATTAGCATAGCATTTTGCCTTTTTTATATTTTTTTTAAAACATCAGCTTTCAAAGCTTATGACTTTTTACAAGGTTATCTTCCCTAACCTTCCACTTTTAACACCAGCTTTCATCCTTCTGGAACTCAGGTTTTTTAAAGGTCACAACTCCCCATTATCAAATATAAGTAGAAGTATTATACTTTGCACAGCAAAAAGATATGGGAGCTAGCACTGGCGTGCTGGTAATCCTCAAAATATTTCACTATTAAATACCCTCCTTTGAATCTAGCTTAAGCACAGACGGGTTGACAGTGACCTGCTGCCTTTCAATGAAAATGACATCAGTACTTTACAAATTCTGTTACTCTTAACTGTTGGTTTTCCTTCTGTTTTTGTTTTTTAAGTGAAAAACAAGCGACAGAGCAAGCACTTTATTCACTCTCCTCAGACTCCTCTATAAACATGCATGACAGACATGCACTGTCTGATTCAACTTTGAGACCCTCAAGGTTTTCAGTCATGCAGAACATTCTAAAACAACCACTCAACAGGTGTCAATATCTTGAACATCACATGCTGTGTGATATGCTTTCTTTGTCATTTAGGTGCTTATGTTCTGCACAGTAAACTCAGTTATGTGCTTCAGTGCAATCATTAGCAAAGTATTTTTACAAGTTCCATTATAACAAAAACTTGAAAACTAACAAGCTTTGGAAATACAATGATTTCAGGCAGAACTTAATGCCTCACACGTAAGTGTGCACATGTGATTGTATGATACTAGTAGATTTTGTTCACAAATCCATGGGACCCGATGGGATGCATCCACTCCCATGGACACAGCTGAGGGAGCTGGCAGAGGTGATTGCTGAACCACTTTCTGTCATCTTTGAGAGGTCTTGGAGGACGGGGGAGGTGCCTGAAGACTGGAGGATAGCCAATGTCACTCCGGTCTTCAAAAAGGGCAAGAAGGAAGATCCAGGCAATTATAGGCCAGTCAGCCTTACCTCTGTCTCTGGAAAGGTGATGGAACAGCTTGTGCTGGATGTCATCTCCAGACAACTGGAAGAAAAGGAGGTGATCAGGAGTAGTCAGCATGGGTTCACTAGGGGGAGGTCGTGCTCGACCAACCTGGTAGCCTTCTATGATATTGTCTCTGGCTGGGTGGATGGGGGGAGAGCAGTGGATGTAGTCTACCTTGATTTCAGCAAGGCTTTTGATACTGTCTCCCACGACATCCTTATAACAAAGCTGAGGAAGTGTGGGATAGATGAGTGGACAGTGAGGTGGGTTGAGAACTGGCTGAGTGGCAGAGCGCAGAGGGTCGTCGTTGGCAGTGCAGAGTCTGGTTGGAGGCCTGTAACCAGCGGTGTCCCCCAGGGGTCGGTGCTGGGTCCGGTCTTGTTCAACATCTTCATCAATGACCTTGATGAGGGGATAGTGGCCACCCTCAGCAAGTTTGCTGACGATACGAAGTTGGGAGGATTGGCTGACATGCCTGAAGGCCGTGCTGCCATTCAGCAAGACCTGGACAGGCTGAAGAGCTGGGCAGAAAAAAACCGGATGAGGTTTAACAAAAGCAAGTGTAGAGTCTTGCATCTGGGGAGGAATAATTCCATGCACCAGTACAGGTTGGGGGATGAGCTGCTGGAGGGGAGCTCTGCAGAGAGGGACCTGGGTGTCCTGGTGGACGACAGGTTGGCCATGAGCCAGCAGTGTGCCCTTGTGGCCAAAAAGGCCAATGGCATCCTGGGGTGCATTAAAAAGAGCGTGGCCAGCAGGTCGAGGGAGGTGATCCTCCCCCTCTGCTCTGCCCTGGTGAGGCCTCATCTGGAGTACTGCGTCCAGTTCTGGGCTCCCCAGTACAAAAAAGACAGGGATCTCTTGGAAAGAGTCCAGCGGAGGGCCACGAAGATGGTGAAGGGGCCTGGAGCATCTCCCCTATGAGGAAAGGCTGAGTGAACTGGGTCTGTTCAGCCTTGAGAAAAGAAGACTGAGAGGGGACCTGATCCAGGTCTATAAATATCTGAGGTGTGGGGGGCAGAATGGCGAGGCCGGACTCTTTTCAGTGGTGAGTGGAGACAGGACAAGGGGAAACGGCTGGAAACTGCAGCATAGGAAGTTCCGCACAAACATGTGCAAGAACTTCTTTACAGTGAGGTGACGGAGCACTGGAACAGGCTGCCCAGGGAGGTGGTGGAGTCTCCTTCTCTGGAGATGTTCCAGACCTGCCTGGATGCCGACCTGTGCGACCTGCTGTAGGGAACCTGCTTTGGCAGGGGGTTGGACTCGATGATCTCTGGAGGTCCCTTCCAACCCCTACAATTCTGTGATTCTGTGATTCTGTGATTTTACTTGAATGAGTTTCATATAGATGATTTTATACAAATTTTTCAATTAATTTGGTAAAACATTTAGGCAGGCCAAGAGTTTCCGTAACTATTTTGTTTGTGTAATGTCTTTCAGAGAGTCTTACAAATATGTACCAATTAATTTGTAGATCAATACCATGTCTACCTATGGGGAGTAATGATATAAACTAGATATTCCATACACTTTACATGGACAATTCTTTTCACTGGGGCTTACTTTATGATTACTTTGTCGTAATAAATGCAGTTCATACTTTGCAGTGTTGAGAGTAAACATGGAAAAACAATCAACAACATAACTTGAGAACCCTGATACTAGTAGATAAGGAAATTGCTCTGTAGTTTATAGTTGTAAGTACATCTGTGCTTGGTTGTGCAACTGCAGAGCTACCGTGAGTGTCACCGCTGCTGTCCTAGATATGAATAGATGTATTTGCAGGTGGATAGAAACCTTCTCACCATTCAATTGGGCACATAAAACACAAGCCATTAGTGTAAGGAAGAGCATTATTTTAAGATATGAAATGATATACTGTTTCATATCCTTAAGAAATCAAGAAAAGGCTGGAATATATATTAATATTCCTCTAAATTGACACTTGTTTGAAAAAAGTGTCATTTAAAGACTAAATTGAGTAGCATTTATCTTAGGAATAATTTTAGTAAATCTAAATCAAAGCAAAATAGTGGGTGAAGCAGCTCATCTAAATCCTTAGTATGTTTTTTTAGGCTTGCCTGTCATGACCCACTTTCTGTTCCTAAATCAGTTTCATGCTCAAGCTGTGACACGGGTAATCCATTCAGATATCATCTACATAGCCAAAAGGTATAAAGGGAACCACTTGGGAAAAGATAAGTCATCAAATGCAAATTTAAACTAAGATAAGGGATTCAAGACCCATGAGAAATCAAATTACAAACAAGAAGGTCATTAACAAAAAGTATCTGCTGAAGGCAAAGAATAAGGATTGCAAAACACTATGCAAGTTTGTTTTCAATTCCTTTGTCTTCCACTGCTAAGAGGAATAATGCTCACAACACAAAATTTCACTGGTAGGTAAACTTAACACCCAGGAAGATCAGTGAAGTGGAAGGAACTGCACCGTGGAAAGGTAGGTGTGTCCATGCACAAGAATTTCCATTCATTTTCTTTTGTCACAAGGCACGGGTCTGAAACAAGCACCATATGGCCATGCGTTGTGTGGCATACTCCCACCAGCTGCATCATTTTGACTGCTTTAATCTCAGTAAGATGTGCTTTAGTACAGTACAGAGAACGTAAGGTATAGTTCTTCTGTACCAAACATTGCAGCATCATGTTTAAATCAGTGCTGTCAAAGAGATTCATCCCACACAGCTGCTGCATCTTGTCTGGATGTCGCAGAAGGCACCCAGAAGACTCAAAACTAAGCCAACAAGTCCATGAAGTGGAGCAGCACTGCTTAACTATACCTGCTTATGACCAGACTTGGTTTGACCTTGTTGCTGTGGCACATGTATCAAAGTTAACTTGCCTTCAGAGATCCAGCTTTTCTGGGTCTCCAGTGCCAAATGAGCCAATATGAAGTAAAATGAGAGGTGAAAACAAAAAATAATTACCAGGAAAACTTTTAACACGTGGTTTGCTGCTGAACAGGCTCATCGCAGACAAGCCTAGTTTAAGCACAAAGATCTACTCTGTCTTTTTAATTTTTTGATCCATTGTGGGCTTGAACATCCTCAGGGGTTAAGGCTCTGAAATTCACTGAATTCTTAGCACAATTTGCACACACTGGGATGTGCAAGTTTTCCAGTTACCCACTCACTTCCTTTCCCCTTTATTTTATTTAAGATAAAAAGATATTTAAATACACTAGAGAACAGGACTGTGAGGTCTGATGGTAAGTAAACAACAGCAAAAAAAAAAAAAAAAAAAAAAAAAAAGGATAAAAAGACTTTAAAGATAAGTTTCACATCAACAGAATGACATCTATCATGGTGCAACTTTAGTTTGTCAGCTTTGAATGCATTTTGTGTTATCTAATTTTAGCTTTGCAACAGTCAGTCTTTTCACTTCAAGAGGCATTCACATCTTGGAAAACAAATTAAGTTATGCTTGTTTGCCAAGCTTCCCACTGTCTTGCCTTATAAAAAACAAATGGGACTGAATATTTAAAAGGCTAGATACCTCATCGTTTCAGAGACACTCCAGAAATGCTTTTGCTTACAAGATTTTATACAGAGTGTAACATGGCAAGCAATACACAAGAAGTATGAATGGCACAGTCGATACACTGGGGGTAAGGTCCATCCAAAGGGACCTGGACTGGCTGGAGAAGTGGGCACATGAGAACCTAATGAGGCTCAATAAGGCCATGTGCAAGGTGTTTCACTTGGGTCAGGGCAATCCCAGATATTTATGCAGATATGTATTTATCCAGATATGCAATCTGGAAGGTTTAAAGGGCTTAAAAAAGGGGTGGCCAGCAGGGGGAGGGAGGTGATCATCCCCCTCTACTCGGCTCTTATGAGGCCCCATCTGCAGTGCTGTGTCCAGGCCTGGGGATCATAAATATCAAAATCTATCAGCAAAGTTTGTTCTGGAACAGACCCTGAAAATAAAGTATTTAAATATTTTGTAAATTGAACTTTGTTTTTCCCGTTTATACTACCAAACCACCCAACCAAAACCACACAGTCTTTCCAGATGAAATAAATAGTACTTCCCTTATTCACAGATCTCATACACAGATACATATACACAGATCTCATCTCAAAAAAGAAGAAGAAGAAAGAAAATTAAGAACCTTGCACCCCTTGTAGAGACAGGATAGAAAAATTGTAGCTGAACAATCAAACTAGAAAATGAAGTAAGCAAGCTTCAACTTGAATTATACTTATGGTTGCCTCTTAATGGGAAAATGCAAGGTCCTGTCATTTCCTAAAAATATTTCCAAATAATTTCCAGTTTGCAAAAACAACAACAACAAAAGACCAGCCAAACAATCAAACAAAAAAAACCCTCCTGTCTTCTCTTCCTCCTAATATATAAACAATAATGGTACCACCAAAATCCAGGAATTAAACTTGCCAACCCAAATAACAGGTTAGAAAGTTGGCATTACTTTATTGCAGCGCTGAATGCATGTTGGATTTGTCCTCCTGGCACACACACATGGGAGTTAGAGCACACACATTACATGCAATCAGTTTGTGAATATTCATACAGTTTGCACAAAGTGCCCATCTAGAATCTAATATTATGCATGTGCTCTGTTAATACAGAGTTCTTGCAAGGGGGGTCTTTGGTGGTTGTGAGGCTCCACCAGGAGGTACCATCCATGAAAAAGATTGTGTGCTAAATAGGCCAAGTCCCATATTTAGTCAAGAACTTATTTACAAAAAATTGATCCCTGAATAAGTTTCTAATTAGGATGTGACCTTGTTATGATGCCTGTGTTATCAGCCCAAGCATGGTACAGTGTTCCTCCTCCAGGCTTGTGGGATGCTGAGACTCTGCTTTTAGGCCCAGACATCCTGCTTATCTAGCATAAACAAACCTCCCCTAGACAGAATGTCACTTAGCTGAAGGCTGTGAATTAATTGCTGAAAGCTCTGCGTTTTTTGCCAGGTATCAATGGAAGAGACAATAATGCATTTCTTGGTGGTGCTGAATGAATGGCGCTGTTGTCACAGACCTCCTCCAGGGCTTCCTATAAAACGTGACCTGCAAAACTCTGTGGAATCCTGTAGTCTGTGCAGTGCTAAGTGCCACCTTAAAAATTCGCCCTCAACTTTCACACCCAGCAGTAACTTTTTGTTGTCCAATGAAGTTGTGGGTTTGCTATATCTTAGGACACCTTGTGCTAGATCAACCTGAAATCCAAAAGTGGCTCGATTTTATCCATATCTATATTTTATGAATCGTATCTATACGTATGACAGAAGAAACAAGGGTCATCAAGGGTCATCAAACAAAGATTTGAGAGTGCACAGATCACCCTTGCACTTGTGCAGTGGTGAAATAGTGAGCAAATAAATAGAAGGGAATAAAATAATAGCAAAGGGAAGGACTGTCATTTAATTTATCCTTAGCTTTATACCTTTCGATGATTTTCTGAAGTGAGATAAGAAAATCTGTTTTACAAAAATGACAGAATTTGTGTTGGTTGTTTTTTTTTTGTTTTGTTTTGTTTTTTTAATCAGGTTTTTCCTACAAAATTGTGACAACAAAGATGATTCATAGACAACTCACTGAAAGAAATCTCAAATTTCTCAATTAGCTCCTCACAGTAAAACCCATGCAGCAATCAGGCATTAGCCCTCAATATTTATTACTCTCAAGAAAAACAATTTATTCTCAAAAATGATTGTTAATAGTTCTATTTCAGAAGTACGTATACGTGCATTAAAAAAGGAAATCAAACAATGCATGAGAAATACTAAATGCCTCCCTAGAGCTTAATAGGTAGCTGAAGCTATTTACCATCCCTGAGAAAAGGTCAAGAGGGAAGGAAATGAGGAAACAAGTATATTTTAATTATTGTTGCTATCCTTCTTTTCTTGTCTTTCTTCAAGTGGCACTGAACATCTCCAATACTCAGTAAGAAGATTAAAGAGTAAGACATGCTAAGGAACACATGGCTACAGATGGGTGTCCTTCAATTTGTATCTGCTATCCTGCCTCTAGTAATATTTCTTATACATACATACATGTGTAAACACATTTTCCTTCACTCATCTCACCCACATGTATATCAATGACAGAACTATCAGTATCGTCCGGGATCTTTGTTGTTTTTGTTCTACTTCACACGCTCCTTCACTGAGAAAGCAGTGGGCATGGCACAGCTGCCCAGGGCACAGCTTTTGGGCAATGCTCTGAGACGTAGAGTGTGGATTTTGGGTGGTCCTGTGTGGATCCAGAAGTTGGACTCCATGATCCTTATGGGTCCCTTCAGGATATTACACGGTACTGATAAAAAAAAAAAAGAAAAAAAAAAAAAGAAAAAAATACCATGCAAGAACCCAGCACTCCATGCTGCTAAGAAACATGCTACTTCAGGATCCATATGGACACCTACCTGTGTCACCTACTGTAGGGAAGCTCCTTTAGCAGTGGCGTTGGACTCAATGATCTCGTGAGGTCCCCTCCATGCCCTGCAATTCTGTGGTTCTTGATTTGTGGCATTTCACTAGAGCCGAGGAGGAAGCAGTTTTCAGCTAATTAAAACACAGTTGTCATCATCACCTTCTTTCTGCACTGGACAGAACTATGACCTTTTGAAATTTTTCAGGAAAATGCAAAGTGCAGGATACTCCGGAAACAGCAGGGGCAGAACATTTCCTTTGAGGCCATCCAGTCAGGCCTACTTCAAGTATCGAGTCCGTTTTCCCAACACTTCACACAAAGGACTAAAAAATTTCGTTACCCTGTGCTGTAGGCAAGTACCGTGATCAATAAATTATCCTGTATTTTGCATAACTACTGAGGTATTCCACCTCAGACCTAATCACATTTCTTGAAGGAGTGTTGAAATTTGTTTATTATTCTCTAATGTGTTTTCAGAGGGCAGAAGTTTTAGAGAGAAAAAAAAGAAAAAACAGATAAAGAAAACCATGAAGAATTCAAATTCATAGCTCCAAGGTGACACCTTCTCACCAACATTATGTGACCACCAGAGAAGCTTCATTAATGCTCCCCCTGTCTGAGGCAGCATCTACTTCTAGTTTCATTCAAAAATGGAAAAATGAAGAAGGAGGCAATTTTTCCAACAGTTCTGTCTCTGACAGCCATGATCCAAACCCCTGCACTGATGCAACTTCTGACCCTGAAACTGGGTCACTGTACCTGCTTGAACCAGGTATTTCTGTGATTTAAAAATGGTTCATTTTGTATTTTCAAACATTCTGATTCTTCTTTCCAGGTAGTATCAGAAAAGCATCCATTCAAAAACAAACAAACAAACAAAAACCAACTCTCTTTTGCTTATGAATTAGAACATGTTTAACAAAACACCTTGGTGTTTTCCTTATTCTCTTCCTCTCAAACAATACTCTCCTTTGTTTTAACTACTCACCTACCTCATATAAGTTTGGAAATATTTCACCTGTAGTACTTGAAAAGAACACTTTCATGAAGATGTTTACCTCAAGATAACCAATTTGACTGCAGTCATAATTTGCTGGTTTTCTTTTCCATTTTTTTTTTTCTTTTTTCTTTCTTTTTTTCTTTAAAAAAAAAAGAGATGTAGAAAGTTTTTTAACCCTTAATTTTTTAAATATATTTAGATTAAATTTAGTTCAAAGAAAATGCCAAATCTATCATTATCAAAAAAGAGCAATGAACTGCCTCAACATGCCAGAGGAGGAATTGCCTATCTCTTAAAGAAAAAAATAAATGTGACCTAGAACTGTCAGTTACATAATAATAATAATAATAAAGTTGCGTGGAAGAGATTAGTTAAGTGCTCCCAAGAGATCGAATGTTTCCTAAATCATCATGGATTGATATGAAAGCAAGAAAGAAAACAAGAATGGAAATGGGGAAGTGCCAAACATAGGATGGTGGTTTAAATTACTAAGGTCAATGGCATCTGAGACTATTTAGCAACACTGCCTGACAGTATGTGGCAAACTTGCAGATGGTGCCTAAATTGAAGCTTTGAACACCACTTACAACGCTATCATAATTGCCAAACCACTCCAGAAAGCTGAAAAATGTTTCAGAAATGAATGTTTCTTCTCCGATTGCAAGCTGGACAGGAAATGGGAGGAAAAGAAATGTCAGCCACATGCTAACACATATTAACTCTACACAAGTAGTGAGAGGTTTCTGTCTCCAAAATCATTTGGGCCAGTCAGGCCACCAAAGCTATGTTTGCATTTTAGTCATGTGTTTGCATTTTTGTCACACGGGCAAAATAAAACCTGTCATCCAGCTTCAAAAATGACAAAACGTTACTATAATACTGAAAATAAAACAAAGCAGTGGGATTTTTCTATATATTTTTTTTTTTTTATGTTTTTAGGTATGATCTGACAATACACACAATGAGAGACTCCTCTCCGGGCTTCTAATAAACAAGAAAATCCACCCACACAACATCATCTAAGTTAGGATAATTTTCCATGTCATTTATACACATTTATATCCTAAACTTTAGCCAAAATGCATCCTATTCTATTTGTACGGTCCAGATTTTTGGAGCTGACATGCAGCACCTGCAGTACGTAAGCCAAAGGACAGCAGTCTAAAAGCTATTCTTAGTGTCACTAAGTCTATTTAAAGCTTCAAGTCAACCCTTAGCCATTTATAGCTATAGCTGCTTACAAATGACAAGTAGCTAGAAGCTGTCACTATCAGAAAATTTGCTTACAAAACAGGTAGCACTTTTTCACTATGAATCATAGGCCTTTATGTGAAGCTCATTTCAAATTATTTCAGAAAGGAATATAAAATAGTATTAAGCCAAATCATTTTAATACCCTTAACTAGTAAATGACACATTTGAATTACAGCACAGAATGGAAACTGAATTGAAACATTCTTTAATATAGTCTCTTCTGGTAAGCTGTGTTGTAAGTTTCCTGCTCTTCTGCCTCTAAATGAATGATATATATTACATTTTATAAGGCTTATACACTCTATCACGAAGTTTATAATTAGGTAACATTGGAGAATGCTATAACAAAGACATTTTTCTTTCAATTCATACTGTTAAAGTTCAAGCACGAGATTTTATTAAAATACACTCACACACACACAAGAAAAAAGAAACAAAATTTCCCTTCAGATATTCACTACTCTCAAGTTAAAATGATAATAAATTTATGGGGGATCCCAGAATGGCTGAGGTTGGCTGAGACCTCTGGATCAACCTCATCCTGTCCAGAATCACTGCATGCTGGCTGCACCGCTCAGCTTGGTGCCATCCCCAAACCCGCTGAGGTTTCACTCCTCCCCACTGTCAGTGTCACTGATGGAGATACTGAAGAGCACTGATCCCAGCACTGGCCCTGGGGGACTCGTCGCTGATCTCCACCCAGACACTGAGCCAGATTTATGCTGTATCACTCTGTGTCTCTTTTGCAGCAGTTTGAGTTCCTACTGGTAGATCTGGAGACTTGAGATTTTCTCTACATTCTCTTCTGAATCCTGAACTGACAGTATCTTGCTAAAATAACATAGTATTCACTTTAAAGAGCTGCCATTACATATCAGAGTATGTTAGCGGTCCCTAAAATTACAAGAATGTCACAACAGTTCTCTAATTTGATTGTGAAGCCAAAATAGAAACTGAGCAAAATAATATTGAGAACTAAGGCACAGGCTTTGTTCAGAAACATGAAAATAGATTTCATTGGTTATGAGTGCATTAAAATTCTTCTCCATAAACACTCTGAGGCATTACACAACTTCAAAAATGTCTCCAATTTGTTTCCACAACTCTTTCTTATCAAATGAAAGAAGGTACTAGACTGTAGTTAGCAGTCCTTACATCACTGTATTCTCACCTTGCCATGTAAGTACTTAAGCAGCCTCAGTAAGACATTAATGCTCCTCAGTGTATTTACACATGTAATGCTCAAACACCTCCATTCAAAAATGGAGAACATTCAGATTTGTGCACTGTTTTTGACTTTCATAAGTATTTATTAGTTGGAAAAGAGGAGCCGTAAGACCTGAAACATGGAAAAGGAGTTATTAAAAATTAGCATAACTGACCACTGACACTATGGCAGAATTCAAAATCTGTAATGTTCAGCTGTTTTGCTAATTATTGCTTTCCTCCACTATTAGGAGTCTAGTGACAAAAGAAAAAAAGAGAGAGAAGGAAAGGGAAGAGAGAGATGAAAAGACAGAGAATGCAGCATACTCCATTATGTTTTTTTTCCCAGATCACTAGAAAGCCATCTTCAAATCCAGGACCTTACTGTAACAGTTACTACTTGCCACATTTCCATGACCCAGTCTGTTTAAGTGGAAAGGGAATAAGCAGAAAGAAAGAAAACATTCTTAAAAGTATGCTCTACCCCTTAACACAGGTCTTCTTGACATTAGCTGCCAGGAACTTGCTTTTGTTTCCTTAGCTTTTTACTGATAACAAGTTATGTCATGATAAATCATATCAGCCTGCATCAGTCACTCAGTGAAAGCACTGAAAAGCTGAAAAACACTTTTGCCCTCAAACCTATAATCAGAGAAGTCAAGAATTCAAAACACATTTCACAGTAAGCAAAAAAAAAATAAAAGAAAATAAAATAAAAATCACACCTGCTTGGTCCTGGAAAAAAGAAAAAAAAAAAAAAAAAGTACTGTATTATCAACCAAATTAATTCCTGGGTTAATTCTGGTTATTTACTGGTGCAGAGCATAATTCCTGATGATTATCCAAGAAGGAAATTTCAATGTTTGTCTTCTTCTTTTTAGTCTTCTGATAAGGAGGACATGCCTCAAAACTCATCTACAAAAGCAACAGATTTCATCAACCAATCAGTGCACAAATGGAAAGAAAACATATTGCTCTGTGTACTACATGCTCTAAAACATTCTTCCTACCAGCTTTCTAATTAACACTCCACTGCAGCCTACTCTAAGAGTATTGCTTTCAAAGCTTAACCAGAAACTGTGCCTAAAAAGCCTGGCATGCCATTGGCATAAAAGATACATTTCAGCTTTGAGAACCATAAACAGGAACAGCTTTAGAATAGGTAAGAGTGTAATAACATCTTTAGGATCTACATCTGGAAAGGGAGAAGGCAAGGCAAGAGAACTAAGGAAGCGTTCATTTCCAGAATCTTCAGATACTGTCCTATGAGACATGCTATTATAACAGGTCCACACTTTTCTCTTGACAGATCTCATGAGATCAAGTCTGACAACTTCATCCAGATGACACTGCTTTAAAACTCTTAATCCTGACAGACGCCCTTAAGTTCACCTTCCTCCATAAAAACTCTACGCTAGCTGTTGGAATTGTTTATTTGCAAGGCAGGGGCCATCAGAGATCAGTACCCAAAAAACTCAGAGTGTGGTATTAAATTAGAAGAGGGACTGAGATTACTGCAAAAATTTGCTACCTGTTCTAACACATGGGATGTCACAGGGGAGTTCTAGTAAGCATGTAACAAATAAGGAGCTCAAATAAATCCTTCAAACCAAGAAACCAGGCCCCCAAAAGTCACAATTAGTTTGTTTGTTAGTTTTCTGCTCTTTATGCTATCCTAAGTATTGCTCAGTAAGACAGTAGAGAAAACTGCAAGAGCAGTCAACTCAGCAGGCAGAGCTGGGTTAACATCACACAGAGCTACAGAAATTCATGGGATGATATAAGGACAGCTTAGTAAGAAAGGTAGGGGGAAAACAAAAAGGAAAAAGAAAACAAAACCACTAACAAATTAACAGTAAGAATAAACAAATCAAGTGATGCACAGTGCAATTGCTCATATACCCACTGACTGATGCCCAACCAGTCCTCAGGCAATGGGGAGCAGACCCCCCTCTGGCCAGCTCCCTATAGTTTATTGCCCAGTAACGGTGTACCATATAGGCCATCCCTTAGGCCAATGTGGGTCATATGTCCTGGGTCTGTGCCCTCCCAGCTCCTTGTGCACCTTCAGCTCCCTGTGCTGACGGGAGAGTACATGAAGAAAAAACAGTCCTTGGCTCTGTACAGCCCTGCTCAGCAACAGCTAAAACACTGGTGTGTTACCAATGTTATTCTCATTCTCCATCTGAAACACAGAACCATCCCTGCTACTAGAAAGAAAATTATCCTAGCTGAAATCAGGAGAGCTGCTTATAAAGAAGGTTCTGTAGTTTAAAATATCTTGGTAGGTAGATAATGGGGGAAAAAAAGAAAGATACGTGGGTGTCACTAGTCCGCTAAGATTTCTGGCTTTGCTGGAGAAGGCTGTAATTAAACAGGAGGAGGTGAGCCTTCAGTACCATTTCCAACATACAGTTCCTGTCATGTTGCCATCACTTAGAGGCACCTGAAACTCCTGGAGCCTCATTCACTTGAGAAATACACACATGTACTCTGCTGCAGCTGACAAATACGGGCTTCCACTTTTCAAGACAAAATGATTACTGATGGAGAAAGGGCCACTGTACAAGAAGGTAGCTACTGCATATTCTGTGTGTTTCACTATGAAAGTAATGCCTTTTATTTCCATGGAGACTATAACAAAGTGCACAATAAGCAAATTCTCAGCTATGAAACACTGTTTTTCAACTTAGTTACCACCCTTAAGCAGAGACGAACAAGAGCCTGCATGCCATGCTCACAGAAATCTGCATGGCCATCTGAGACAGGGGTTGTCTTTCACGTTGCTGTTACCACAGATGAAACGCACCACCCACTGCATCACTGTGCTCATGTCCACTGTTTGGTATCCCTAAACCTTCATCAAGTGTCAACGAATGTCAGTGCATACTATTTTTTTCTGAGAAATCCAATCCCACACCTTTGCTCCATATGTACTTCCATGCCAGACACCGTTCTGTCAGACTACCCCTCTGCTGCTGTTTGTCACACAGCAACAGCATGGAATGCTGATAGGAAGGTTGAAACTCTGCTGTCACACCACAAATATCCGCCTCTGACATCACAGGACGACATAATAAAATTGGAGGCACCACTTTTGCAGAAGCCCTTGTGTAGCATTTGTTCACTGTGCAGTGCACTCTGAGTCTCACATCCTACTGAGCAGCATTCGTAATCATTACAGACAAAAAAACCCAAAACTGTTATGATCTGAATGTAGAAAACTTGTGAAAGACACTGCTGACTGCAAGGGGTGAAGACAGTTAACAGCAGCTGTACAGATAGTTATAAACCCTTGGAAAAACCTTTTCCAAGTCATCGAAGAAGAAAAACTTGCCTCGTCTAGGATTTTCCAAAGTACTGTTGCAAAGAATTCTCATATGTTGTCTTTTCAAAAGAGGTTCCTCTTTGTGTACCTCCACTGGAATGGCTTTTTCTTTTATGAAGAATTAAGAATTTCTTTTATGTTCCCATCTCCGTCAACCCCTGAGTGATTGCAGGAAGCCTGGAAGCAGGAGCGGCAATAGCAAGGTTTCTGTAGTTAACTTATAAGAGTATATTTACAAATAAGAATTTATAGGCTTTCCACAGTTACATCTCACAAACAGAGTTCTAATTAAAGTCGTTCTCTTCCTACTGTCTCCTGCAAAATATGTGAGAGGCTGTAGCTGAACTAATCATGTTGAGTAACTCTGTTTTCTTGTGCCTCCAATTAATACTCATCCATTGATACTGTCTTAACCTGATGCTCACAGGCCACTGGGGAACATTCTGCAGTACCTAGTGCAATATGGTCCAAAGAAAAGACTGAATAATACAAGTCATTTTGGATCACAAAGTAGTTCTGGGTGTAGCCTGTAAATTTCTTTATTTGGTTACTGACTGCGTCTAATCCACTTTCCAGCCTGAAGTGTGTTTTTTTTAATGTAGAAATGCAAATACTTGCACAAAATCTAGAAAGACTATGGTTGTTCATGATGCAAAACTAGGCAGCTGTGTACAGAATCTCAGCTGCTGTTTTCAGTTTTGTTTTTCTTCCTCAACTAAAATATTTTGCTTAAAGAGCTTCACCAGGTTGAGTCAGGTTCAGTTCTTACTCCAATGCCATCCAGTCCCTGCAGTACTCCAGGTCAGCAGTTCCCCTGAGAACACACTGTGTCATTCACCTCTCCACAATATGAGGAATTCAGCGCATGCAAAAACAAAACAGTGTATTTGTTCAAAATCAAATACTTTGTGTGTATTTCTCAAGTGTGGGGCTGAAGGAGTTTCATATTAAGGTTTGTAATTCTAATTTCTTAACTATTACTGAACCTTCATTATCATGCTCTGACTGCCTTAGCTGTAGCATCTCCCCTTTTCCATTGCCCAAGGCATTTGTCTCCTACAGTGATGATTTTTGGTCTTTAAGATCAGTCAACTATCAAATTTGCACCAGGTAAAAAAATAATAATAATTAAAAATAATTTTTATAAAGTAATATGCTGTCTTAGAAACAAGTATGACACTACTGATTTAATACTGCTCTTCTACCTTTTATTTTCAGCTCTTTTCCTGTTAAGACTTTGAATATAATATTGTTGAGGAGGTTCATATTGAGAGCTTTTTATGTTCATCCTGGTTGAAATAGTAGTTTTGTACTAATTACCACAATCTTCCATCTCTGTAGATTTGATTACGTCCCATGAGAGTGAGAATAAGCTTCATGATCCTGTAAAGTCTCTTGGTTCCCAGGATAAATGCCATCACAATACACTGGCAGTTCAGTGACCTTACTGAGTATAAAAAAGAGCAAGCAAGTGTTGCAGGAAAGTTTGAGTTGTCCCTCTAAAACTGCATCAAAGCACTTACCCAAATCTACCCCTTACAATGGCGAATAAAAACCAAATCCGTCTTGAACCCAGCATAACTAATAAATAAATGAATGAATGAATGAATGAGAGCACTGTGCATTAAAAGAAGTAAAAATCATAGCACTGCTAACTTTTTAATTAAAAAAATCATTGATGGAACAATGGTCCTGTTAGTGAACACCAGGGTAAAGACGGGAGGCAGCAGAAAAGCACATGAATCTCACAAAAAAGAAAAATGTCAAGCTTCAGCCTGATTAAGTATTGAACCTGTGTAATTCAGCTACTCACTTAGTGCAATTTTCATTAGAAATGAGAAGCAAAGGAAATATCCTGTGGTCTCTATTTTGCTTTGGACTGGATTTAAAATGTACTCCATTAATTCTAACAAAGAAGTGCCTCTTCCGTAAGATATTATTTGATATTTACACACATAAAGAGAATCCTTTCCTCTCCAAGCAAAGAAACAAACAAATAACAACAAAACCTTGCTTTATCTATTTTGAAGTCATCCAGGGGACCTAAGTACTAGAATATGGTTACAGGTTTCCTCAGGCAGGACAAAGACTTTGCACAACACCTTGCTCCCTGTTGTTCTCTACGTGTCTCATGGTTTCCGTGGAAATCAATTGGAGGCATTAATTTCAGAGTTACCTACATAGTTGAAAATAAGGTAAAACTTTACAATGTACTAAATGCAAGTTTACCTTTACACTAGTTAAAAGGCAAAAAAAAAAAAAAAGGAGAATGTAGTTCCTCTATCAGTAGGAACCAAGTCAATTCTAGCAGTAGATCTGGACTCTTTCTTCAGCCACTCCTATGCTGGTTGCATCTATCAGATTCTGTAGACTTAGATTTAGGAAGCTGTGCCAAATACTGAAACATACCCTGTGTCCTTACTTTAATTTTGTCCATAAAATTCCACAGAACAAACTGCAGCAGTTCACACTTGAAATGAATGATTTCTCCTAAGAGCCATAAGCCATTTCATAACTTAATTTGAATTATGAATGAAGTGCCTTTGAGACCAGCTCTAAACGAATGACACAGTGTGGGCTGTCGCGTAGAATTAAGACCCTTCTGCACATTTGCCTCAGAACAGGATCATGCTTTCCACACTTCCATCATAAAATCCTTTGTTTTCTAATGGCAAATATAGTATCTTAAGTAACTGTGAAGAGAATTTCCTGATGTACTCTGCCCTTACACTGCAGAGGTAGGAGCATTACAGCAACACCAACAGACCTCACCACATGCAAGAGGTGGCTCTGACATTTAATGAAGTCCATGAAACAAGAGTTTAAAACTGAAAGAAATGAGTTGGACTGCATCAAATTTCCAACAACCATCATGCACGCAGGATTTTGTTCTGAAAAATGAACGACATGTATCAGCTTTCTGCAGCATTCCCTTAATGAAAGAGAAGTTACAACCATGGGAGGTGGCTGAGGAAAAGCTCATTACAGCCACCTGCTATAGCCATTTAACCCACTAGCCAGAAATTAATGGGAGTGATGGATTAAACATACAAGAAGACATACAAGAAGAACTGTGCACTGTCCTCACTGTTAGTCAAATTTATTGCATCTAACTGTTCTGATAGCTGTTGGTTGCCTCCAATTTATCCACTTTTCTTATGTACCCAGTCTCAGAAAATGATACTTTTTTGATTTAATTTTCTTCCCAACAGTTTTGTACAGGCCTTCTGTTTCAATCATCTCTAGCAGTTTCTACAAGTAGAAGACCAGACAACCAGGTTACACCTAACACTGAAGTTAACTTCACATGGATGATATTTCTGCCATCCTCCATCTACTCCAATTATAAAGAGAATCCTTCTTTCTCGAGAAGCTCCTTTCTCCCAGTGCTGCTCCTGCTTTCTCTCATCTGTTTGTGCTTGTAGCAATTACCACCAAACATAAACAGTGACACATTTTAATACAAGCTGATTAAAGCACCACTTTGGAAAAGAGCTCAGAAGGTGCAGACCTTGTAGCTAGTTATTTTGTTTAAAATCTGGGAGCACAAGATTTTTTCATCTGGAGTAAAGCAGTAACAGAGCTGCCATTTTAAGCCATTTGGAGTATGTTGGGTGGGTTTGTAACTCTGACTCCCCAGTCTCCAATTGGGAAAGACCGTTGTAAAGAAATGGCTTAGGAAGGAAAGGAAATTCTGGCAAGGGGAAAAGTCTTTCATTTGTTTGTTCGTTTTGCTTGTTTTCTTTCTGCATTGAAAAGCATAAACAAGGGAAGAAAGAAGTAGTAGAGAGTAATTAATGCAAGCCAACTGAATGGCTCTAGAGAATTCAGTAAGCATGAACCAAATTGTAAATACATTATCCTTATGTACACAAATACTAAGAAGATCTTTTTAATGGGTTCTCTAAGTGACTGTCACTTCAACCAAGTTTAGCAACTGCATATGTTTAAAGTAAGTTTTACATTGTAATTCATAACTTCAGGTAAGTGGGTTCAAATTATTACATATAATACAACATTACGAACAAAATCCTTCTGTATAATATTTTAAGTGCAAACATTCCCCCCCTGCCCCTCTTTTTTTCCTTATGGTTAAATACTTAATCCAGGAAACACTTTAAGAAAAAACTTAACAAAAAAAAAAATTGTCCAAATTCTGGCAATCTTTCACACAGGACCAGATTTGCCAGAAGAGTGTTTTCGACCAAAAACCAGGACAAAAGGGAGTGTAGGACTCACACATCTCCAGAGATCAGTCTCCAAAAAGGGACTGCCTAGGAGAGAATGCCCCTGCTTGCCCACCAGAACACCCTTGCATCTCCACGTATCTGTTACCTTCAGGACAGTTTCATTCAGTATCAGTGTGTAATCACCATGATGCCTTGCCCTTTCTTAAATCTGTACCAGCATTCAGCCTAACTCTACTGGCACAGAAGACACAGCGTGTTGGCTTATGAAATGTTATTAACAGTGAGTGTTACACTAAAATCACAGTGAACTGTTGCTCCCTCTCGACAGGAATGTGGTATAAGGTGATGCCAACCTTGTTTCAGCCCAACTGCAATGACACATTCATCTTCGAAAATGATTTAAATTTTATCATCTTACACAGATTTCATCCTTATTGCTCCTGTTCATACATCAATGTTTTCTTTTTCAGCACAACGCGACTACTAAATTAGAGAACAAGAAACTGAAAAAGTAAATCCTGGAAGCCCTTTTGCAATCAACACTAGCAATTTTAGTGCGTTAAATCCTAGTATTCCTGCATATTTATTCAGCACAGTCACCAGGCTTCATTTCAGCAGCTCAGAGTACAGCAGACGATCCCAACAGGTATGTCAGATACGTAACACATTGCAGAAGCAAGACACATTTGAATGCAGCAAAGCAATTTGTTAATGTATTATTTGTAGTAAGTACCCACTCATTGAGGACACCATTTAAATGGCACCATTTAAAAAGGAGACAGTGATTGTATTTGTTAGCTTCCCACCATCTTGCATGTACTCTAATGCCACCTATTTGGAAGACAGATCTGATAGATGTTCTGTGTAAGATTTCAAGCTCCTGAAAACAAAAAAAAAAAAAAAAAATTGCAATAATTATCCATAAAAGCATAGTGGATTTTTTTTTCCATTGGTTCTATTAAAATGTAATTAGGGCCTGTGCAACTGCCAAAAAAACAGCAATTAGCATTGTTGTGTAAGAGAACACTTAATCTGGCTCATGAAAACCTCCAATGCACTACTGCTATCGGGCTGCTACCTATCTGAGGGAACTCCATTAACACAATACACAGGCATCTTACCATCTTCAGGGCAATTATTTTTAAAACATTCTGGTGAGGTCATGGAACAAGTGCACAGATGAGGAGCAGAGGTTAGGCTATAATGTTAGACAGCATTTCATTTTCCAAATCCTTTGTAAGGAGGTATTTCCAGATGCACTACATTTTTTTAATAAAACCTACAACTAGGTCAACCAAGAAAAAATAATTAACTTCTGGGTTTCATTTCCAATATTAAACCCATTTTACACATTAAAATGGTTTTCAAAAAGTACCTATTACAGTCATAAAGACTAAACCAAGATTTGTTTTGGAAAGCTTGCTCCAAAAATTCCCATTTACAGCTGTATGTACAACTAATTCCCCTTCAGCTATTACAACTGCATAGACTGTCTTTTTCACACCTGAACAGATTCAATAGAAGGACAGCAATGGTGGAAAAAGAAAGCAGAAAAATTAACTGTGAGCACACCAAACCTCCAACAGTGCCACGACGATTATCTACAGGTGACTGGAAGCTCAGAAAGAAACCATGTTAAAGAAGAAAAACCAGTAAGACAGAGCATCTGTATTTGTGTGTTACCCCAGGCACCTGTACAGGCTGGGAGGAGTGGTCCTTGAGAGCAGCTCGGCAGAGAAGGACCTGGGGGTCCTGATGGACGAGAGACTGAATATGAGCCAGCAGTGCGCTCTGGCAGCTCGAAAGGCAAATGGGATCCTGGGCTCCATCAGGAGAGGGGTGGCCAGCAGGGACAGGGAGGTGATTGTCCCTCTCTACTCGGCTCTTGTGAGGCCCCACCTGGAGTACTGTGTCCAGGTGTGGAGCCCTCAGTACAAGAAAGACATAGAGATTTTGGAAAGGGTCCAGAGGAGGGCGACTAAGATGATCAGGGGGCTGGAGCACCTCCCCTATGAGGACAGGCTTAGGGAGTTGGGCTTGTTCAGCCTGGAGAAGAGAAGGCTGCGGGGTGACCTCATTGCAGCCTATCAATACCTGAAGGGAACCTACACCCAGGAGGGGAGTAAACTCTTCAAAAGGGCTGACAACAGCAGGACTAGGGGAAATGGTTTTAAGTTGAAGGAGGGAAGATTTAGGTTGGATGTTAGGGGGAAGTTCTTTACTAGGAGAGTGGTTAGGCCCTGGAACGGGCTGCCCAGGGAGGTTGTGGATGCCCTGTCCTTGGACGTGTTTAAGGCCAGGTTGGACGGGGTCCTGGGCAACCTGATCTGAATGTGTATGTTTGGTGGCCCTGCTAGGCAGGGGGGTTGAAACTACATGATCCTTGGGGTCCCTTCCAACCCGGGTGATTCTGTGATTCTGTGATTCTGTGATTCTGTGTGTGGTTGTGTGTAGAGGAAGAAGAGTTCACTCAAGTCATTGTTATGCCCAATGCTGTTTTACTTTAGAAGTTGAACCACTTAGGTGTTGCAAAATAAACAAAAGACTGGTATCAACTTTTTCAGTTTCAACTGCTGACTACAGAATATTCATGACCCGGTGATACGTGGCACAGAGTCTAGACAGAAGCCAAGACAGTCATTAGCAGTCTACCCCAGGAGTCAGCATGGTGTGTGATCCTGTTTGACATTTCCATTAACAATCCAGAAGATGGGGCAGAGTGTAACCTTTCCAAGACTGCAAATGACACTAAACCAGCAGTAGCTGACACACCAGAGGGGCTCACTGCCATCCAGAGGGACCTGGAGGGGCTGGGGAAACAGGCTTCTGAGGAAAAAGAGCCCCAGGCTCTTCCACCTGCTGATCATGGTAGCAGTTCTTGGTGCCTGTTCTTGCAGCCACTGCTTGTGTTCCACGAGGCCTGCCTGGCTCAGGCAGCTACATTCCTCCCAAGTGGCCAGAACCTTTCTCCACATTCCAGAAACCGACTTCTTCCATTTGAGTTTTCCATGAGTTCTTAGCTTGTCCACGCAGGTCTCCTGACGTTTTTGGTTGGTTTCTTATTCTCAGGGAGGCACCAATCTCGAGCTTGGAGGAAATGGCGCTTCAGTGTTAACCAGTACTTTTGGGCCCCCTTACCTTCTAATGCTTGAAGGACAAAGTTGGCTCTCTTGAAGTCCAGGGTTGCAATCCTACTTACTGCTTTGTTTCTTCCACTCAGGATCCTGAACTCCTCTATCTCATGGTCACTGCATCCCAGGCTGCCCCGAGCCTTCACATCCACAACAAGTCCTTTATTACTAAGTACAAGGTCCAGCAGCACAACTCTCCTCACTGGCTCCTCCACCACCTCCATCAGAGAGTTACCATCAACTCCATGCAGAAACTTCCTGCACTGTGTGTGCCTAGCAGTGCTGCTTTTCCAACAAATATTAGGGTGGTTGAAATGCTCAATGAGTGCCTGTGTGTGAGGCTACTTATAGCTGTGTGTTGGAAGGCTTCAACAACTTTCCCCACCTGATCAGGCAGCCTGAAGCAAATACCCAGTACTGTCACTCTCTCATTGGCCTGCTCTTTAATTCTTACCCCAAAGCTCTCTACTCATTCTTCACTCATCCTTAGGTAGAGCTCAATACACTCCAGTTGTTCTCTCCCAAAAAGAGCACTTCACTGTCTTGCCTTGCTGTCCTGCCCTGTCCTGCCTTTCCTAAATTGTATACAGCCATCCATGACAGCATTCCAGTCATGTGAGCTGTCCCATCACATCTCCAAGATGACAAGAAGATCATGGCCTTGCAACTGCACACAGATAGCTAGTTGTTTTTTAATTTCCCATACTGGGTATGTTGGTACACAGGCACTTCAGATAAGAAAATGGAGCAGAAGATGCAGGCTTCCCTAGAGGGATGCAAGGGGAACCCCTATAACAATACACACCCTTGAGGTGTCTGGCCTTCTGTCTCTTGCCAAGGGGGGCAACTAAGGAACATTTACCACTGTTCTGGTTGGCCTGGATAATTTCCCAGTCATTTGCAATGGCATGAGCACGGCCACTGTGGACCCTGCCCTCGAGTCCTTCAGTTTAAAGCTTGTCTGGCAGCTCCTGGCAGCTCGCCCTGTGGTCTCTGATTTCAGGATCTCTCTCACGCATCCCCCATGGTGCCGCAAAACACACCTGCACTGGAGCTGAGCACCTCGGAATGAGAGAAAACAATATCCTTGATGGCTTTACTTAATTTAAATTCCAGTGAAAAAATATAACCAGTCTGTTTTCAGAATGTTTTCAAAGCCCTTTCTTATGAAATGTCTACAGTGTGCCCAGGATCAACTACAATGAGGAAATAAAAGATTCAATTTGAGTGTCAGAGTACCTTAAAAAGTTACCATTGATCAAAGTTAACATTGGAAAAAGACTGCAAATTTCTTCAAGCGCGAGACTAATTTTTTTAGTGGAAAGAATTTAGATTATCTTTGAGCAATAAGATAAAATAGGATTGAGATTTAAGTGTCGTCTCAACAGTTCAAATCAGTTGATTTAGACCATTTAAAATTGATGTTCGTAGCTACTTTAATCTATCATAATTGAAAATAAACTGATTAGATTCCACATACTCTGAAATACCTTTAAATAATTAGCTGCATATATCTGATGCCTTTGTGATCAGAAAGCATTATGTGAGCACTGGAAGATCCTTCTACAAAAGACAGTGCAGAATGAATTATGTGAACATAGAATAATGAAAATACAATGCCAAAATCACTTCCTGGATACACAGTCAGCTTTTTGGTGATATTTTCTCCTTTGATGCATGCAGATTATGACCATGGTTCAACCGAAAACAGTTTACAGACAGACGTACTCTGTTCCACTTCCCCACAACTCAGATGGTTAATTTTAGCTAGCTGTTGATTCATTTTAGAATCATAGAATCCTTAGGGTTGTCCAGCTCTCCTACAGTAAGCAGGGACACCTACAGCTAGATCAGGTGCTCAGAGCCCAATCCAGCCTCACCTTGAGTGTCTCCAGGGATGGCGCATCCACCACACCTCTGTGCAATCTATGCCAGTGCCTCACTGCCCTCACTATGAATGTTTTGCCTTACATCAAACCTAAATCTATCCTCCTTAGATCTGAAACCATTTCCCCATGTCCTATCAAAACAAACCCTGCTAAAGAGTCTGTCCCCTTCTTTCTTACTAGCTCCCCTGTAGACACTGTGGCCGCTGTCAGGACTCTTAGAGCTCTCTCTTTTCCGGGATGTACAGCCCAGCTCCTTCAGCCTGTCCTCATAGGGGAGCTGTTCCAATAGGTCTCTGTCACTCCTGAAAGAGGTTCAAAAAGAATCTGGCTCTCTCCCTGTGCTTCTAACACATAGTCTCATGATACTACGTAGGACCTGACACTGTCCTGTTGGACCCTTTACTAAAGGGTTTTGCACATTCACATATAGAGAGATGCTAAGGTCCCAGAAGCCTTTTCACTCTGTGGTCAAAGAAAAGGGACCTTAGTACACGATTCTACACAAACATCTCCAATTTGACACCATCCTTGCAGACCCCTCAAACATGGCCGGGCTGGTCACAGTCCTGTCAGGCTCTCAATTTTTCATTTATGGCCATTTTTCCATTACTCCATGCCAAGCTTTCCTTTACACATTAAAACTCTGCTTAGTTATGTGCACTGTAGCATCCTCACCTCAGATTACTCTCAACCTGCTGGCAAACCTTCCCCTTTCAGTTCAGGTGTGTGCATTTCTGCCAACTCACCTTAGCAGAGTATCATTACTTACCTGGGAGTGGAAAAAAGAGACTCGTGTTTGACTTACAAACATGAGACTTGTTACTGCAAATCAGAAGGGGCACTTAATGCCCTGATGATATCATCCTGGCTTCCATGATAAAAAACATAGGATGCAATTCTTAACAAGAACAAAGAAAGGAAAGGTCAAAATAACTTTCAAGCATGACCAAAACGATTTTTTTTCCCCTATGCTTATTGATCTGAACAGTATAAATCACTTAGTCTAAAATAAAGTTTGAAAAAAAATATCAGCATGATACAGAACTGAGCAAGGAACATTTCTCTCTGAACTATTTGGCATTAACAAAAAAGTTACAACCAATCAAAGATGGTATTTCCTAATGGGAAGCACCTGGCAATCTAGTAATATATTACACTATCTCAAATGAAGACAAATTAAAAATAATTCATCAAAGCCAAGTAAATTATTTAAAATACCATCTTACACCCTTGAGAAAGTATCCAGACATTTTGAACAGTGCTCCTTTCACATAAATATATGCTATAGCAAATCAGTCCTTCAGACATTATCTTATTTCACTAACAGAGTATGTAATGGCATGCGAAGACAAACATTTAATGTTACTTCCTTGCACTTAAATCACTAGCTTGACCTACTAGCCCTATTGCTTTTATCTTAGTATAACATTCCTCAGAGCTTGAAGAACATTACTTCTGTCTAAAGACAGAGGAGAGGAGAAAGAAAAAATCTGCAGGAGATAACATCCCAAGTCAGCCAGGGTGTTACTCTAACCATAATTTCTCAACAGACGAAACCTAACATTTTCTAGTCAAGAAAGACAAGAAACATTAAGACAGTTCTCTCCTCTGCTGAGAGAAATACATACCTGCCGTAAGATCAACTAGGCCAGGGCACCTAGCATTAATTAAATAGGAGTACCACTCTGTTTTGAAACAAAAGGAGAATATAAGTGATGTAAACAGCTTTTGTTTCCTTTACAATATGATAACACAGGAAAAAAAGGAAAAGATCTTTTGAAATGTTTTGCAAAATAATCAAGTTCTCAGAAAACAACCAGAAAATGTAGACCTAAAGTATATGAAAGACCCAAAACAGGGATAGGAAAGTTTTATTCCCTCAAAAGAAGGAAGAGTCTAAATTGATAAACAAATCTAATCCATGTTATTGATGTACAAAAGAATAAGTTCATGAAGAAGAAGAGATATTCAAGAACTATCTCTGATGAATGCTGATGCCAGGAAAAAAAAAAAAAAAAGAGTATAAAAGAAAAAGATAAAACAGGAGGAAAAAAAAAGAAAAGATCATTAGGTTTTATGTCAAGTTTTATAAAATAATCTTCCAATGGGAAGAGTAATTAAAAAAAACAATTACAAGGGCTGCTCCAAAAATAATGCCTCCAGTTTTATTATGTTAGCCCACATCAGGTGTGGGTGCTGGTGGTATGGCAGCAGAGATTGAATCTTCAGCTGATACACCATTCCATGTTGTTGCCATGTGACAGATGGCAGCAGAGGGGTAGTCTGACAGAATGGAGTCTGACATGGAAGTGCATGCAAAACAAAGGTGTGGACCTGAATTTCTCCGTGTGGAAAATATGGCACCCACTGACACTCATGGATGCTTGGTGACTGAAATGTTGATGTGAGTGCAGCGAGGCGGTGGGTGGCGCATTTCAGCAGTGACGGAGATGTGAAAGACAAGCCATGTTCCAGATGGCCATGAACAGCTGTCACATTATGAAACAAAGAGAGTCTCAATCAAGATGTAGTTCTCAGCTTGTAGAGTGATGTGCGCTGTCTTTTGGGATAGGAAAGGGGTGATCCTTTTAGATTCCCTGGAGCCACACAAACCATCAACTCTGACCACTGCATTGAGACACTGTCTAAGCTAAAGGCTCCTGCTTCCAATGTCAGAACAGAGCAGAAAAGTTTCCTCCTGCAATATCAGGCCCCATACCAGTATGAAGGCCATGGGCCACATGTTGGCTCACTGTCTTACCACACCCACTGTTTAGTTGGAGTTTATTGCCCTCTGACTTCCATCTGTTTGGGATGATGCTGCTGCTGTCAAATAGCGATCACCTCCACTGGTGCAGATTTTCAGAAGCGTGGCATGCAGGCAGGTGAAAATGCAGTTGCTGCTGGTAATGGTATTGAAAAACAGTGCAATGCAGCTGGCAGTCTGCTTTATGAAATTGCATTATTGTGCTCTTTGTATCTGTTGTAGTTTCCATAGGAAAAAAATTGGGGACATTAATTTCAGAGCAATCTACATAGATCTACTTAAAATGGAGTTAGATAAACCTTAAGAAATACTATGTGATCTGCCTGCAACCAAATGATCCTATAGTCAGAGACTGTTCCTAAAAAAATATATAGAACAGCATGGAAAGTCATGACATTTTAGATAATACGATAAACTGACTTTATGGCTTCAACTTCATCTCACCATTCTAACTGGAAAAAACAGTCAAGCAATGCCTTTTTTTTTTCCCTCATCTACCTTCTTTGCTGTCAGCATCCCTCTCTTTTCTGCCTTTCATTCTTTCTACATTTTATGAGTCCTTCATTCTAGCTCAGCAGTTCAAGCATCTCACACACTTGGATGAAGAAGGAACAAAATTCACAAATAATTCTTATTCCTACTCTTTATAGGTATGGTAATTTTCACTACACATGCGCAGGAATAAATCTTGGTAAGCGAAGCAAGCACAAGCCACAGAGCCCCAAAAGCAGTCTGCAAATCAAGCTGATAATACTGTGTCAATGTGCATTCAGACATATTTGTAGAATAACACTGCAGAAACTTAATAGAACAGAACTGTTAAAGTCTTGCTGAACTTAAAGCAATGTTAGCCTTCTCATTTGGGAAGTGGACAACTCACTTTCAAAGTTTCTTTCCCAAAAATGTACAGATTGCAATTTCTTTTCCAATAATATGCATAACGCAATGATTCAGCAGATCACACAACTTGTCTTGCAAATACTTCCACTCAGCCTGTGACTCTCTACAGAGCTTTTACAGTGTTGTTATCCCTCAGATATGGTTCAGAAATAACTAAGATAATTTGTTCTCTTTGGTGTCCTTTAAAAACAATTATTTTTTCAGAGAAATCTCTTTCTGTGGAGACAGAAGCAGGATGTGCTGCCTTAAAAAAGGAATTTCTTTAGAAAAACACCTTGTGTATGTGCAGCCACTTCACCAGAGGATGTACATGCATGAACAGAGAAAATAACATATAGCACATGCTCAGCTCACAAAAGAAAATTTCTATTGAGTAGTTGAAACAGAATGCCACAATGCTCTGTGTATGTTAATTTCTCATACACATAGAACCATAGAATTGCTTGAGTTGGAAGGCACTTCAGAGGTCATCTAATCCAACCTCCATCCAATGAGCAGGGTGCTCAGAGCCCAATTCAGGCTGACCTTGAATGTCAGAGATGGTGCATCAACCCCATCCCTGGACAACCTGTGCCAGTGCCTCACCATCCTTTAGATACTGACAGGCTGTTCTCAGTCACCTCGCAGCCTTCTCTCCTCCATGCTGCACAGCCCCAGCTCTCTCAGCCTGTCCTCGTAGGGGAGGTGTTCCATCCCTGGGATCATTTCTGTGGCCCTCCTCTGAACACGCTCCACTAGCTCCATGCCTCTTGTGTACGGAGGACTCCCCATGCAGTGCTCCAGGTGAGGCCTCACTAGTGCAGAGTAGAGGGGCAGCATCATCTCCCTTGCCCTGCTGGCCACATTTCTTTTAATGCAGCCCAGGATACGGTTGGCTTACTGGACCACAGTTTGGTGTCATCTGCAGGTGTGCTGAGGGTGCACTTGGTTAATAGAAATGCAATAGGGTGCACTCTGTCAAACAGGAATGTCAAATGCAACACAGTAATCAGAAGCAGAAATAAAGAAAAAGGTACAGCCAAAGGGAAAGAATTTTGTTATAAATCTTTTAATCTCTACTATTACTAAAATTTTAACAAATTTTTATTTGTTTGCCTATTTGAGGGTTTTTATCCAAACTAAATATTCAAGTTCACAAAAAACACTTTTCTGTGCTTCCTAAATCTGTCTTGCATTGCAGACTCCAAAAACATCACCTTCATTGGAAGAAAACTTTAAAGGTCACACAGTAGCTACTAATCTATATTAGAGGAAAGTAAGATGCTAATAAGGTCTTGTCCTCATGCTACATGCAAAGTATAAAACAAAGTTCTTCCAAGAACAATTACTTTATGGCATTTTGCTAGACTCTAGTTACTCTACAAAAACCCAGTTAACAAATAAGTCTATTGGAAACAGACATTTAAGACATTTGGTTACTATAAAATCCGATGGTTATTTCCATTTGATCAAGGAGTAATATGAGTAAATTATCATTCCAGTAGAATGCTTTTCATGCCTAGGAAACCATACATAGAAGGAAAGCATATCAGATCTGTAATTCACACTGATAACAATGATGCCTTATTTTACATCAATTAAATAAATTAAGCTGAGAAGTATTGAACTACTGAAGCACTGAAGTACTGAGGTATCAAAGTGCTGAATTATTGAAGTACTTCTCCCAAGTGTGAACCTGGGAGGAGTATTTTGCCTATAAGAACAAACTTGTTGGTAAAATTAGAATTTGGTTTTTAGAAAGTTGTCTCATCCCCAATTTCCTACAAGCCTTGCCATTTTTACAAGGGGTAGCTATAAAAGAAATCAAGATCATTTGAGAATGGCTGTCACAAAGTACTATGATATTTACCATACCAAGACAAGTTACTGTCAGAAGTGGTGAAAGTAGTGGTGATGAAGCAGAAGCATGCTTCATGTTTACCAAATGAACCACAGGATCTTCCAAAATATTTTGCTGAAGAAAGAATTTTTCCAAGGGGTTATTTATTAGCTTTTGCTGTTAGTACTCTTCACTGTCTAACACCTGTTAAGCAATCACTCTCCGGAATAATTCTTACTTTTATGCAGTTGTAGGTTTGCAGCAGACCACCAAATTATAGAGGAAATAACTTTCCACATACACTACATATTCTGTTGAAGTATTAAAAAAGTGGTATTCTTTCATATTTTTTTGTTAATTTTAAGAAACTTGAAGTAAAGATTCAAGATATTAAATGTGTGCAGCTCCTAAAAATGGTACACTGCAGCCATTCTTAAGATGCAGGTTTACCATTAGGTTTCTTATATGCAAGACTTAGAATCTGGTAACTGATACTAGTCAACAGAAGAATCCAGAAGACCTTTTAAGGCCTTTTTAGATTTTAAAGGACTGATTTTCTTGAAGATTTTGAAAGATGTTTCCCTCTGCTACCCAGCATGTAAATGTAAAATTACTACCTGTGTCTAGTTTTAATCAGTCTTGCACTACATTTCCTTGGTGAATGAAGGATTTCAGCCTTAGCAAAAGACTTGTAGCCTTGCAATACTTACAGATTATTATCCTTACAAGTACTATGGTTTTACCTTCTCCTGACATAAAGAACATTCTGAACCCTTGAATCAAACACCAATTTCTCACACGTACACTTGGAAACCCCCAGAATGACTGGCACTACTTAAGGACAAAAGGCTAGTGACTGAGTTAATATTAGGTGGCACAGCTCTATTAAGGTCAAATGAACTTTACTCAGTATAGACCACCTTAGGGACAGCGAAATAAAAAGTTCCTCAAGACAATCTGAAAAAAAGAGACAGTGTATGTACAGTCTGTTTTAAGTAAAAAGCTCTCACAGTGCACTTTGCATAGTTTTTTTTCTAGCTTAACCTTCTCAGCACCTAAAGTACTCTGATTTTTGCTGCACAAAGTGGCCATCCATCCAGTCCTACTTTAAAGATTGCTCTGTATAATAATACAGCTTGGGGTTTTTTGCATGTGTAATTTTTGCTGTGGATTTTATTTTTGTTTGCTTTCCTTTGTGCAGCTGTATTGTCTCACACACTTTTCTTTTACACTTTATTTTCTATTCCGCTAATCAAGCTAAGTTGACATCACAGCTCAGACAAATACCTTGATGGTTACACAGTATCACACCACAAAAGAATCTGCTCTTAGATTTATGATAGCTAATAAAACTAATTATTTACTGATGTATTTTCATATGATTTGAAGTGCTTGCAACCCAATCATAAAAAAAAAAGTAGGAAATTTGTTAATAGATGAGATCATGTAAGCTCTATATGAAAAATAAGTGAATCCAAATCACTTGTCAGCAGATAAAAACAAAACTTAGCAATCCCAAATTCCTCATTCTCTTGCCTCAAGATAGTCTGGTCCAATCCAGACTCCCAGTCTGGTCAAAGTACCAATTTTCTATAAGCCTTATAGGTCCACTGTACCATCTGCACTTGGATTTCAAGAAACAGAAATTACTTCATTGGCTAAGGTAAATAAATTAGTATAGTTTCCTATGCTAAATAAAAGATACAAGATACCAGACACCATGACCACACGCAGGACATTTCTTTATCCAAATGCCATTGCTTCAATAAAGCTCTAACTTCCCATAAAATGATTGTCCTTCAAGCAATCCAAGTCCAATAAGACTCAACTGTACCAGTGGTACAGATAGCATTACAGATAAAGCTCAGACTATAAGCTCTTGTAAACTTAGCCCAGTCAAATTGCCTCTGAAACTATCAGGAAAAGCACCAAGACCATGTTCTAGTTGGAAACTGAAAATCATTTATTACACAAAATAGCGCCACAGTGTTTTGAGGAAGGATGTAGTGAATTTTAAATATTCTGTATGCTGAACTAGAAAGCTGAAAAACAGTATTAGCTCAGACTACCATTCACTTCAAATTAGAAGTTTTTTGCTTGTAGTAACAATCTAACAACAGAGCTTTCTGTTGCTTCAGTTTATTGGAAATTGAGTCAGAAGTAGGACTAAAACCACTTTGAGGTCCTGCAGGGGACAATCTCCAACTAGCATGCAAAGGATGCATGAGGAGAACCATCATGTTAGTATGCTAAAGAGTCACCTCAAATTTTTAAGACCAACATTAGGATTTTGATATTCCTGAGCCTGTTTTCAAGAACAGACGGACAAGCATGCTCATTTTTGACAGCCCACGCATGTCACGTCCTTCCTGTAAAGAACTAACAAATCATTTTGATACCTGATGACAGTGACATGGATAAAGGGCAGAAGCAACAGCAGAAACTGCAGTGATAGGAAAGAGAAAAGGGGCTAGTTAAAGAAAAGGAAGAGTTCTGTGGAAATGGAAGGACTAGTATGATGCACAGAATTTGAGAAATCAAAGCAAAAATTCACATATGCAGAAGCTGGAGAAGAGGGGAAAAAATAACCTGAATGGTTCACATCATTTGAGTAATTACACTGGGTTTTCCAGGACGGTTTAATCTGGAGGTGGGGAAAAGGACATATCATAGTCTCATGTAAAGATGTGACAGATTGGTATTCTTGAAGAGCTGCAGCCCTTACTTCCTTTCACAACTGCCCAATGATATACACAGCAGCCATATGTATATACATAAATATGGAATGACAGAATCATGAAAGTTCAAAAAGACCAATAAAATCATCAAGTCCAACCCTCAGCCCACCAAACCCCATTTAACCATTTATCTCAGTGCCACATCTCCTTGTTTCTTGAACACCTCCAGGGATGGTGACTCCAGCACTTCCTAGGCAGCCTATTCCAGTGCTCGACCACTCTTCATGAGAAAGACATTTTTCCTAGTATCCAACCTCAATCTCCCCTGGTAAAGATTGAGGCCATTCCCTCTCATTCTATTGCTATTACCTGGGAGAAAAGGTTGATTCCCCCCCTCACTACAGCCTCCTTTCAAGTAGTTGTAGAGAGCAACAAGGTCCCCCCTGACCTCCTCTTCTCAAGACTAACCAGTCCCAGTTCTCTCAGCTGTTCTCCATAACATCTGTGCTCCAGACCCTTCACCAATTTCATTGCCCATTTCTTGACACACTCCAGGTCCTCAAATGTCTTGTAGTGATAAGCCCTGAACACAGTACTCGAAGTCTCACCAATGCCAGGGATGATCACTTCCCTAGTTTTGCTATACTAGCTCTGTTACCGTAGTTCTGATCACATCATTTCTGATACAAGCCAGGATGCCACAGCTCAGCAGTCAGCCTACCCAGATCCCTCTGTAGGGCCTTGCTACCTTCAAGCAGATCAACACTTCCTTCCAACCTGGTGTCATCTGCAAACTTCTTGAGGGTGCACTCAATGCCCTCATTCAGATCACCAGTAAAGATAATAAACAGGGACAACTGCAGCGTCTGATGCACGTGAATGATCCAAATCGTTTATTACAAGTTTTCACATCACTTATATACCTTTATATACAAGTTTATAACCTTATATACAAGTTTTCTTTTTCTAGCTTTCCCATCCACCTCTGAAACTTTCCCATCTACCTTTACATGTCAGCAGAGCATTCTGCAAAACACTCAAAACACGGCTCATCCAATCAGAGCCGTGAGATGTTCGTTCTTCTTCTAGTGGTTATCATGCTGTTTATATGCTGCTCTGAACAGTTTTTCTTGTATTCCCACAGACAACCCCAATGCTGACCACGGGGAGAACACCTCTAGAGACCATCTGCCAACTGGGTTTAATTCCATTCACCACCATTCTCTGGGCCCGGACATAAAGGTGTTTTTTTACCCAGTGAAGAATAAATCTGTCCAAGCCATGGGCTGATGGCTTCTCCAGGAGAATACTGTGGGAGGCAGAGTTGAAGTCTTTGTTATAGTGTGGATAGATTTCCTTCATCCACCAGGCAGGTCACTTGGTCATAGAAGATGATCACATTGGTCTCCTGGTGCCTGCATCCATTGTATTCATACATGGACTCACACTGCAAATTTGTTATCTATTGTTGGTTTTGAAAGCAAGTAAAATGCAGATTCAAATCACAGACAGTGATAAGTGAATAATCTTTTACTACTGCAATTTAAATGAAGAAACATAGTATGTATATCACTTTTATATTTTCACTTTAAGAAATGTTTATTAAGGGAAGCTAATGTTAACATAGCACTTTAATTCAATATATATCTGAGTATTTGACAGCAGATTTGGAGTACAGATATGAACTCACTAAAACAAGTCCAGCAAAACACTGGGAAGATGATCAAGAGACTGGTGCATCCAGCACCTGAGGCTTATTTCAATGTATATAAACATCTTATTTCAGTGTATATGAACAGTTGATAGAAGGAAGCAAGAAGACTGACTCCTCCTCTAAATGAGAGAAGAACAGGCAACAGGCACACCTTGAAACACACTGTTTCTGTGAAGGTTAAGCAACACAGGCACAGGTTGCCCAGAGAGCTTGCAGAGTTTCCATTCGTGGCAATATTCAACAGTTAACCAAAAAAGATCCCAAGCAATCTGCTCTAGTTGTTTCTAGATTGGCTGGGATGATTTCCAGAGGTCCTCTTTCAACATCAACACTCTCCAATAAATACTGAACTGTATTATTTTAGATGGACAATTACTATTCCATTAGTATACACTTATAAGAAATTAGAGAATTAATGCTGTGAATATATTGTTTTCACCCGTTTCTAACAAAACGGAAGAATCTCAATGACAAAGCATGCAAAAAAGAAGAATTATTCTTTGTTTTTCTTATGACACAGTAAAGAAATAAACGTACTGACTTTGATTTTTCATAATAATTGTATACAGGCAGGACAGTGAGTGACACGAATGCACACCAATCACCTGTTATTTAATGCAAGCTCAACATGCTTTATTAGTGTTTTCAGTTTGGTTTTATTTCCTTTAGTTGCCTGTTTTAATACACTTTCCAATAAAGTAATTTACAAAAACAGTATAAGACTTTATTAGACATCAAAACATGACTTTAATACTTCAAGGATAATATGTCAAGCTCACTTTCTGTAGTTCACTGCAAAGGACAAACCTTCCTCCTCATTGGGAAGGCTTTGTCTCCCCATATGGGTTCTGGAACTCTGTGCAGATAGTCTCACTTTAACCAAATGATCAACTTCTGTCATTGCTCTAGGAAATGCAAAAATTGTCTTGCTTACAACAAAAACCACTACAGTGAAAGTAAGGATGTCCTACTCTGCTTCCACCTTGGAGCAATTCATTGAAAGATCTGTGGACACACCATGCTGAGAAGAGTATAATACCATCATTGATGAAAGACTAGGATAATTATTGCATTGCTATCAAAAAAGCTTTGAGGAGGAAGAAAAAAAAAAGAAGGCGTTTCAACATTGAATGCTTTTTCAGATTACTGAGAAAAAAAATCTGCAGTGAAATCTGGAAGGGATTCAACACCAGTGCCCTCGGTCTTCATGATGCGATGTGGCACATGCTGCATGAAACAATGGATGGATGAGTTTGTTAACCTTTAAAGACATATGAACATACCATTATTTTTGCAAAAGCAGCAACCGACAGTACTGCTTCCATAATTTCTTGTCAGCACTGCAATCAGTTGTAGTACGGTCATTTCAGACTCAACAGGAATGGCTCAGCCACCCACCCGCCCCACCCCAAGCATCCAACACGTGCACAGCAGCCAGAAAGATCCTGCAGGATTTTCTCACCCCTTTCACAAGTAGCAGAAAAAACCAAAGTTTTATGTAGGTACAGGGTGATGGTTCTATGGATTTGTTGTCAGTATTCCACGCCGTAACATCATGTAGAGCACTGGGAGTTAAAGAGTTGATGCTCCAGTCACACGGGCTGCTGATTTTCTGGGTACCTGGTTCTCAGAAAAGAAGAACTACATATCCTAGAGGACTTTTCACTCTTCTCTTTCCACTTTCTGTTCAGAGGGAATGATTAAACTGCTCACAAGTCACGAGATGTTCCTCTTTCCTTTTGCTGCTTGCCTGCAGTGCGTGCTCCTAGACATCTTGCCCTCAGCATTAGAGTAAGGCCTTTGGTTTTGGACACTCTCTCTCTCATCTTAGTTGATTTATGAGCCTCAATTCCAATTATATTCTATTATATCGTGTTATCTTGCATTTCTGTATCTTATTTAGTAAATTAGTTTTCCTTCTCAGATTGTTGCCACTGTTTTGTTTTTAGGCCCACCTCCCTACCGATTTTTCCCCTTTTTCCCTTTCTCCCTCTCCTGGGGTGTGGGTCCATGGGTCTCCACACCCCATTAGTCATGGAAATAGGCCAAACTCGCCTGCAAACCACTGACATACAGATAGGACAGCTGGTATTATCTTGACATTACCTGCTGCTGCTGCAGTTTATTTGACAAGGACAGCAGCACATGTGCAAAACAGACACATTTGCTCTGTCTGACTATAATAATCCTCTTGAATATTTCAGTATGGCAGCACCCAAACATGATATGCATGAGTTACCTGTGAGGCTTCTCACCACTCACTTCACTTTCCTCCCAAAGAACAGGGCTAGCAAGAACTGTAAGCCACCAACATTTTGCAGTTCTAAATGAGATGAAAACTAGAAGAGGACAGTGATGCAGTTCACAAGGATACTGTGAATTAGGCACCAAGGGAAAGAACTCTTTAAACTCAAGAACATGCGCATTTCTCTCCCACTTCCCCCATAAGGAGAATACATTTGTTGAGTACGAAGTGACTGGAAGAAGTAACTTGGCTGTAACCTCTTGACTCAGAAGTGGGAAGAGTGTTCCAGAACTTGTTCCAAAATGTGAGTAATGGGAACAGAAGTACTGTTTAATTTTCAGAGGCAAATGGCAAAAGTCTGCAAAATGTCAATGACAGTACTCAACCAAAACACTATTTTTGCATGACACTTATAAAAAAAAAAAAAAGTATATATGCATATATATGGCAGCAACTGATTCCTCTGAATTCTGAACTTTTAATAAAAATGAAGCCTGAAATTAAATTCTGCTTCCCCAAAACTTGTTTTCGTTCCCGCTGAAGTCAGTCTCAAAAGCCTGGCAGCAACAGACGAGACTTCCTGCCTTACTACTTTTGTTTTCTGTATCATGGTTAGTAGTGCACAGATTGGGTGAAGTTCACATTTCAGCACAAAGATACATGTTTCCACTGTGGTACTGTTTTTATTTGAAAACTGAATTTATATATGCTCTATTTAGCTCATGGTTGCACAATACCCATTACTATCAGGAGCTTAGTATTGCATAAAGGGAACGAAGTAGCTGACATGAGTGTTTAGGGAAACAAAACAGCTAGCACAAATTGACAGCATGCCCTCTGTCAAGCCTCTTGATATTAATAAGCAGTGCTCTATATTTATGCTGGTTATTCCTTTCATTGTGTTACACAATAGCTTATTGGTAGTTTTGATTACAGACACAAAGCAACTTCACCAAGTGCCAAATCATCTAGTCAGATTCTGGCAAGCTTGAAACTAAGTTAGATAGTTACCTTTTAGCGCTATTAACTTTACTGGCACTGTTTACAAAATAATCTTATGTAAAAAAGACTGCGTTCCTCTATTTTGTGTAACTGCAGAAATGGTTCACAGAGCACAAGAAATGAAAGGAAAGGAAAATTGTGATTCATTTACCTGCAGTGAGTATTTATGGCCCTGTATGGACCCCTGGGCAGATCACAGCAAAGCTGTGTGCAGTGCTTTCTTTACATAATGAATCTTACTCTCTACTTACAATAAACATCCAGTTAGGATTCATGGCTGCATCGGTCACCAAAGACTGCAATGAGAAATCAGAAAAAGAGTCTGATGCTGAAAAGAAAAGTGAGATTTGGACTAGGCAATGCCAAATGACGGAAGGTGCCTTGGTCCTGGTCTATGAACTGGACTGTAACTCTAGCTACAGACATGGAAATACTACGAGAGCTTCAGTATCACCCATAAGAAACTGCCCCATACAGAGCATGTGTCTACTGGAATGTTCCTACTTCAAAAGGTACATTTAAGAGTGCTGGCATCCAGAAGCTGTATTTAAGAAGAGCATTTTCTGGATTCCTAATAGTAGGAAGAAACATGCTTAACAACCCCTGCCTTCAGCTGCCACTACCCAGCAAAAGAAGCTGTAGCACCATGACAAACATAAACAGCTGTTTACAAGGATGGATAGTGACAGGACCAGGGGAAGTGGTTTTAAACTGAGACAGGAGAGATTTAGGTTAGATATTAGGAGGAAGTTTTTCACACAGAGGGTGGTGAGGCACTGGAACAGGTTGCCCAAGGAGGCTGTGGATGCCCCATCCCTGCAGGCATTCAAGGCCAGGCTGGATGTGGCTCTGGGCAGCCTGGGCTGCTGGTTGGCGACCTGCACACAGCAGGGGTTGGAACTGGGTGAGCACTGTGCTCCTTTGCAACTCAGGCCATTCTGTGAGTCTATGATTCTATGACATCTGTAGAGATCCCAAAGAAGAGATGAAGCAGGGATGAGCCTCAAAAGAAGGAAGTGATTGAAGTGTTGAAGAACACTGCTCTGTCTACCCCTAGGCATCTATGCAGTATGTTCCCCTACCTATGGGTAACCCCTCTCACTTCATGCTGCAATATGAACCCATCACCTTTTTCGTAACACTGCCTGTTATATTTCTGCCCGTGCATCAGAGGTACTGAGATAACACTGACTGTCACTGCTCTAACCCTCTTGTTGGATACACTCTGCAGCCTTCTAGATTCCCAAAAAACATGCAACAACCTGAACTGCCTTACTGCCATTTGGATCATCAGCTAAGACTCGAAAGGAATGGAAAACACTGGTGTAACATGCTCAATATAGATGAGATGTCGTACCACAGATCTTGCTGAAGGTGGATATTACCAATGCCTCCAAACACCCAAAAGCATTATGACTGGCCTGATTATGGAAACAGGTCATCTACCTCTGTAACAAACTTTGTGCGTCTTTCTGGTTTTGTTTTTCATCTGTTAGTTCCATCATCATTTGGAAAACACTGTTAAGTCATGCTCAAGTTTTATATATCACATATTTATGGCAAATAAAAGCAGCAGTAAAGTGAGGGAGGATTATTCATTCATTCCTTCAGCAAGACATTTTGGAAGGATTTAGAGCTGAGGAGGTAGCCTGAGAGAGACTGGAAATTTACTGATGCGTGTGCAATGCCTATTCGGGCTTCTGCTTCTCCTGAACCTCCATTTTGGATTATCCTAAACATTGTCAATAGCTACACAGCTGCTTCCCTTTGATAAAAGACTGGAGCACATTTAGCCACTTAAAAGCTATGCAAATGTTTCACACGTAACTTCCAGAAATTTGCTTTGCATGATGAGTTTTTACTACAATTAGAAGTATTTATCAAATTATTTAGGAAATACTTCACTGATGTAAACAAACAAGTACAAGGCTCCAGAAATGTCTAGCATTACACAGCGTGAAAGCAGCGAATACTTAAAAATGAGGAACTCCATGCCCTGCCATCCAAGTACACAAGCACATCCCTATGCACAATGCTTCTCAACTCAGTCAAGAGAACTACCCTGAGCATTCTGCATTCAAAATACCTCAGAGCAGCACAGTCCTCCAGTTTCCCATAGAGCTCATCACTGCATTACAGAGGTAGTTGATGGATAAATTTTACTTGCAAACACTTAGTAACAATCATCTTTCTAAGCCTATTGCAGAGAAAAAAGGTCTTTTATCCAATTCCCCGGGGAAGGTTTCACAACTTAATTTTGCAATAGCCTGGACTAAAGAAACATTCAGAGTTACTCAATCTTTTGGCACTCCTTTGGAATATTCATCAAATAATGGCTACTCAAATCTGTTTGGAACAGTAATCCCTTCCAGCACAAAGCCAGGAACACACACTCCTACCAAGAAGACACAAGTGGCTGAGCCTCTTCCTACTGCACCCCAGCACAGGCCATAGGTGAATTCTCAGTCTGCACTTGGATCACCCCACCCAACATGTCTCCCAGTCACTCCTTCTCCAATCCCAGGCCCTGTGCTTCCCTCGGACCTAAGCAGACCAAAAACAAGGAGAGAAGGAGGAGATGTTCTGCTTCCAAGAGACGTGGAGCTCCTGGCACATGCATGTGTTAATACACATGGTTTTGTCGTGTTTTTGCAGAAAATGCATAAAACGGGTTTAACAGCCCATCTTCTCCCTAATTTCTCACCGATTGCCTGTTTAAACAAAAAAGCTGTTACAGCATCCATTAAAAGAGGCTTTGGAACAAAGGACAGGCACAAAAACATTCAAGTAAGTAAACAATAGAAAGCTAAATGTACAAACATTTAGCATTTAACATGTCTGATAAGCCAAACTGTTAAAAAACTGTCTACTTAGAAGCAAGGAAACAACAATATTTGACAGTATTTTTAATATAAAACTTTACAAAGGGATGCTGAAGGATACTATGAGAAAACATCCAGTCTGCCTCAATACCTACACTGCTATAATAAATACCATGTAATAAATAAGTAAATTATTGGTAACTAGAAGTAACATGTAGGTAGACACAAACAGAGAAAAAAAAAAGAAAAAAAAAAGCAATGCTCTATAAGTGACAAATTTTTAGTATTATGAGTGAACATTACCACAACTGAGCCAAAAAAAAAAGCACAAACAAGGAAAAAAACAACCCTCGTAACCTTCCACTAATGCAGAATGTAAGTCTTTTTTATTGTAACAGTGATATAAACAGAATGTTCTCAGAATGCTTTACACCCAATGCAGGGGGAAAAAAAGCCAAACAAACGAACAAACATAGGAACAACAGAAAAGGGAGCACAAAAGCCTGAATGCAGCAAACAGGCAGCGAAGATAAAGAACAGTCATAACATTTTTGGAAAAACACAATCTGCAGTGAAACAGGGAAGTGCAAACTTACATCCCACGGTTTAACTCCTGGCCTGGTCCTGCAAGAAGGAAGCACTGACCAAGGACAGATACACTTCTGAGCATAACACACCAAAACTGACCTGTTGGACCAGAGTCCTCCGTGCTTTAATGAAACACCTGCCCATGCATACTATCACCCGTGAGAAAGCATGACTATTAATTTATAAGATCAGTTATCTCACTTTCACATTAAAAGGTATACACTGCAGATGCATCAAGAGGCATTGTACGGATTTTAGTCCGTACTACAAAAGGCAAACAACCTGAGGTGCTCACACGGCAAACTTCTGTCAACTTTTCAAAATGAATGCTGTGCAAAGCATATTTAACACAATCATAATGTTGTAAAAAAGCAGGTAACTGCATATCAACCCTCACTTGTCAGAGTATCAGAGATATCATCTTTATGAGATATTTAAAGAAAAACGTTACTCGGGAGCTCATGTGTGATTATGAACAAGAGTTCACTACCCTTTTAAAATATATCTGTATGTGTTTGCTCTCAAAAAAAAAGGATTTGCAATCCTATCACCTTTCAATGCACACACTACGGTTCATAAGTGAAGTTACAGGACCATTTTCCTACAGCTTCCTTTTTACATTTCACTTCTGTTTGGGAAAAGAAGTTCTACACAAGCCATTTCCCCACTAAGCAGAGGTAAATCCCATTCTCTTTGACAAATGCAGTCACACAGAATAGACCCGTTTGCTTAGATAAAACGCACCACAGTAAATAAGGACACATGACCTCCACCAACAGAGATCTTGTTTGCTCACTGGAGGAAAGCTGGGAGTATGCTGTGCAGAGAATGATTTACATTCACAGGACATCCTTTCCAGGTCCTGAAAAATGTGCTTCTGCACCAACAGGAGACAGTTTGCTCTATCAGTCTGTGAACGTTTGCAGAGCAGTCCTACAAACAGTGTTTGCTTCCACTTTAAAATATCCAAACCAAAGCTAAAGAAGCACAGACAGTTGCATTTTAAGGAAGAGAGAAATTGTGTTTTCTTAAAATCTGGAGTTGTGAGTGAGATGCCCAGCAGCTATGAGCAGTGTGTTGATGCACACATCAGCCTCCTACAAAGCAGTGGGTGAATTTCAGACCGCCTATGATGGCCAAAGCCCGTTGTATAAAACTTGTTGACAATGTTATTAAAATAGAAAACTAATATTTGATAGCAAAAGACACAGCCTCTTAAAAATGTCAAATCCAGGATTATAAAGCAATGCATTGAGATCCTGGATTTGAACTCGGAGCATAATCCAACCATCTGTCGACCAGTTGTGTTGCAAAATCAAGATAACAAACAGGAGTTTTTCTTCAGCTACAGCATTTCCCAGCTCCCGCAGTCACCGCGCTCCGCCTGCAGATTAACGGAACAGAGGTGACACCCGCCACCGGCAATGGGAAGACAGCGAGGGCAATCCTGCCTGGCCTCGGAGCAGCCTGGAGAGGCAGGTAGGCAGGTTCCGTCCGTCGCGCCGCTGCGCCAAGCCGAGAAGGGACGCGCATCCGAACTGCGGGACCCCCGACCCTCACCAGCACCGGAGGGGGCGAGAGGCGAGGAGCCCCGACAGAGCCGCCCGGCCGCTGAACCGCAGGGCGAACCCCTCGGCGCCGCCGCGCTCCATCCGCGCCGCCCGTCCCGGAGCGCTGCGCGCCGCAGGCAGACGCAGTCCCCCCCGCCTCGGGGCACGGCCCCGCGCGCAGCCCGGCCACCAGTTGCTGGGACCACCGCGCCGAAGTGGTGGAAGAACGGAGGCGGCAGCGGAGCCCCGATGGGAGCGGGACACCCGGCCCCACGGGCGGGGATGCTCGACCCCGGGGGGACAGACCGGGGACCGGCCACGAAGCTCTCCGCTCCCTGCGCTTCTCACCTCCTTAAGTTCCTTGGCCACGTCTTTCAGGTCCCCCAGGACTAATTCCAAATCCTCCACGATTATCTTGATCTGCTCCTTCACCTTCGTTTTAGAGGCTGCCGGCGGCCCCTCGGACGGCGACGAGGAAGAGGATGCGGTCCCCTTAGACTGGGCGGACATCCTTCGGGACAGCCCGGCACAGCCAGGATGGGGGGGCACGCAGGTCAGGCGAGCCGCCCGGCCGCGTCCCTCCGCTTCCCAGAGCTGCCGCAGCCGCCGCCGCCGCCGCCGCCCGCCCGCCCGCGCATCGCGCTCCGCCGAGGGCGCCGCGTTGCGCCGCGCTCCGCCGGGCGGCCGCGCTGTGCAGCTGCCATCGGCTCTCGGGAGCGGCGCGGGGCTCAGCTGCAACCCGCCGCGCCTGCGCCTCGCCCCTCCCGCGCCGCCTCCCGGCCCCGGCCCCGCTCGCTCCGCTCCGAGTCCGGAGAGGGAGCGGGGGAGGAGCGCCCGCCGCCGCGTCACCCCCGCCGCGTCTCCCCCGCCGCGCTCCCGGAGCGGGAGAGGCTGCCGGCTGCTCCGGAAGCGGCGCTCCTTCCCCCGTCGCTGCCCGAAGTGCGCGTGGCTGCATCAGCTGGCGGACGCGGGGCGCGGGGCGCGCGCTCCGGTACCGCTGGAGAGAAGCGCCAGTCCGGAGCAGTGCTCCGTGGGGAAGCGCTTCTCACGGCATCGTTCCAGTCCGAGGGGGCGGCGGTAGTGCCGAGTTTTTGTGCGGAAAGTCAGCGCTTGGCGCTACCGGCCACGCTGCCGTGGGAGGAGGCCGCGCTGGCTCCTGCTCGGTTGGACGGTGCTGCCTGGAGGACCCTATAAGGAGAGTGTTCATACATGCCACCAATTGGTAAAAGTTTCTCACAAGTCTGTTCCCACCGCTGCTTGCTGCCCAGCAAACACACGGGAGACTAAATCGAGAAGTAAAGGTTCTTCATTTGATTTAACTGACATAAAAAAATGCACGTGCACCAGAAGTGTTTGGTGGGATGCTGCCCAACTCTGCCTGGCCTCTGAAGTGAGAGCCCATGCTGAGTACGAGCACGCGCTCCTTCCAGCAACATGCTGAGATGAGTCTGTGGGGCACGAGAAAACAGCTGCCAGAAATCCCTCACCCCGGTGGCTTTTCTTGTGACTGTGAACAGGTGGCACATTCAGGTGGTAGGACCTGTGCTGGGTACCTCTAACTCCCACTGGCTGCGAGCTGCACGGGGAGGACACACAGCCAAATCCAGCTCCAGGACTGCCTGCCTGACTGCAACTGACTGGTGCTGTGAATGCTCTGAGGGTTTTGGCAACCTATGATGTTTCAAGATAAAGCAGGGCAGGGGAAGCAGAAACCTCGCCCAGAGCCGTGTGTCTGCGTGTGGTATAAAGTCTCATGCGGTGGCAAACAGCTTGCCTCTGGAGCGGGTGTGGGACTGGGATACGAATAGACAGGCTGACAGCATGCTTCTTGTTGTCTTGATTTACATGTAGTTATCTATGCACTTTTTACCTCTACAAAACCTGCAGTGTTCGGCTGAAATCATTTGCTAGTGTGCATATACATATATTTTTCTTTGTCATCTCTCAGAACTTTCAAACAATTTCAAGGAAGCCATTTTCCAAAAGATCCTGTGTCCTTCCTCTTGACTTTCCTCACATCTCTTGACATGTTATTTTCATCTCGCTAAAGCAGAAGCTCTCCTAACAATGATGTTTAAAAGCATCCCTGCTGGTGATTTTTGCTTAGCAGTTTCTGTATAAGCAACAGCATCATATGATTTTTGAAGATGGCAAAGTAATGCAGTCTGAATCCCCAGGCGAGTCACTACCAAACCAGGAAGAAAGAAATGCACAAGTTGTTGAATAAGTTTAAAGTTAATAGTGTGTTCAGCTGCTGTTCATCAATGACATCATTTGAGCAGCTATAAATAAAATAGGTGAATAAATAGTTATAATAAGCTATTAGTGAAATCATTCATGTAGAACCCAGCATGTACCCAATTTATAACTACTGAAAGCAGTCTATTTTCTGACAGAAATGAAGGATACTGCGTAACAGAATGCTGCATGCAACTTGACATGGCATAGCTCAAATACTTTCGGGATGATCTCTAATATATTTCGGTAGAAAACACCAACATTGTTGCAAAATTACTGCTAGGTTTCCTACAAGCCCTCTAACTATTTTCCAATCTAGTCGTGATTAGTCAGTCATGATTAGCCCTGCTTTTCTAACGGTGACCTACTGGTTATCTTCTGGGTGTAAAGTCCTGGCACCTCCTACTGCTAAATACTTTCATGACAAAAAAATTGATTGAACTAATGAGATGTCATTAATTGAAGTCATGACAAGGCTTTACCCATATGCCATAGTTTCAGCTGGGATGGAATCATGTACGCTAATGCCATCAAGTTATAAAGGGCCAAAAGCCATTTGTATTTCTGCAGTGATGGAGATCCAAAGATTTAAGAGCTTTGGAGGCTGAAGTGAGCCTAACCAGAACTAAGTGAGAAAAGCACTGCATTGCAAACGGCCTTGAGACCCTGTGCATCCTCAGTGTAGATTATCTCTGGACAGGGTACTTCAAGGACCCAAAAGGGTATTGATGGGCTTGTCTGGTCTCTTCACAGGACCCTTCTGTTGTGGGATTTCAAAGAACAAAAGGACAGCAGAGGCCAACTGCTACTACAGTGGTGCACCAGCAGCAGTATCACACCATCCTGGACTCCCTAATTCCCATTCGCCAGCAGATTCACCAACTGGAAAACCATGGAGTAATCAGCAAGACTTACCCTTCAACAGTGCTGCTTGATGAGCAAAAAAGTCCAGTGGAGAGTAGGGGACAACGGTGAGCTACTGTGGCCTGAATAAAGTCACACCACTGCTAAGCACTGCTGTGCCAGACGTGCTAGAACTTCAATAGGAACTGGAGTCAGAGGCAGCCAAGTGATGTGCCGCAACACCAATGCATTTTTCTCAGTCCCTCTGGCAGCAGAGTGCAGGGCACAGTTTGCTTTTACTTGAAGGGGCATCCAGTACACCTGGAATCGACTGCCTCAGGGGTGGAAACACAGCCCTGCCATTTGTCATGGGCTGATCCAGGGTGAGCTGCAACAGTGGGGAGCTCCTGAACACCTGCAGTACATGGATGGCATCATCGTGTGGGCAACACAGCAGAAGTTTCTGAGAGAGGCAGGATTGCCTTTCAGTGGCATGTCACTAAAAACCCATTTTGCTTTAAACCAAAGCAAGGTCAATGGATTTTCACAGGAGATCCAGTTCTTAGAAATAAAATGGCAACTTGGATGCCATCAGATTCCCGTGGATGTGATCAATACAATAACTGCTATTCTCCACCAACTATCAGAAAGGAAACACGAGCTTTTTTAAGCATTATGGGTTTCTGGAGATATTTGGACTACAGTCTGATTATAAATCTTCTCTGTCAAGTCGCCTCAAAGAAGAATGATTTCACATCTCACAGGTAAGAATTTCCTCTTGATATCTAGAGGGTAGATTTAGATCAGCTATTAGGAAGTAGTTCTTTACTGTGAGGGTGTTGAGACACTGGAACAGCTTGCTCATCGAGGTTGTGGATGCCTCTAACCATGTCGGGGTTGTTACAGCAATGGAAGCCAAGGCAATTTGCAACAAAGAGCCCAAGAAGCTGGGAGAGGACAGAATTAGAACAGCTGACTTAAACTTGCCAAAGGGATAAAGATTCCACATCATTTGAATCACAAGGAAGGAGTTTTAAAGGAGTGCATCTCTCTCTTCTGCCACGTAAGGGACAGGTGGGCTATTGGTAGGGTAGTGAGCAATTGTTTGTGCATTGACTGTTATATAAATTTTTTTTGCTCCGTTTATCAGAGCAAGAGGGGAGATTTTTTTATATACCTGAAGTGAGACTGAGATGCAAGCAAGGTCAAATGTCATTGGAGCACCCCATGACTCGAAGTTTGCTTAAAATGATGCACTGGTGATCAATGGTAGTGAGAAAAAAATTATATATAAGCAAAGAATGGGGAGGGGGATATCAAATGTTCTATACAATCATTACAGAAGATTTCTTGGGCTTGGTCACTAATGTTGCCCTGATCTGTTGTGATTCCCTAACAGTGGAAGGGGTTACAGAATTCATAAAAGATACCATGCCTTGAATAAACGGATTGAAACATAGTAAAGGCATAAGTAGCACAAAGTAGATAAAAATATAACACATTTTACCCATGGGCCACCTGGAAGCCAAGAAAAGAAATGACAGTCTATGTTTTTCCAAGTTTGGATAGGAACATGGGCTATTTTCCGTATACCTTTAGCTATTTGCAAAATAACATTGCCATTGTTGTCAATCTCTAGACAACAATTAGAATCATTCAGTTTGCCACAGACACCTCCTCCTTCAGCCAGTAAGTAGTTGAGAGTCCTGCGATGCTGAAGTATTGCTGCTTGTGGCTTGCTCTGCAAGGAGATCAAAGACGTAAAATGTTTCAGATTGTAATCTGATCATGCAGTTCAGGTTATAAAAGGGTTCTCAAGCATCCATTCATTGAGTTGTGTGTAGCCAGCCCGTAGCTTTTGATTATGTGCTGCAGTGGCCAGTTGTCTTTACTTTAGTGGCTAAGTTTGGCTATTACCACTTGTTATGGAGATGTCAATGAACCACTGTTGTTGTATGAGATCTTTATATACTTTGACACCCAATTCATCAGCACCTTTCCCCAGGAGCAAAAAGAACACTGGGTGGATTGTTCCCACATAGCGTACACCAGTCCAGTTTGCAGGTAGTTGCTTGCATTCACAATGGCCAAAAACTCAGAAATATCCCTTTAATGCTACTGACCCATTTTCAAAAGGTCCATTCCATTTTGCAGCAGGTTAATTTACATGTTCCTTAGCATGTATGCATGTGGTGCTGAGAGATCCAAAAGGATGTCCTGCTACATTACAGTTCCAGCCTTTACCAGTATCACTTTTTACTCTGCACCACCTACATCTCCAAGCCCCAGCATGGAGCTCCCGGCAATACATACCTCCAGCTTCAGGGAACAGAGTGCTGTTTGTGTAGGAACAGAAATTAGGAAATCCTTCCCCTATATAAAGTAATATTTTTAGTTTATAAAAAGTGTGGTTTCCTGTCTCATAGCTCATTTTATGATAAACCCAAGTGCAATTGCTAGTCCCAACATGGATACCACTTGGATGAGTTTGATTCAGGCAGTGAATTTCCTACTGGGATATTGGTTTAGCCATGGAGATATATTCTTATCTTCCCAGTGGGTGCTGCAATCAATTCTGCTGTAGTTACTTGCCAGCCACTTGGGAGCAACCAGGGCCAGGTTTTAATCCCATGGGTCCTCCACAGACCCTGTAGTTTCTGAGGTTATAAATGCTTGTTACTTGCTCAGCAAGTTGGATAAAAGAGTTCTTTATCCCACTCCCTTCATCCCCAAATTCTTGAAGGGGATAACTGATAGTTCCAGGGACTGTGATCCGTATGTTACACCAAAACAACAAAATTGACATTTTACTCTACAAACCCAGCCTAAATTTTTGAATGTTACAAAGATAATAACCGAAACATAAATGATTAAAATCAACTGTCTGCCTTTCTGCATTCAGTCAGTGTTCCACAGAGGTCTTCTGTGAAATAAAAGCAGGCACTTAGTTGCCCTCTTTGGGCTTCGTCTGTGTGGGTTAAAACAAAGCATCAATCCAGCAAGCATTGACCATTTTTGAAGGTCAGATTTGGATGGTGGTGATATGGCAGCAGAGGTTGAAGTTTCACACCATTATTCTGTTCCACAGCAGAGGGGCAGTCTGACTGAATGGTGCCTGACAGAGAAGTGTGTATGTAGTGCATAGTAGTGTAGAACTAAATTCCCTGAGAAAAAAATGGCGCCGGTTAACATTCATCACTGCTTACTGAACATGGTGCTGGGGCCTGTCCTCTACAGTATCTTTATTGATGACCTGGATGAGGGCATTGAGTGCTCCCTCAGAAAGTTTGCGGATGACACCAAGTTGGCTGGAAGTGTGGATCTGCCTGGGGGTAGCGAGGCCCTACAGAGGGATCTGGACAGGCTGGAGAGCTGGGCTGAAGCCAATGGGATGAGTTTCAACAAGGCCAAATGCCGGGTCCTGCACTTCGGCCACAACAACCCCAGGCGACGCTACAGGCTTGGGGCGGTGTGGCTGGAGGACTGCGTAGAGGAAATGGACCTGGGGGTATTGATTGATGCTCGGCTGAACATGAGCCGACAGTGTGCCCAGGTGGCCAAGAAGCAATGGCATCCTGGCTTGCATCAGAACATGTTGCCAGCAGGAAGGGGGAAGTGATTGTCCCCCTGTACACAGCATTGGTGAGGCTGCACCTCGAGTACTGTGTCCAGTTTTGGGCCCCTCACTGCAAGAAAGACATTGAGGCCCTGGAGCGGGTTCAAAGAAGGGCAAACAAAGCTGGTGGGGGGTCTGGAGTACAAATCTTAAGAGGAGTGGCTAAGGGAGCTGGGATTGTTCAGTCTGGAGAAGAGGAGGCTCTCTAAAGCTTATTGCTCTCTATAACTACCTGAAGGGAGGTTGTAGTGGAAATGCTACTTTTCTGAAAGAGTGGTCAGGCACTGAATGGGCTGCCAGGGAGGTGGTGGAGTCACTGACCCTGAAGGTGTAGAAGGAACGTTTAGATTTTCTGTTGAGGGATGTGGTTTAGTGAGAAATATTGGTGATAGTTTGATGGTTGGACTGGATGATCTTGTAGGTCTTTTCCAACCTTGGTGTTCCTGTGATTCTGATTCCTGTTACCTATTGAAGGTATTTGTTTTGTGTTTTCTTCCAGCTGTCAAATGTAGAAATAGAAAAAACTGTCAAGCAAACATATATTCTGATTTATTCAAAACATTTTCACATTTTCCAAGCCAAATTAGAGGGCTTAGCAGACATAAAGCTACCTTGCAGAATTAATGACCTTTGAAAACAATTAAATGAAACCTTGATTTATTTTATATCCTCCTTCTGATTTTGTCTGTAAAGGAAATATTCCATCTAAATGACAAGAGAGCACTGAAATATTAAACCTGTATTTTTTTTCCTAAATGGAATAATGAAAGAAAGCTTCAATTGCCACAAGCTATCATTCTGGACAGGTACTAACTAAAATATTCATTGGAAAATTCTGAATTAGTCATGCATTAGTGTGACAGGTCATACTACCCTATAGTAAAAAGCTGCAATACAAAGCCACTGTCTGCCACTCCAAGCCCTTGTTAACCATAGTTTCTGATCTGTTATCTTTTCTGTCCTAGAAGAGTAGTGAGCTAGAAGGCTAATCTTTCCCCAAAATGGGAAAATTGCACCCTATTTAACTTTATGCCTCCTATTTGTTTGTTTTCTTACACAGTCCTTTCACTATTATGCTGAAGAGTGGCTGTTTCACATTCCAGATCATAACAGTTCATCTGAGTAGAGGCTGAAAGGCTGCCTTCAGTTAAAGAGTAAAAATTAAATATGCTTCCCTTAAATAGAAAATTAGGATTAAAAAAAAAAAAAAATGCACAGTTCTGAGTTAAACTGGATTGCTTACAGATAATAAATAGCAAACATAATGGAAATCAGGATAAAAGTAGAGGCTCTGCACCACTTTCTTGTTGTCCTGTGCTTTTAGTCAAGTGCTCAACCCACATATATTTCAAATTATGGATTTCCATATTTTTAAATATGTTATAGCTCTGATTATTTATAACACAGAACTGTAAGATGGAGCTGAATGCTTAGGAAGCAAAATGGACTTCTTAGAGTATGTGCTTTTCATCTCAAGGCAAATGGCATACAAATTTATGTTGTTTGCAATGGGTATGGGTGGCAACACAAGTTAATTTCTTATCTGGGAAGTCCGCTGTTGAGTGATGTGGTGGCAAAAACAGCAGAATATTTTGGACCAGCATAAGGAATTATATGCAAGAGCTTCTCTATTAAATCTGAACAAAATGTCTCCCATGCATGACTCATGTTTGGTTCCATCAATTTGCTCAGGGTGGAGTGTCACATTACTTAACAAAATCCAAAGAGAAACCTGTATAAATGTCTCTGGACCGGAATATCAGCTCCCAGAATTTATTACCTCTTTGCGAGGAAGTAAGAAATATTACCCTGCTGGAAGATAAACTTCCTGAAGCCGGCGCTCTTTGAGGTGATAATGTTCCATCAGGCCTCCTGAAAAGCTGTAAAACAATGACAGCAAGTGAACCATCCTCTGTCTGGAACATTCCCCAGTACTACATTGCACTGGGCTTTGTTCAGCCAAACTTCAGCTATTGATGTTTCTCTGAAAATGTGAAAAATTATGAAAAGTTTGCCAAGGAAGAGTTATAAATAGCTTGGTTCCTGAAAATTTGTCTTTCTGTACCTAGATGTGGATGATCTTATTTTAAAAATATGAATCAGCTGTATCTGTGAGTTCTTTTAATTCAACAAAGATCCATTTTCTCGAAGTAAAACTCATCCAATTAATTTATATGGAGTTGGTAAAACATGATAATAAACCCAAATTCAGTTGGATTACGGTACCTAGAGGTGATGTGACAGTATGAGCTTGGTTTGACAATAACCCAGAGGATAGGCAGAGACAAAATAAAAATACTGTTAGTTTAATCTGGGGGAATAAGGCAAATGAATTGTATGCCAGCGTGTCTTTGAAGAATGCAGAAACGCATTTTTGTTCCCACAATAAATGTTCGGTTCAGTGTCCACTTTTGTGGTGGAGAGAATTATCAAAAATGTCTGACTTAATGTGAGTCAGTACAGTGTTAAATGTGACAAAATATGAATACAAAATGGGTCAGGAAAAGGAAATCATGATTATACTATCTTTCTTGCACATATACACCCCGGTGTTTTTAGAGTATAAGAAAAATGGAAGGTGATTTTTTTTCCTTTGTACAACTTTTTGGAAAGTGTCGAATTTTCTTTTTTTTTCTCTATTAAAAACAGAAACTCAGCTTGTAAGACTAAAAGTAGAACTGTGGCTGAATATGTCTCAGCAACAATCCTAGAGCAATATTTTATGTTAGTCATTTATTGTACTTGTTCTTCGAAATCAGTTTCTGGAAGTTTTGTCCTTAATCTGATTTTACCAAGATGTTTTTGTTCGTGTTTGTTTGTTTCTTCTTGCTTGCTAACTGTCAGTTGACAAATCTGTACCTTCTTCTCCCCTAGAGACACATTGCTTGGTGTCAGATGCAAAGTATTTCCTGTTCGAACAGTGTCCCTTTATTGCTGGCATTCAGCTCAGTAGTATGTTATTGCAAACATCTGGAGCATGCAAAAAAACACTGTCTGGCTTCTTTCCTAAAGCGCCTCCATCAGAATAGTCCAAGCAAGACAAATGGCAGATTAAATGAATAACTCAAACACAGAAAAGCAAGTAGCAAGAATACTAAAGAAAAAATTGAAATTCTTCACTTGGCAAGCCAACAGAGGATATACACCATCTCTGTCTCAAAGGCAACTCCAGCTACTGCTATTAAAAAACTATTATATTTTTTATTTCACATGCAGTAAAGCAAACATTCAGGCTTTCCTTTTAGATCGATCTTTTGGCTGGCAATGAATCTGTATCAATTCCTCCCCTACTCTCCAGATTCAAATTATATTAAAAACCATAGTACAAAGGGGACATTTGTACACTATACATACACTAGGGGAGGGAAGCCAGCAATGTAAATGGTAAGGCTCCTTTACTGTGGTGAGCATAAGACTGGATTATGTGAGTGCCACGTTGTCCCTGGAGGTAGTGACGCACTGTTCCTGCCTGTGCCTGACTGAACAGGCCCATAACACGACAAATTCACACACCAAGGGGCACAACCCAAAATTTTTCATGCAATTGAGAGATATTCCTGCATTCTACTTCTCAGTTCAGACGGTTACAAATGAAGAGATGTCACGTTTGCGTTATTTGTTCTCTATTGCATAATGTTATCGTTATCTGTTGTTAATGTGTCCATTGATGCTTTTCCACTATGCTTTTTTATTTTTTCATTTTAAACAATACTTTCTATAAAACAATTGCCTTGCACAGTCTCACAGTCAGTTTCTCTGGAATCAGTCAGATCATTACTAGCAGTCTGTTGGGTCCTATGGCCTATCTTTAAAATATAAATTACAGACTGATGCACCCTAGTATATACAATTTCCCAAATATTTCTTTACAAAGACCAGTTATTTTGAAAGAAGCAATATTTACAACAGTTATCCAAAAGTCTCATTCACTAGTCATTCAAAGCAGCCATACTTGCCCACTTTGCAAATCTTTGTGGCTATGTTAGGACAACTCAGAACTCAGAAACCCCTTTGCCCTTGGTATATGCTGTTCCTAGGATAAACTTCTAGAGTCAAGTCGCATGAATGCATTATGTTACAACTGTCACTACCACTGGTCCATTTTTAGCTACAGGTTCCCAAAAATAAAGATTCTACAGCCTATGTGCCCTTATTTCAAATCCCAGCTGAAAGACACAGGAACAACACAGCTTTAACTTTTTCATAACCGAGAATCTTCTTTTTAGCAAGAAACAGGAGAAATGGGAAATGAAACAGCAGAAAGCATTTCTTCATTACACATATAAGTATGTATGTATGTATATTTATGTACGTATGTATGTTTGTGTATATTTGTCTTTGTGAGTTTGTATGTGTGGACATTTCCGTACCGTCAATAACTATACCTGAATGTCCCTCACTGCAGATGTCAAGTCAGTTGGTATATATTTTTTCACTGAAAAATGCAAAGTTTGATTAGTATTGATTTCTTGCTCTGAAAGATCTTACGCATAATAAATCTACTAAGAAAAAGCTTTCAAAAGTGTATGTGAAAAAAATTAGAAGAAATTGCCTCATATCATTTACAGTGTAAGAGATAGAAAACATGTTACAGTTTTACTAAAAAGTGTATTATTTGTGTATAGAAACAGCAAACCTGGGCTGTTCTGGTATCTAGAGATTAGTTAAAGAAAGCACTCTAGTCATAGGTCTAGTATTTAAAATCCAAAGATACCTAATTTATGTTATCAGCATAATTTCTAAGTTTCTTACACTAATTCAGACTTCACCTAGACATAAAATGATATAGATTAGAAGACTTGATGGAAACATGTTCATCTATGCCTGATGATTTCTCTTCGTTATTCTTCGCTTTAAATTATTGCATCAGTAGTCAGCCTGATGCAATAAACCCCATTTAGCATAAATTACTTTGGTTTTTTTGGAATTTGACAAGCTTATAAATATTTCAGTTGAAAAAGGAATGTAAAAGCAGAACAACAAAACAGAACTACAGAGGACGCCAGGAACAGCTTATTAAAATTCTGCTCAGTTTTGCTGTTTAGGTTGAAAGGTTGATTAAAATTTGCATAAATATCTCAGAAAGATGACCTTCTATTTTGCTTTAACAGTCCTAAACCTGGGTCATCTGATAAAATAACATTTCAATGAAACACTTCAGCCAGTTTATATCTAGCTTTCGTGGCTCAGCCTACTGCTGAATGCATCTCTTCTTTCTCTTTGACTTTCAAATGAGATTTAATTAGAATCTAAAATCCAGTTCTTAAATTTTGTGGGATCATGCCTTTCCTAAATTCACAGGTAGACTGACTTCTTGTACATGCAACTTGGGGATCCAAACTTGCAGTGGTTTCTTAGTAGTTTGCTACTGTATAAAGCAAATAATCCAGGTACAAAAGAGAGATTCTTTTAAAAATGTGCTTTCTTTCAGGATCCAAAGTATTATCAGAGCTCCCAAGGTTCAAGAATCATACACAGAATCACGGAGTGGCCCAGGTTGGAAGGGATGTCAAGGATCATGACTCTCCAATCCCCCACCACTGGCAGGGCCACCAACCTCCACATTTAGTACTAGACCCAGATGTGTGGATGGAGCATACTCAAATACTGCTTTGTTCTCACCAGGCACCCTCACCTGAAGACAGAAATATTTCTACTGTTGCCCAAGTTGCACAATGGGCTTAATCCAAATAATTTTGGGCTGTAGAGTGAGAAACAGAGATTTGTGATGCTTGCATTGCTTAACGTTTTTGACATTGACTTCTTGCCATGGGAAAGGTGTAATTATTGAGTATGATCACTCAAGAACTGGGGGAAAACGTATGCCCATTTCCAGAACTCTATCCAATGATCATTTATTCTGGAATGTTGAAATTTTTATCAAACTTCTTCTTTCATGTGATGCCTTTTGAAGTTGGTAGATTTTCTGACTACTTAAGGTCTGGTGTTGCTACACAGTGGTTTATTGTATTTGAAATGCTTTTTGCATGTCAGAGATTCTAATTTATTGCACTCTCTTAGCTAGGAAGTAGATGAGTATAAGCTATACTTAGACTATATACTAATGCTAATATGTACTGTATATTTCTATATATACTATATATCATACTTAACTATATACCCAATATCAGAGGTAAATACAAAAACAAAAACCCTGATTTAACTTTCCTTATGCAGTACGTTAGACACAAGAAGATACCATGTCAGGAATCTCAAGGAATGGCACAAAAAGGATCTATGCAGAATTCATTTCTGTGTCCTTTTTGTGCATCCTTTGGGGTGAGTCAGCTTTGTTTTCCCGCTGCACTCTGTGGGGTTGGCAGTTCAGTGCCAGCTTACTTTTTTACTGTAGAGCAGACACATGATAAGCCATGTGATTCACACTTCTAAGTTCTTGTATTTACTGCTGTTTTTACTTAGTAGTTGCTAAAAACACTATCACGACTGTGTTTTAAACATTGGTTTCCTCCCTGTTCCTATGACACTCATACACCAGAAAAGAGATTGATACCTGTCCGTAAATTCAATTCAGGTCTTTCAGCAATTAATTCAAATGCCTCAGCAGAAAAATTCCCTTGGGAATTTTTTTTTTCCCCTCCCAGATAAATCTGTTATCTGGAGCCTAAAAAGCAGATGCTCAACATTCTCAGTTCAGAGTAGGAGGTAAATGGTACCCTGCTCGGACTGACTGTATGAACCATAAGAGGGTAGAAGTGCCAATTAAAAAATTAGTCAACAGCCCAATTTTGCATAAGTAAATTTCTAATCCTGTGTGGGACCTGGTTTATGTAACATGCAACCTTTTGCCTGGACACAACCACCAAAGTCTCCCCAACCAGAACCCCAAGATCAGAGCCCAGATTTTGCCCCCATTAAGAAGCCCTGAGTTACAGATCAAACCCACACAAGCTCTCAGTGATGATTTCGCTGATATTTGCAAACTGCAATTTGATACTTCCAGTTTCAAGAGTGCTCGAATGCTTCCCCAACCCAACCAGCCCTCAAGGTACTTAAGATAACCCTAGTTAACGTGCCTTATCATGCAGGCGAATGCCACACAGTAATAAATCCAGTGAGACAGAAATGAGGATCAACTCTAGCACTCTTGCTGTTTTTTAAAACCAACAGTGAAAAGAAAGGGTACTCCTTTATTGGTAAGTGTATGATGACAAACACATACAATCTGTTTTGTTTTTTTTTTTTTTGTCATTTGTCAAGACTTTCAGATGCTGTTTTCACACTGATAAGTTTGAAAGATGAGTGAAATAGTCCCTAACATGAGAAAAAAGTCTGTCGACCCAATCAATATTCTGAAAAATTTGGATGACACTCTTAATAGCAAGTAATAGGAATCATGTGAGAACTTAAACACACATCACTCATTACCTTTTGGCAAAGACCAGACTCGTTTCCCTTCTGATACTTCTGCTTCTTTACAGAATGGTGGCTTTTGGGGAAAAATTGTTGGCTTAGCTGTGTGACACGATGGGGTGCTTGGAGCTTTACGTATCCTGGCAGGTAACTCTTTCAAAGGTGTTGAAAGTACTTATGTACATTCAACTAATGAAACTTAACTCCTGCCACAGTCAAGACCTAAGAAGGTTTACTCGGTAAGCGTACAAAGTTTTCCTGCATCACACACAAGCATGTGTTTTTTAGCTTTTACATGAGCGGCTCCCAGTCTTTTTTTATTAATCCATTTTTGTTTGACTCGACTCTTATTAAGATGGAATTTTCTTCTGTTATGGAGTTCTATAAACCTTGAAGTTATATGTCCATGTAATAATCATTTTTGACATTTTTGGACATTAACTTTAGTTGAAATGAGGTAATGTATGAAGAAAAAATTAAGATTGATCACAGGTATAAATTTTAATCTATGCTAGAAATTGAATTCATACACCCACAATGACAAAACTATAATCTTTAACAGCTTTATTGAATAAAATTATACACATTAAATCAAAATTACAGGCAATTTATGAAAATCCTATTTGAAATATTGAATAATATTCAGAGATAGTCTTTTGACAAAGAGAAGTAGGCCATTCCCTTGCTCTTCAAGCTATCAAATCACCTTATTACCACCTCCTTTATGAATCTTGTATTCTGTGACACTCCTTTTTTCTATGATTTTCTATGAAATACGAGGAAAAATGTGGGTATCTGAACTTAGTGAGGAAGATTTTGGGGTCTCCAACAGGCTGAGTGAGTTCTCTGATCACTCATAGCCAAAACATGCAGTGGCTCATTATTAGAACAATTCAGTTCTAATAATCCTGTGTTGCTCTTGTGAAGTGGCACAATGGAATGACTTCTGGTCGTTCATCCATCATTTCTCCAGAAAATAGAACTCATATTGCAGATTCTTAGACAAACCTTAGGTTACCAGGAAGAATGGGATTTAAGCCCAATCCTTATTTCCTTTTGATTAGCCCTAACCAGTTCTCCGGGTAGCGTGCTCTGTTTATTTGAGTGCTTTTTCTCTGTGCAACACAAGAGAGCCCTCCCCACACCTCACAGTGTCTTCTGGCCTCCCTGAAGGTCAGGTACCTTGGAGTCATCAATGCAATGCTCAAACAGAGGCAAGAACATTTTTGCTCCTTAACTTCTCATTCTGTCCTGCTGGTGAGGAGGGCAGAAGGGGCTGGAAGAGGACAGCTGACCTAAAATGGACAAAGGGATATCCCTTACCACATGGCATCCATGCAGAAAGAAAGCTTGCAAACAGGGGGAGTTCACTGGGTGGCCTGCCACTGTGGAGGCATTGGTAGGCAAGTGGTGAGCAATTGCTTTTGCATCCCTTGGTTCATACCTTATGTGTATTTTTTTCTCCTCTTTTTCTCTATCTTAGCAAATATTTTTTTAATCTCAACCAATGAATTCTACTTTGTAATGATCTCACCTCTCAGCTTCTTCTTCTCTGGACTGGACAACCCCAGTGTCCTCATCCTCTCTTCCTTGACACACCTGCCAGTGCTGCCACCAGCTTTGTCACAGTTCTCTGGACACTTCCAAGTCCTTTAATGTTCTTTCAGAAATTTGGAGCCCAGAATTGCAGTAGGTATTGGAGCTGATATGGTATCCATGTTGTCTGTAATGTAGCCCTAGATGCTGCTGGGGCTCCTGGCCACCAGGGCACGTGGCTGACTCACGCTGAGCCTGCTGCCACCAGCACTGCCAGGCCCCTTTCTGCAGGGCTGCTCCCCAGCTGCTCATCTTTAGCTGTGTCCATCACTACTTCATCCCATGTTAATTCTTAAATTACTGAGGCAAAGTCCTTTATATTTGAAAATCACCAGTTGTTTCCTTCAGTTAAAATGTTTGATGCTGTATTATGTGACATTTATTTTATTTGAAATGATCTTCAATGTACTGAATAAGCGTCCTTGTAAACATCTATTACCAGTGCAAATATTTAAACAAACAAGAACTTTCTCTTCTCACAAAACAGCGAGTTTCAAGAACTCCCATCTTTCCCAAATCACACTCCCGATGATTGAAACTATCTAATTTGGACAAAAGAGCAATGGAAAATTAACTTAAGAACACATTTGGTTTAACATATGTTTGCAATAAAACTTTTGTTTTAGATGATTTAATCAGAACTGTTTTCCATACTTAATGGAAACTGGCACAATAGCATTATCATTGCAACCACTAAAGTCAGGAAGGGAATGGAAGGATTGGGACTGGAAGGAGGAGAGCAAGCATTTTAATATTCTCTAGTTTAACAGTACCAGGAGAAATAAAATCCCTGTTCTCAGCTCCAGTCACACACCTTGGTGTGATCACATATGTTTTCACAAGGGGAGACTTGCAATTATGTTTTCTGTAACTTGTTTCATTCTTACTGTGTTCCAAAGTCTAGCTTACAGTGTTCTACATATCTCCTAGTGACAGCACACAGGGCAAAGAGAAATCAAGGGCTGTCACTGGCTTTGTTTTTCTTCCACAGCATTTTCCACTTAGCAGCTTTAGTTACTGAATGTGTTCCTCAGAAATTCTTCCAAACATCATGGAAGGAAGGCTGATGGAGCATCATGGCGCAGCAACCACCAGTGGTGACACCGAGCAGAAATTTCTAGGATGAAAATTCATTTATTTTGATATCTTCTGATGTCACCAGGGAAGGTTTCTCCTTCTATCCATGAGCTCTGAATCCCTGCTCCAACCTGCAAGCTCTTTGTTCGCTAAGACAATGACTGTAAAAGCTTGCCAGGCATAATTTTTTTTACACACAAGCTTTATTCTAATGCTTCATATCATCTATTCCTGCTCCAGGTAAATTTCCATTGTATCAGCATTGATCTGGAACACCACAGAGCTCAGCTTCTTCAGGCAACCCCATTTAAATTTACATTTTGCATTACAGCTCTGTCTTCTCTTTTAAAGTAACTATGGAATATGAATCTTATTTGACTCAACTTGTGAAAAAGAAAAATACATTAGCCTTCTCCTTGCTTTTGGGTAGAGCAAAGGGGTACCTTTCACCAGCTCATACTACGGCAGTAGCAGCTGCCACCCTTCTAGATCATTATTAATGGCTTCTGTCAAGACTGTTCACTTCAAACACTGTCACAAATACGGCATCCCATACTATTTTTGTAATGTTTTTTTGTCACAGTTCTTTGTGTTCCTCAGAAATCTAATACAGTGAATAGAACTTGGAAATTTAATCACTCTGATAACAGAGAGCCAAATAAAGCATGGTACTTCCAGGTCTTCTAAATATAAGGGAAAATTCATGGTAATAACATCTATTGGGACTGTTGTAAAACATATCTAGGTATTTTAAAAGTATGTTCATGTCTCAAGAGATGTTCGCGTATATTGGGAAAACTAATTAACACTGCAATAAACAAAAAGTTAGAAGTGCAAGTATCTTTTAAAATTTCAAGAAGCACTCAATGTGACTGAAAAATGGAAAATCTTCCCATTGTAAGTTTGATTAAAAAAAAAAAAAAAAACACAAAAACAAAAGCTTACAAGAAAAGATAAATGGAAGCCACAAATTTCATTGTTGTTTTCCCAAACTGTCCCTTCAGTACCACAAATTAAAAGCAGATTCTATCTCCTTCTCCCTTTCCAGTTTCATTATCTTCCAAGTTCATCACCTTGTCTGAAGACCTTTGCAGTGTTTCAGCAATTCGTTGGGTAGCAGATTGAGAGCTGGGAAAAATCAGACTTGCTTATCAGTAAGAACAAATCCTGCATGCTTTCTTTGCTGCTAGGTATGTAGACGAAGAAAAAGGGTGAAAAATTTCTTGATAAGGCCTTGATTAAAAATGACCAAAAAATTCATATTCAAATGCAAGTTGTTTCCATTATGCATCGGTGATGGTAAATTTCATCTTTGGGGCATGATAAATCATGGAATCATAGAATCATAGAATGGCCTGGGTTGAGAAGGACCTTAAAGACCATTTAGTTTCAAACCTCTGCTGTGGCCAGGGTCGGCCACTAGACCAGGCTGCTCTGGTCTGAAAGCTTAAGTTTGGTTTTAAGCTTATAAAGCTTAGTTTTACCTTCTAACTTCAGGTTATGCAAGTTTTCTGTGTCATCAAAACAACTGCAATTCATAATTCCATCTGATTTTCCCTCAGAGTTTATCTTCAAGAATACACAGTAAAATATGAAAGTTATAGCAATGTTTAGCCACGCGTATTATTGTCATTAGTGTAGTCCACATCCTTGAAATGAAGCAGAAAAAAATGCATTTGGAAGGGAAGAGCCAGTATCAGCCAGCCTCAGTCTGCTGGCCCTGTCTCCATTGTTTGTTCAATACATTAAAACATATGAAGTGCTTCTTGCACACTCCTTAGAAGAGCAATAAGTTTGAATCACAGATGGAGTGAAACAGAGAGCTCTTGTCTCTGTCTTACTTACATATGTCTTTGCTCAATCAGAAATTATGGTTACCAAGCCTGTAGTGCGGCTTTTTCATTCTCATCAGTAGTCTTTGGAGTTAAGCTCTTACATGCTGTTGAACTATTCCTTTCTTTCTTTTCCTTTTTAGCCTAAATTCCATTAAAAAATCTTTCTAATGCTTTGGTTTCTACAGCCTCTAGAGAGAAGAGGAATTATACTAGAATTTAAGTGATGGAGAGCACTGATAAGATTAAATCTTATCCAGAAGGAGGACACTCAGGAGAAAAATGCTTACAAGGTAACAACAACAACAGTGACAATAACAAAGCTGGTCAAATTTTCAGGATAAGTTTTGAATTCTTGCAAGGGAATGCCCTTTTTTTTTTTTTTTTTTTTGTATTTATGGAATCTGTTCTGCCAAATCAATTATTTGTTTCTCTATTTCTGCTTTGGAGCAGAAAACACAATTCACTGTTTGATGGCTGAGTGTGAAGAGGCAAACAGCAGCAGCCCCTTGCAGGGAGATGATGTCAAACTGAGCCTGAGTAATAGGGAAATTATAGAATGAGGAAGAAAAATAAACTTGTTTACCTGTCAGCAGGTTGTATAATCTGTTATCGTTTTTTTTCTTAACAAATCTACTCATGTTGTTCCAAGTATCCCAAGCAATGGAACTGGTAAAACACTACATGTTATGAAGATGCAATTTTATTCATTTCAACGTGCGTTTCAAGTTTGTGAGTATTTGGCAAGACATTGGCTGGCAGGACACCCAGCAAATAGTCCAGCAGGATTAGTGAAAAACTGTGTCAGTAAGGACTGTTTGTACAATTAGAGATTAGATGGGCTGTTCTGATCCCCATTACCACATGCCAACATTGTAGTCTTTCCAAGTCTTTTATTTTTTACTTGATGCTGACCTAAGAGACAGTGTATTAGCATGCTGTTTTTGCGTATAAACTAGGCAAGCTTCAGCAGTACTCTATCCCCATGGAACCCTAACGCCTTCTCCATGAAACATGAGATTTCACTCACTGATCTGAAGGACATTGGTCCTTTCTTCTGGATTAACATGCTTTCAGACTCAGGGTTGCTAGAAAGGCAGAAGCATGATGTGATACTGACATTTCAGGTTTATGGCTAGCAGAATAATAAATATTCTGTTGATGACTGAAGACTTTGTAGTAGAGATGTGGTGGCAGATTAGTTAATGATTATGTATGGATAGTTTTTGTTAACTATTTAATTTTCAGAGAAGACAAAAAGAAAAGAAAAAAAGGAAAGGATATATATAAATGAAGTTATTTTCGACAGTTGCCACAGCTATCCAGAACAAAATGTTGTGGGGATCTTGGAGAGATGTAAATAATTTTGGAGAAGAGTTAAAATCAAAGCAGTTTTTTTCCAGGCTGCTAGATGTTATTGAGTTTTGCCCATATATTAACAGAAAGCAGAAAAATAGCTGTAAAAGTAAATCAAATTTTGTTTTCCTGATAATAGAATATCAGAGATGTACTTTGCAGGCACTTTTCACATCAAGAAACACTGTTCAGGAAATGATACTTTATGCTAAGAATTAGCCAGACTTCATTACCACGATGACTGGTGAAACTGTATTTTAACAGTGAAAAAGAATGGTAATTAAGCTGCCATCCAGTTATTTTTTCTGATGCATATAGGAAGAAGTAACCCATATTCTCCAAACTACAATGCAACTGCTAACAAGAAAATGTTGCCTCTGACTCTTTATTTAGCTCGAATCTTCTGCATTCCTGGATGGGAAATTTTAGTCTTCACTGCCCACAGAATGTGAATATGAAATATTTCAGTTCTGCAGTGAATCATATTCAGCACCTGTCTTCATCACTGATGATATGTTTCAGTTCAGATGATTGACTTATGGTTAGCAGCACCAGCGCTGTGCAGAAGTTTCTTTGAAGGATGGGATAAAACCAACCAACAACTGCAGGCTGAAGATGTTCTTATAGACAATACGCTGATGAAGGTTTTGCAAATTGTAAAATCCTATTAGACTATTAGGCTACTAGTGTCTGGCACTGTCTTTGAAATAACATCAGAAGATCTCCTATGAAGAACATCTTTTTCTTCCGGTGGAAAATGCTTGCTTTGTTGAAAACAATATTTTTCACACCAGCAGCATAGGTATGTTTGGAACTGCATAATATTTGGAGGAAAAAAAACACACTGTATGGCTTTCTCCCTTACACTGTATGAAGCCACTGCTAAATGATTAATAACTGATCATGTATGGCATCAGAGTCTTGCCATCTTAGATATGATAATGCATTATTTTAGGGGTATTGAAATCAAGCATGAGGAAGAGCTAATAAAGAGAAAGGGATGGTGAAAGGTATAGTGGTAATTTCCCTCAGGTCTGACATGCAATTTGGCTTCATGTGGTGCTGAAGATATCAAGATAAAAGTAAAAATGTGATATTGGAGGTGTTACCAACCAATAATTTGAATACAACAACACAGACATGAGTCAATTTGTCTCATTTTATCCCCAGAAGAAATCAATGGAATCCATATCATGGGAAAAACACTTTATTATCGGCTGATACATCATAAAGTCCTCTGAACAGCTGCAGTCTCACATGTTTAGCTGCATCCCTTCACGAGTTATGTTTAAACTTGCAGAAGTCCTGCAGCTGGAGGTGTACGCTGCGTGAGCACTATGATATGCATAGCTCACAGTGCTGCACAGGAACCAGAGGTGGGTATTTCCCCATTTTAAACACGTGGAGCCAGATTCTGAGTAAGCCTCGGTTCTGTAAACTCTCCATTAAAAAAAAATATATCACAGATTTTAAGTATCTTCAGATTAGACAACATGAGCACTCGTAAACATTCACTCTCATCACATAGGATTGGCCTGCCTTCCAGGCTGCAGAGCAGAAAGGAGAGCACAGTGCAGAATCTGGTCCAGGGCACAGAACTGCACTGCTATTCCATGCCCTGTGAACTGCATTCTCAAAGCCTTTTTTCCTGATGTATTTTGATGGTTATGTCTGCATTCTACTGTTAGCACAAGTTTCATTGTCTTCTAAATCGCTCTGTTAGAAGCAAAACATCATCTGTTAAGCTTGATTCTTCTGCTCTGCGTATCAGACAGTTACCACTCTAAGTGATGGAATATGGAAGAGAGAAATTCCTTACAGAGGAATAACATTAGAGACTCCTTATCAATCAGCTGACTTTATTTACCAGATTTTTCTTTAAAAGGTCCAGATGGTGATAACATAAAAACAACTGGTTTTAATTGTTATTTTAAGGCAGATCATTCTGTAAATAAAGTATGATTCAGTCTAATAAACTAAATGGAATTAGTTATCTACATTTTGAATTAGGTGGTTAGTGTAGACTTAATTTCAAATTCTCTCCTGTGGGTTATATGAAGTATCACATGGTATAGTTAGACAAGGCATGGTTGTAAGGGTTCTTTGGGAAACCACCAAGTACTTTTGAAAGGGATCAAAAAGGCATCAAAGAGGATATTTACAGAAAGAAAGAAAAAAAGAGAGAGAGAGGAAGGATTTCAGCTGTCAGACTAAAAGAAGGGAATATGAGAATATGAAATAACAATTTATATTTAGTAATACTAAAAAAAAAAAATTAGACTTGGAAGGATTTATGTTCTGCATAGATTTAGAAATGGCTTTTGATGGCCATCTTTGTTCTTTTATAATACAAAGTTCAGCCAGCTGCAGTGAAGGTAAATGAAGCAGGCAAATGCACTCCTATTTGTTTTCCACAAAATTGTATAGAGCTCAATGCATTATCTCGGATGCATGCCATGAGAAGGGTATGTGTGAAAGGTATCAGAGTCAGTCAGCTATCGGTCATCAGAGTCATTAAATAAACAAATGACAAAATCAGCTTCCAGTTTCTAGGATCTACCAGCGAACCACTTATGAATAAACAATTATTTCTATCAGTGTTTGAGCATTAAGAAATTTCAGGGGTACTCACTTTCATAAAACCTTGAAAACTGAAAGTGGAAGGAAGGGTTACTCTGGAATACACATTTGTTGAATGAATTCACATGCCTCAATTTCCAGGGTTTGCAGGATCAGCCAAACATCTTGCTCCGTACATGGAAAGGTTCACAGAGTCATAGAATCATTTGAGCTGGAAGAGACCCTTAAAGGTCATCCTGTCCAACTCCCCTACAATGAGCAGAGCCACCTACAGCTCCAGCAGGGGCTCACGGCCTGGACCAGACGACCTTCAATGCCTTCAGGTACTGGGAATCATCTTTGTCTCTGGGCAGCCTGTTCCACGGCTTCTCCACTCTTATTGGAAAAACCTTCTTCCTTACATCCAACATAAATCTCCCCTCCTTTAATTTAATACCGTTTCCTCTTGTCCTGTCACCACAGACCCTGCTAAAGCGTCTTCCTTCTTATTGCCCCCTGTAGATACTGAAAGGCTGCTCTCAGGTCACCTCGCAGCCTTCTCTTTGCCAGACTGCACAAGCCCAGCTCTCTCAGCCTCTCACAACCCTGCTGAAAAGGAGCTGGAGGTACTGGTGGATGTCAGGCTGGACATGAGTCAGCTTCCCACAGGGAGTCTGCATGTTTCCCTGCAGGTAGGGTCTGGCTGACACATGGGGCTCTGCTCTCCTTTCAGAAGGGAGTAACCCACAGTGATCCTCAAGTAAAAGGTGGTTTGACAGGAACTGTCTACAGTTCTCCGGTACAATCCTCAGAGACAGACAGTCTCAGTACGTCTGCCAAGAAGAACTCTGCTCATATGTATTTCATAATGATAAGGATCCTATTCCTTAAGTTTTAATGTTGTAAAATGTTTTCCTTAGCATCTCTATTCATCAGCTGTGCTGATCAGGCATTGATTTTAAATCTGTTGGCTTCATCCTGTCGTTTGTGAAACAAAACAATCTTAACAAATCTGCCAGTTCTTCAGCTATTCTGTTGGATTTTCCATAGTTATTATCTATTCTGCTAGTCACAGAATCACAGAATCACAGAATCACAGAAACACCAAGCTTGGAAAAGATCATCCAGTCCAACCATCCACCCATCATCAACAGTTCTCACTAAACCATGTCCCTCAACACAAAATCCAAACGTTCCTTGAACACCTCCAGGCTCAGTGACTACACAACGTCCCTGGGCAGCCCCTTCCAGTGCCTGACCACTCTTTCGGAGATGTAATATTTCCTAACGTCCAACCTAAATCTCCCTGGTGCAGCTTGAAGCCATTCCCTATAGTCTATAGTCATAGTCTTTTTTTTTTTTTTCCTGCCTATTTTTCTTCCACTCACACACAATGAGCTTTAATCAAAGAAATCTTTATCAGTTGTATCTCCTGTAATTCTGTTGTATCTCCTGTAATTCTGTACTCATCCTATACTCTATTTGGTGTTCTATCTTTTAACTATCTTATGACTCACAGTGTTTTCCCTGCCTTGATTGCATTACTTAAAGGCCTTCTACTTATTGCTTATACTAAATTTTTTATATCCTCCTAACCACACTGGCTTCTGTTTTCCCTTTCCCTTTTAAGTTTGAAAGCAATCAGTTTCCACTGTTGCCTGTCCAGTTTTTTTTTCCGTGTTTTCCCAGTGGTCTGGTGAGTGCTGAACAGTAAAAGACTCGTGCTCTTGTTGTGAAAAACCTAATAATTCAAATGGAATTCACCTGGTGAATTTATCGCCTTCATGGTAAAGCATCCTGAGTATCTTGTACATAAAGTGGATTTCACTTCAGATGCCAAAGAGAGGACATTTTCACTAGACTCCTGTGTCTTGCTGCTGTGGTTTAACTCAGCAGACAGCTACAGACCACACACCTGCTTATTCCTGAGTGGGAGAAAATATAAACGAAAAGTGGTCTGAGAGCAAGGAGTAAACAAAGCAACAGACACACAGTGAAAATACTCAAGCAGCAGAAGCTCACTGCTATGAGCCAATATCCCTAGCCTTATTGTATAGCTTGACAGCACATGGCATGGGTCATCCCTATGGCTAGTTTATGTCAGGAGTCCTGGCTCTGCCCCCTCCCAGCAGCTTGTGGCCCCTCAGTCCCCTTGAACACAGTGTGAGAAGGTGAAAAACTGGAATGTCCTTGGTTTGGTGCAGCACTGTTCAGCAACAGCTAAAACATCAGTGTGTTGTCAACACTGTTCATCTCCTAAAGCCAAAAGACAGCACCATAACAGATAATATGGAGTAAAAATTCAGCTGTCTCAGCTGAAACCAGGACATCAAGGAGTCAGTGTTGGAGAGTGAAAATCATCTAATAATGGTGAAACCCTATATCTTCAGAGGGAAAATCATCTTGAGATCTCTGCATGTAATTCTGTAAGTTCACTACAAATAATAATATGCTGCTTTGTATTTTGAGAACACCATTTCAGCAGGTTGGGATAATGTCAATATTAGCAAAGCTGGCGCTTTAGACCCTACTTTTTGTCATATAGATTTAATATTCTGCTGTGGAATAAATGGCAAAGCCTCTTCCTTCCTTTTTCTCCTCCTTGTCAACACCTGGTTGGAACATCTTCTGAACATCCTTTCTCTGATAGTGTTGGCATGTACCAATGAGGAAAAAAGGGGAAAAAAGTCACGTGCTTAAAAAGGAATCCTCTCTGTCACTGTCTAAAGAGTTGGTAATTTGAAGATGGGTAGAACTGTATTTCCCAGAGGATGAATCTCACACGTCACGAAAAAAGTTGAGAGGCTAAATAGAAGATTTTAGTTAAGAGCAGCTTCCTTATTGATCAAAACCATCTCCCTGTCTCATTAAACCTGTTGGGCTTGAAGAGCTCAGCAGTCCTCTGTGTTACAAGTAACATCTGATTTTTTTGTTAAAAGAGCTGTCAGAAACTACCACAATCCTTAATTTGCAAAAATGTGTTCATCCACACAGATTTCTATTTTTACACCCTGGGGTAAAAATTACATGAGTATACTCTTAATATCTGGATGAAAACAGAAAACAAAGCAAGAACTCCCAATTTATTAAAAGCTGTGTGTATCTTTTTCTTTCCTGCAAATAAGATATCACAAGCCAAAGACAAAGAATCTACACCAGTTTTTATGTAAATCTGGCAGTTAACAGAGATGAATAGGATAAAAATATTTGTAAGGCATACATACTAAAGAGGCATTTCTTGGTGTAAGAATGATTATTTACAAAATATAGTTTTCTTGAAGAAAACAACAATATTCTCATCACATCTCTGCTCTCCCTCTGCTCTGCCCCCGTGAGGCCCCATCCACAGCACTGCATCCAGGCTTGGGATCCCCAGCACAGGAAGGATGCAGAGCTGTTGGTGTGGCCCCAAATAGGGTCACAAGGATGATCAGCGTGCTGAAGCACCTCTCCTGTGGAGAAAGGCTGAGGGAGCTGGGCTTGTTCAGCCTGGAGAAGGGCAGGCTCCCAGGAAAGTTCATTGCAGTCTTCCAGTACTCATAGGGAGAAAGCCACACATTCTTCAGTACTACTCACAACAGTTATGGTGTCATTCTTATCCAGTACTGAGAATCTGGGAGGAAGAAGATAAAAGAAACCTAATTCTAATGCGTATTTGTACTACGTATATCAAAGGCTAGGCTTCTGTAGCTGTGAGAGTGAATTACTTATTGAATATCACCTGTAAATCTATTTGCTATAGTAATTAACGTGTATTTTCAAAACTCTTGAGCACTTACACCATTTGGAGCTTAGAGAACTCTGGAGACATTTCAAGCATCAGACATGTGATCCCATTCAGGTCTTTCTCCTCTTTCTTCATCTGTCTCCAAAAAAGACAGATAATAATGCTTCCAGACTTATAAACTTCATACCAGTATAAAATTTTCTTTTGTATAATCTCTAGTGTCTAACCCGAATCTCAGTAGACATATAATATCAGGCCTGAAAAATAAATTCTACATCAAGGAAAGTGTTATAAATATCAATCAGGTACCAAAGTCAGAAGAGCTCAATCTAAGGATTCGTTCAGCGTGTCTCATTCCGAGATGCAGGGAAACAAAAAGAGGTTCAGTGTGCAGTGATGGATTTCATTGAACTGCCATAGCTAGATATGATGAAATACTAGTGATCAGAACAGCCACAATCAAGAGGAGGCTGGATCAGGCCCTGGGCAACCTGATTTAGCTGTGCATGTCCCTGTTTATTGCAGGCGAGTTGGAGTTGATGACCTTTAAAGTTCCACTCCAACTTTGAGGATTCTATGATTCTATATGATAAATGTATAATATTACGACTCCGTGATCAGATAAAGCATCTCCCCACTTCTATTTCAGAATGGATTTCCAGTAGGGCCAAATTCAACAACTGACAGGGTATTGAATTAGACAAACTAGATAATTTGGTTTCCCATCCACTTGGCAAGACCCTTAAATCAAATGTTAATTCAAAGCTATTTTACCAATTCTTATCTAATTCTAAATTCTGATTTTTAAGCTCTTTGCTGATTAAGTATTCTTCAGAAAAGAAAAGTAAGAGCTGGAATACTTTCACAGTCCTAAGGAGCCTTCCCAAAGATTTTATCTCTACATTATTTTATAAGACATTATTGTTCAGATAATTGGCTAACTTCCAATATTATCTCAAGAACCTCATGAGGTTCAATAACAATGAGCCCTCGCAGCCCAGAAAGCCAACTGTATCCTGGGCTGCATCAAAAGAATTGTGGCCAGCAGGCTGAGGGAAGTGATCCTGCCCCTCTGCTCTGTGCTGGTGAGAGCTCACCTGGAGCACTGCATCGGGAGTCCTCAGACAGGAGGGATATGGAGCTGTCGGAGTGCATCCAGAGGAGGGCCACAAAAGTGATTGGAGGGATGGAACATCTCCCCTAAGATGACAGGCTGAGAGAGCTGGGCTTGTGCAGTCTGGCAAAGAGAAGGCTGCGAGGTGACCTGAGAGCAGCCTTTCAGTATCTACAGGGGGCAATAAGAAGGAAGACGCTTTAGCAGGGTCTGTGGTGACAGGACAAGAGGAAACGGTATTAAATTAAAGGAGGGGAGATTTATGTTGGATGTAAGGAAGAAGGTTTTTCCAATAAGAGTGGAGAAGCCCTGGAACAGGCTGCCCAGAGACAAAGATGATTCCCAGTACCTGAAGGCATTGAAGGTTGTCTGGTCCAGGCCGTGAGCCCCTGCTGGAGCTGTAGGTGGCTCTGCTCATTGTAGGGGAGTTGGACAGGATGACCTTTTAGGGTCTCTTCCAAGTAGAACAATTCTATGGTTCTAAAAGTCTGAAACATATATGAGACTTCTTTTTTGTTGTTTTTGTATATCAAACAAAATGCTCGTGGATAGAGAAAACTAGAAACCGAACTTCTAAACTGGACCAAATTAACAGTGCGGTAATGCAGAGGATAACAAGTCTTAAAAATGAAAAAGAAGAAAGAGAAAAAGATGAATTGTTTACATTCAGGAGACTACGGATAGCAATGATGCTATGGTACACAATAATGGCAGCTGCCAATGACGTATTGATGTATTTTGTAGGATCATGAAAGGGAGCTTTCAGGAAAAAGGGAAGGTCTCTGACCAGCTCACTCATACTTTGCAAGGGTTCCACAGACTCTTCATGATTGTTTAGCTGAAAGCTAGATAGGAATATTGCTTAATGTCATTTTCTCAGTGGAGACATGCATCTCCAGCGACAAGCAGACACCTGACCAGTAGATCCCTGTAGAGTCAACATTGATCCTAAAGCCAACATTCTTAATTACCTATGTATAACCAATTTATCTGACTGGTAATGTGTACGTATAAAAGAAGAATACACTGGCAAATACTTCAAAATTTCTCATTTTGGACTTGCACTTAAACTGCACTGTTTTTACAAATACAGTTAGATACTTTGAGCTACAGAATAGAGCCAGAGTGATCTAATTAAATACAATCTTCCACTTGCAAATGCTTCAAAGTCAAGTCAGAAATATCAGTAATGTAATGTTCTTGGAACTGAATAGTGAGTGAAAAGCCAAACAACGTACCATATTATGAAGGCTGATATTTTGGATTCATAAATATTCAGATGTTCTCACAGTTATTTTTTTCCTTAGCTATATCACTGTAACCTGTTAATTTGAAGTGGGACTTAATGTGTGTAGTGAAACAGGAGTGGCTCATTTACATAAAAAACAGTCAGCTAGGGAGAGAGAACGCATTTTATCTCAAAACAGGTAAGTATTGGGAAAAAAATTTGCATGAAAAAATACTAATGCTCACAAAAGTGGTCTTCATAATATTTAAACAATATTGTTATGCATGCTATTTTATACGATAGTAATACTGCAGGGGTTTCAAACATGATTCTGTGAGTAACACAAAATATTTACTTGTTATTTTGAGAGTACAAAGCACAATTTTAGGCAGGGCTAATTGGACGGCTTTTTTTTTTTCTTTTTCACTAAGCATGATTCCAAAGGGTATATTTAAGAGAAGAAGAGAAGAAGAAGAGAAGAGAGATATGCTAGAAGAAGGGATGAGAAGATCTGATATTATTAGCTAAGTGGAATAAAGACCTGATGAAAGTGATAGTTAATGAAAAGGGAAATAGATAATGGGAATAGAAAATGGGAATTACAGATACTGGAGCTCAGAAATGAAGGCAAGTAGATTACAGAGGTTGAATAGGTACGACAGATATTACAGGGTGAAAATGAAAGGCTAAGAAACTGCTTCTTGTAGGAGAATTCTGAGTCATATGAGCAAAGCTGCCAAAAAGGGTGCTGCAGCAACTGAAATATAATATGATAAAAGCCTGGAGGAGAAAGATTTAGCCATATGGCTTCTCAGGAAAGTAATAACCATCACACCCACATCATAAGGTATTATATTCACAAAAGCAACAAGATTTTAGATGTATTTAGGATCAGGAAATTTAGAAATTGAAGAGGAATATCACAACCACGTTAAAGATTTGAGTGATAGGCTGGATGGCAGTACTGTTAATATCAATCAAGAAATACAGAGAGAAAGGGAGATAGGCAAACAGAGGTTTTAGATTAGATAAGAGAGGAAAAGCAATGCTGATCTGCAAGTTGTTGTCATAGAGATCAGGCTTATGATTGAGATCAAATTTAGAGAGAAAAATTAAGAGAGTTGCCTAAAGAGCCATTAAAATTATCTTCTGGTACTGCACATGTAGAAGGAAAAGCTACAGAGATTGAAGAAGGATCAGCAGGTGACAGAGTAGTGTTAAGATAATAAAATACAAATCATATTAGAAAGACTGTAAGTGATTTTCAATGAAGATTAGCAAACGTTTTGAAACATGAAAAAAAGAGATGTGTTAATGAGAACCACGCCAGGAGATCTCAAAAAGCACTGGGAGATAAATAGAAGAAGTTCTATAATGAAGATGAGAATCTTGACAAATATACCAGAGACAGTTTAAAATTATCTGGCAGGTAATATCAAATATATGGAGAAAAAGATGGAGAACAATGCTTACCCCTAAAGAAGACCTCGCTGCACCAACATTTTAACTACTGTTCTGATTTGTAATTCTCAAGAAGGATATTGGTCATTGAGAAAATAAGAGAGAGAGAAGCAAAATGATCACAGAATAGGGCAGTCACAATTTGAAACTGAAAATCCTGGTATTCTTCATTTAAAGAGGGGAGTGAAGTGTAATGTGTTAAACATTTATGGAATCATGGAGGGGATAAATCTGTTTATGAAGGTGGATAGTGATACAAGGGGCAATGGTCTTAAACTGAGGCAGGGGAGGTATAGGTTGGATATTAGGAAGAAGTTTTTCAGCCAGAGGGTGGTGAGGCACTGGAACAGGTTGCCCAAGGAGGCTGTGGATGCCCCATCCCTGCAGGAATTCAAGGCCAGGCTGGATGTGGCTCTGGGCAGCCTGGGCTGCTGGTTGGCGACCTGCACACAGCAGGGGTTGGAACTGGGTGATCACTGTGCTCCTTTGCAACCCAGGCCATTCTGTGATTCTATGAATCTATGATTATGAAAGTAGAAGAAATGATGAATGACGTTCACTGAACTTTATGAAACCCGAAGTTTAACCATTGGAATTCAAAGCAGATCATTTTAAACCAGTTAAAGAAAGTACTTTTTTAACAGAACCTAGCTACTTCCAATACTTGTTTCTAAACAGAATTGTAGAGTAAGTATCACTGAATTCAAGCGCACGTTAGAGAGGCACTTGGAAAATAATCTGTAAGATATGGGCAGAGTTATGCACTATGACATCTATAATGCAATAACTGTGGATTCTGGGCAAGAGAAGGACTATGGCCCATGGAAATTAACTTAGGTTGAGAGGTCTTGCTAGAGACCATGTCGCACGGTCACCGCATCCCAGAAGTATCTCCTCCAATGCTCTTATGTTTAAACAGAATTTTCTTAGAAACATTATCATTTTCTCTCGTCAAACTAAACACACACAGATGGTATCACTGAAATCTAGAAACTGACAGATTTTTCTACTGCTAGCTGAGTGTTCTGTACAACTCCAATCTCTTTTCTTTCTGACGTGGAGGAAACTAGAGGCATCCAAACCTATTCATCTGACTTTTCTGATTAATACCAACATTAGTATAATCTGACTCCTTTTTTTTTTTTTTTCTTTTTCCTTTCCTGAACATTGTCTTCTTCCTCTTGACTTGATTTCTCGTGGTATAATTGATGGTAGGAGTATGCAAAGTGACATTAGCAGAATAAGCCTTTGTTTAGCTGACTTTCTGTTACAAACTCATCCTGCAGCTCTTACTGCACAGAAATGTAACCATCAGCACTGCTTAGAAATTCCACACCAATTTCTGTTTATTTTATTACACAGTTCTTTTAGTAAACAAGAATGGAGGCAAGCATTCCTGAAATATTTTGAATACAAACTATTGAATATACACAAAGAATATTCTGCTCTTGCTGGGAGCAGGCCGTTTGCTTTATTGTTTTTTCAGAACTATTATTATTATTATTATTATTATTATTATTATTATTATTATTATTATTATTCCTTCAGACCATATTTCTGTCTGGCTTAGTTAGGTTTTTTATTTATCCAGCTGGAAAACAGAACATGGTTTGAATCCTTGTTAAAAAGAATTTTCTCCTAACACCTATCTATTCTCCCTATTTCATTCCTGATCATTTTTGTCTAGAATTTAAATAAGTCAGTTTGCAGTACTTCTCTTTCCAGCAGTTTGGAAATCACAATGCACAAGCTCTATAAATGAGACCATGCATTGTACTGATTCTACATTTTAACATCCTTATATAGCCATATACAAATAGCAAAAGTTTGTTTTTAAAAATTGTGCAATAAATAAAACTTTCACACTTGACATCTGTAACTGCATGCTGAAATTTTTTGTTCTGTCATTAGTGGCTCCACGCACCTTAATCTGACAGTGAAAGAGGGAATGAATTTAGCTAACAGGCCCTGATAGGATATGCTAAAGTTCGAAAAGCTTTAAAACAAACGAATTAAAAAAAATAATCTATGTTTAAATCTTTAAATGACATTATATCGCATACAGCACTCTCTACCTGATTCTGGTGTTGTGCTTGTGACAGTTTGATGATTCTCCATAGAGATCAGAAAAACTACATAAACATGCATGGAGGGAAGATTTCTTTCTCAGTTTTAGAGCAAATGCTGCCTAGACTAATTTGTGGATCCAGCAGCAGTTTGAATTCAATAGTCAGGGGAAAGTCTGAGCGGGACTATGTTTATAAAGAAAAGAGCTATTTACTTCCTACAAATTTGCATACTTCAAGAATACTCCGGTGTTTTTTAGGAGATTCTCTTCAATGGGTTACAGCCAATAGAGCGATACAAAACATTTTTACAGCATTTGTATCACTGAAAGTCAAGTATTACCTGTAAACAAATAGTAGATATCCATTTGGCTTTTGGTTTCAGGCACAGAGAACAATGCTCTTGGCCGTGCAAATTTCATTACCTGTTTATCACATGTGACCATACTTTGGCTCTGCTTGGATGCTGTTACAATCCCTTTAAAATATCACTTTTTACAGACTGTCCTTACTAACCATTACACCACAGCCCAAATTTTCTAAACAAAGTATGAAGTCAAAGCTTCTGGATCCTGGGAAACAGCTATCCTCTTCTCATCACCATCTGCTGATTTTGGACACAGTGCAACACATAATCATGGCTTCAGTTGGAAGGGAATTTAAAACCACTCAGCTCCAACCCCCTGCCATGGACAGATCTGCCACCCACCAGCTCAGCTTTGTTTAGTGCTGAGCCTTGAGCTCCTACAGGGATGGGGCACCCACAGCTTCACTGAGCAGCATATGCCAGCACCTCACCACTCTCTGACTAAAGAATTTCCTCTTAATATCTATCCTACATCTTCCCTCTTTCAGTTTAAAACTTTTCCCATCGCCCTATCACTATCAGATCATGTCATTCTTCCTCCTTTTCATAAGGTTCCTGGAAGATCATAAAGAGGTGTCTCTCTGGATCCTTCTCCAGGCTGAACAGGCCCAGGAGGAAGAAGCACGAGCCCTTTGATAATTTTGTCTCACATCTGCTTTATCATGTCTTCCAGGAGGGTCAGTTCCATGATCTTCCCGGGCGCAGAGGTGAGGCTCACTAGTCTGCAGTTCCCTGGGTCTTCTTATCTCTCTTCCCTAAAAATGGAGTGATGTTTCACTTTTTCCAGCCACCAGGGACTTCACTTGACAACCATGACTTTTGGAGGATGGTGCAGAGGGGCTTGGCAACTACATCAGCTAGTTCCTACACAACCTTGGGATGTCTGATTCCATAGACTTGCATATATTCAGTCTCGTCAGGTGGTCTTGAATTTGTTCTTCTCTTACAGTGGGAGGATTTTGCTCCTCCAACTCACATTTAGATGTTCAGGAATGTAAGAGATATGGGAAGCCTGACTGCAAGTTAGGACTAAGGAAAAGAGCTCATTGACTACTTCAGTCTTCTCCATGTCTGTTCAAACTACTTTTCCCTTCTCATTTGCAAAGGAAGGTACAACTCTCCTTGGCCTTTATATTCTCACTAATATACGTTTAGAAACCTCTCTTGTTCTTTTTCATGCTCCTTGAAAAGTTAAGTTTCACTTGCACAGGCTTTCACAATCCTTAACCTCCTTAATGAGTTCTTCTGCACTGATGAGCACCCTATTCAGTAATGGTTCTTTTCTAGTTGATTTGTCTAATTCACAGTGGAGTAGAATTTGTCCACCATGGACTCCAGAATTCTCCTGGATTTCTTAAGCCCTCTCTGTTGCTGTTCAAGCATACATCCAGTTGACTGAAATCTCTTATCAGGATGAGAATCTGCAAGCATGATGCCTCTTGTGGTTGAAGCAAGAAGGCCATGTCAATGGGTTCCCCTTGATTTTGGGACACTGACCATTAGATGTCCTTTATCAGTTCAGTCCCTAGTTTTAACCCAGAAGTGCTCAGCCTGATCATAGCTGATTTTTAGAGGCAGCTCTTCACAATCCAATCACTTCTTGATACAGTGAGCATCTCATCTGCCTCTCCCTTCCCCCCCTTTCCTGTTGCCTATCTCTTCTAAAAAAGCTTTTAGCCCTCAGTCATAATGTTCTAGTTGTGTGATTCATCCCACCACTTTTCTGTGAGAGTTTTCTTATTGCCATGTGGCTTCTAGCTTCTCCTTTTCATTTCTCATGCTGCGTGCTTTGGTGTACAGGCACTTTGGGCTATGCTATCTTCTAGCCATGTTATCTTCTTCAGGAGCCCTCCCAGATATATCTGGGATAGATCTGAAGTTTTCCACTGCAGTTTCCTAAAGTGACAGTGATTTCTAGAACATTCTTGCCCCATGTAGCCAGTTGCATTCCATCCAACATCAGCAGGCCCAGTTTCTCGAAGGGCCTGTCCGAGATCACAGTACCCATAAGATTGAACACAACACCATCCACAACCCATTGACAGAAATTCAACTCATCCATTTTCCTCCTTCCTGAGTCCCAGCCTTCAAATGGGAGGACAGAGGAGAACCCTACCCATACTCCCAACCCATTCAACAGCCTCTCAGGGGACATAAAGCCACTTTTGATGTTTTGCAGTCTCCTTGCTGCAGCCTCATGCGATCCAATGTGAATGGAGCAGGAGTGGATACTACCAGCAAGTCACGTGTGCCTCCACTAACAATCCTGACCATACTAAATTGTTCCTACACTTCTAGCAATTATCTAATGAAACATCCAAAGATACAGGTATATTTGTTGTCTCTGTTTAATATAATTATTAGTTACATTTTTTGAAAAACAAATCGGAATATTCAGATGAACAGCTTATTGTGGCATCAGTTTTGATTGTTCCTAATATGTAAAATATTGTGATGATTGAAAGGAAAAAAAAAAAAAGAAACCTAACCTCTTTTAAAGGAAAAATAGTCTGAATAATCCAGATAAGATGCAGTTTCTCACTGGTTATTTCTTATGCAAAAAATGAATCTTGGCTACTTACAAATGTGAATCAAAATATGTTGTTACTTTTCTTCTTTGCCAATTGGAAAAGAACATACTTAGCAGGAGTCACTAAAACTAGATCTTCATTAACAATGTAAATTGCAGCAATGCTCAGAGGAGAACTAAAAAACTTATATGCATGGATCTCACTATGATCTTGTTCTTAAGTCAGATAACAAATTCTGACCTTAACTACAGCAAAGAAGAAACTGAAATCAGATTTCACATGTTGCAATTTCACTCACATTGTGCCGTGAATAGCAGTAGCTGATCCAAAATGGAAGATTGGTAACACAATGTTTTTGAAGGTATTTGGAGATTTGCTATGTCCCTGGGCACCTAAGTATCTTTAAAAGTCTGTATTCCATCACGTTTTATTGCTGTGGAACTGATTTAATTGACTCCTCGATTCCAGTCAGTAATAAAACTTGACAAGGCTCCTAGAAAGCCTTTGACAAACTACACATTTCATTAGCCATTTCATGTGGGAATGTAAACTTTTTGTTTACTGAAAATTAAAATGAATTGCTGCAGGAGCAATTTTAGAGATTGTTTGGAGGTGAAAAGATGCACTTTAAACATGTACTCAGAAAGTAGCCATCTATTAGGTCTGCGCCGAAAGTAATGCCTCCTATTTTATTATGTTGACCCACACTGTCTGATGCAGATGTTGTGACTTCCAACCAATGTTCCATTCCTTTTGTTCCCAGGTGACAGATGGCAGCAGAGGGGCAGTCTGACAAAATGGCATCCGATATGAAAGTGCATATGGAGCAAAGTCATATGACTGAATTCCTTAATGTGGAAAAAATTGCACTCATCGACATACATCAGTGCTTGCTGAATGTTGATGAAGACCAAACAGTGGATGTCAGCACAGTGAAGCAGTGGATGGTATGTTTCAGCAAAGGTGATGGCATTGTGGAAGACAAGCCATGTTCCAGATGGCCATGCACCACAAAATGTAGAGTATCTCAATCAGCTCATCTGTCTGAATTGGCTAATGTTGGTGAACATGTTGAAAAACAGGAATCCAAGGCTTTTGAGACCAAGAGGAAAGACTGGAGTAAGAAAGACTTACTATCAGTGGTGTAGGAGTAGGTTAGGTAAAGTTTAAGTAAATTTGACATTCGATATATAATGTATACATATAATGCATGAGTTGGCAGTGAAGTGGACTGAAAATTGACTGAACTGCCAGACTCTAAGGATGGTGATCTGTGGCCTCTAGTTGTAGGCTAGTCCTTAATGGTGTACTCCAGGGACTGATACTGGAGTCAACATTGCTGAACATTCATAATGATGCTGACTGTGGGACTGCATGAACCCTCAGCAAGTCTGCTGACAATATGAAGCAGAAAAGGTTGGCTGATAGTCTTTTAACTATAAAGTCTGTCATTTAGAGGGATTCCTACAGGCTGGAGGGATGAGCACAGAGGTGGCTGACTAAGGACAAAAATGGCATATGAAAACATACTGGACTAAGTACAAAAAAGGATCAAAAATGTGACTATGAGCTTTGATTGTCTGGCACAGGTCAGAGAAAGAGGACTCAATTGTAACTGTTCAGCATGGAGAAGAAAAGTGTGTAGGGGATCTTAAAAATGTTAATGACTATGTAGGAGGTAGAAGTAAGGATGAAGCCATACTCTACTCAGTGGTGCACCCAGTGAAGCAAAACAAGTGAACTGAAATACATGAAATTCTGTTTAAACATAAGAAACATACCCCCACCCCTCCACTCCCACCCCATGAAAATAAAAAAACAGCATAATTAAATCATCTAAATAAATCAAACCATAGATTTGATTGATAGGATGTTATTACTAATGCAAAAAATACTTGTGCAACTTTCATTCTGCTCTTACACATCAAGGTTGTACTCTGAAGGACCTAAAAGTCTCTTAGGAAAAAGAAGTGTTATGGTCAATAAAGAAAGATCATCAACCATCATTTCTTTTGACTGGATATCCATGGAGAGGTACAAGCACAAAAAATGAAACTTCCATATTGACCACTTACAAAAGGAAACTGGAGTCAGTGGCCATTGATAAGATCTTGCTGTTATTCATGAAGCTGTACAGTGTATTTCAATCACTCATTTTCCAACATGTGCCCATCTTTGAGCATTATGGTCTTCAACAAATTTTGGTTAGGTCAATTGTTTGGTTAGTTTCCCCAGCGTTGGATTGTATTAACGCTAAACCCACTTCCTCTTCAAGAGCAGGATTTGCAGGAGGCAGCTGAAGGAAACTGCCGCCACATTACGGAAAGAAACGCAGCCATGCATCCTAAAATGAGGCATTTGACAAGAGATTCTCCTGAGAAGCCTCTTGTTGACCTGCCAGGTTCATCAGCAGGCTCTACACCGAGATTTATTTATAATCTCTGAACAGCTGAAATGCTAATCTATGCAACAACAGGAATCTTGCAGCTGACGCACAGTAGCACTAATTCTTCCCCTACAATAAAGCAGCATTAGTTATGATATGAATAATAAAGTTCCCCTCAGACTTCTGGTGGTAATCACGGACAAGGCCCTAATTAAAAAATGAAACTTTCATCTGCTTTTGTAATTTGCACAGTATCGTGTGAAACAGAAGGAAGAAAACAGGAAGATTTTAGTCATAAAAAAACTATCTAGGGCCTGGACTGTAATGATGCAATTTATATTGCAGTAAGAATGTTTGTACTGTTCGTTTTTATAACGTTCTGTTCCAGAATTTCTGCTTTTGTGTGCCAGACTGCTTTGTATCCCAGGATAGACAATTCATAAATATCCCAGTTCATACCCTATGTCTTTGCTTTGCTTCATTTTGATGTAGCATTTGAGAACATTTCCAATGATGAACACAAAATAATAATTAAAAAATATAATTATATATTTGCAGAATGTCCTGACATTCAAAAACCAGCAATTTTTTCACTGATGAAATGTTGTTATATAGTGGCATACAGTGTGCATTCCACCGAGCTGAAACCAGGCTTTTCCATGAATTTACTAAGATACTTCACATCATGAAAGGACTGAAAGTTTGGTTACTTCTAAATGTTGTTTCTACACATGTATTCTTCCTGTTCCGGTTCTAGCTTAATCCCTGAAAGCAATCATTTTCTGTTTTCAGTGGGCATTCCACTTTTAAACATTAAGTGCTCTGAATAAAACTCACAGTAATGAACAGCTCCTGTAGAACGATCAGTTTACTCAACATCAATTAATTTGGCAGTTCTTGCTTATCTTTTACTTTTGCTTTTACTTCTCCTTTTTCTTCTATTTCTATTTACAAACTGAATTCTGACTGGATCTTCTTGGTTGGATTATTTATTTACCCTTTCACCCTTTCACAGGCGAGTTTAGGTTAAAAAAGCCCTATATTTATATTATAGGTTATATTCATCCTTTGACTTTTAGTACATTTGGTAGGACAGACAAAGTGATAGAATCCATCAAGAATCAAGAATGCCAATCATCTCCCAAGACTTGGTGGATTTGAAATATTGTTCAAAATAATCCTGTACCTATTCAGAAACTGCAAAGGAGTTTGTAATTTTTTCTAAGGTGTATAAAATATATCACTTTCATCACAACACTCAAGTTATCAGATGATGAGGGAATAAGTTTTAATTCTGAAATCAGACTCTGTCTCTTGAGGATATTGACATACACAAATTACTCATGGGGTGAAGACTGAATTTTTAAAGAACGCAGATAAAAACAATGGAGTAAACAAAAGAAAAAAGAAAATAAATACTACTGGTAGGAATTGAAATGTACTGTGTAATGCTTTACAGTAAATATCATGGGCCCACGTTCAATGAAATGTGTGGAAGGCCTGCAAGACAAAATAAAATCAAAAGCATGTTGCAGTTGCTTATTTGTGTGCAGTAATCATTTACTCCCTTATGCTGGAATTCCTTGTTTGAAGTGCTGTTTTTATTGTTTAAGTGTGTAGTATTTTTACATGGTGAGGTAGGAGGGCTGGCTAGCTGCTGCCCTTTTGGAGATCCACACTGGAGCCTTTTTTCGTCATGTTTTCTCCCATTTTTCTTCTGTTTGAAAGAGCAGTGTGGTGATGCTTGGCTGCCAGTCAGCATGAAACCACACTGTTCCATGAAATAAACCAGATGATTTTACAGAGACAAATTAATTAGCAATTAAAACATTAGCATGAAATAATATCATCTAAAAGACTCTGATCCCTCGTTAGCAGGCCCAGCACTCTGTTACAGCACGGATAGTCCCAGTTCTTCACTTGATTGATTGACTCTTCAATAGAGTCTTACTCCAAGTGAGTAAGATTTCTCTATTTGACCCTGTTGCTTGGATAGAAAGAAGGCTAATAAAATACAAGATAATTCAGTATTTTAAACATAAATTTGTGGACCTAACGTAGTCACTTCAATGAGAAGGTAATATAGTAATTTCAGTGAGCTAGAATTCTCAATCATTTACATTCTTTTCATCCACATTCTGGTATACGAATCCAGAAAGTTAGAATACTGGGGAAAAATCACCTTGAGCACCACTGGAAATAAATAGTTTGAAAAGACTGAAGAAACAGAAGAAACAATAAATAAGGAATAAAGTAAAGATTCTTACAGTTCTTTTTTTTCAGAGAGCACACATTGTAAGGCACATAGAAGCTAAGCTTTCAGTAGTGTGCTCCACTGTGCAAATCACCATTTGATTGTATTGACCCCTTACAGAGCATCAGACGGTGAATGTGGAGAATTCCTTAATGATATCAGCAGATACCAGTATGTTAAACAACCCTAAAGAGTACCATTTTATTGTGTGAAGAGCAAGACAACCGATGTCAAAGCTTCCTCCTTTACCAAATAGCAGAAACATTTTCATTCTCATGCACTTTGGGTACCTGTATGCTCTTCATTCCATCCACACAGATTCAGAACAAGCCAGCTTCCCACTATGGACTTTGGTCAATGCCAAGCAGCGCTTGTATCCCATTGCTTTTTTTTTTTTTTTTCCTGGAAATTTATTTTCCTGGGATTTATTCTTTTCCTTCCACAGACTGATTTGTTCTCTCTAGGAATTATTTTCAAACTCATGGAGGAAGAATCACTTACTTAATTGTTAATGACAAAGTAAAGCAGTGTTTGAGGGGGGTGCAGAATGACCTTACTTTCCTTACTTTCCTGGGGCTGAACCTCCCACTCACTGCAACATCACTTTGGAGAAATACAATACCTATTTCCTTAACACAAAAACAAAGTGCAAAACTCTGACTGAGGCTTTCAGAATTGATGGGCAGCTCTGCCTGCTAGTAACATTGTTCAGTCATTAGTTAAACCTGACATGTAGGAAGCACAGATTCAATGGATCCTTGTATGAATCTAAATATGTTTTTCCAGCAAGTATGAGCTATGAGTTCATCTTATACAGGCCATGATTTGTCTGTGCATTATAAAAGAAAGTGAATCTTATCTGGCATCCACATTGTGTTCATCCTCTGAGGATACTTCTTTCCACCTGCATGCCAACTACCCACTCTTAACTCGTTAATAGCCACAGAAAAGATTATGTCTCCAGGAGCAGTGCAGCCAATAGCTGCATGATTGTAATCACCACAGAAACAACCAGAAGGATAAATTCTAGTAAAAATTTGAGGGAAATTGACAGTTTGGTTCTTTGTAGCAATGAGAGTAGCAGGAATACGTAGATTTCCAAGAGGGCATTTTTTAAAAGTCTGGAGCACGATGGGAAAAATGTATTTGTTGAATACTGAAAGCACATAATGGAAGAAGTATCACACTACATATCCCCAGGTTTTAGTATTCTGAACTAAGGAGTAAGTGATTGTCAGAGACACAATACACAAATAGGCAGATTTTCGTAAGAATTGAAAGACTTCCTTCTGCTCCTAGATAGGGCAATCATATCTTGGTATCACATTAGGTATGAGGCACAGTTGAAATTTACTTTACACTGCTCAGTTTGAATGACGTGCCCAGCCAGTGGTCACCGATGTGGAACCAAATTCTAAACTGAACAAGCATGTAAGGCTGAGTGCTTTCCTGCATGCACCCTTTACAGACTGCAGTCAGCTTTGACTTTATTTTGAATGCAGCTGCTATGAGCTGTTTGCAAGAGATCACAGCCATGGTGAAAAAAATCTCTCAGGGTCAGTCCAACAGAAAAACATGTCCAGCTTTATTTCGTATTTACATACATATTTACAGATTGTTCCTGTCCTTAAAATGTGTATACAGTCTATATAGCTGTCTTATAAGGCCCATTTTGGACTCAAAGCAGAGCAAAAGAGTAATAGTTACTTAAAGCCAAGAGTAAACGAACACACATACTATTCTCAATGCTTTGATGACTTCTATAGCCAAATTCTGTTTTCTACTACAATAACATTTGCTTGAATAATAGTCAGCTTTACTATATTTACTGTAGGTGTTTACCCATGGAATACTGCATACTCACATGCTTGAAGGTACAGTGGCTTTGTTAAGGGTTTTGGGAAGGCTGGATCACTTGACTGGCCACATTCAATCAAGTGATATTCTACAAAGCTAAATGTCAGGTCCTGTGTCTGGATCATAAAAGCCCCATGCAGAGATACAGACTTGGCAAAATGTGACTGGAATGGCGTCCAGCAGAAGAGGATCTGAAGGAGCTGGTTGAAAGACAATGAACATGAGCCTGCAGTGTGCCCAGGTGGCTGAGAAGGCCAATGGCACTCTTGCCTTTATCAGCAGCAGTGATGTAAAAGGACTAGGGAAGTGATTATCCCCCAGTATGTGATACTGGTAAGAGTACACCTCAAATACTGCGTTCAGTTTCAGGCCCCTCACTGCAAGACAAATGTTGAGTTGCATGAGCATGCGCTGCAAAGAGCAGTGAAGTTAGTGAAGGTACAAAAAAATTATGACAGGTAAATGGGGGAACTGGGGTTGTTTCATCTGGAGGGGGCTAATGTCTGATATTATTGCTCTCTATGATTTCCTGAAAGGAAGCTGCAGTGGAGTGGGTCTCTCTTCTCAGGTGACATTTGTCACAAGGAGAAGAGTCCTCAGGTTGCACAAGAGGAGGTTTAGATTGGATATCAAGATGGTTTTCTTTACAGAGAGAGTGCTCAAGCATTTGGAACAGGCTGCTCAAAGAACTGGTGATCTCCTCAGTCCTGGAGATATTTAAGATACCTGTTGACTTGGCACTAAAATGAACAGTTTAATGATGGCATGCGATAAATCAAGTTGACGGCTGGACATGATGACCTCAAAGGTCTTTTCCAACCTAAAGGATTCAATAATACTAAGATTCTATTAGCTCTCTTTCTCATGAGCTCTCTTTCTGAGCATCAGGCCACATCAATACTAAAAGTCACTGACACTGACCAAACAGATTAAGCAAAGATTTGTTTGAGCTTATCTAGGATGTCAGGGAAGAAAATGAAAGGTTTTAGGAGCAGTGAAGAACATTTTTGAGATTTTTTTCAGTTAGGAAAACTCCTTGTGCTATCCCCAGACACATAAAAATAATACCAATGTAAAGATAGCAGGTCAAAATAGGACTATGCATACATGCAGAAAAAATCATAAACTTCACTGTCAGTATTATCTTAAAGTGATGATGAAATTAAAATGAAAATACTGCACATTCGAATAAAAAATATTACTTTTTAAATGATTACAAACTTCTTTTCAAGGAAATCAATAGGAGGTGGTTACAGAATCATAGAATCATAGAACATACCACGGTGGAAGGGACCCATATGGATCGCCACATTCAATAAATTCTCCACTGTGCCTTACTGAAAAACAAATGGAGAGAGTATACTTTGTGTACACATTTATAACTGAATGACAAACATAAATAAGCATAATAAAAATATGTTTGGGTGTGTAAGTTTTATCCTGACAGAACCTTGAGTAGGAGTGTTTCCAATACAAAGTTAAAGAAAAGCACTTCATCAGCCTGCTTTTTCTGTTTAGTTGAGGAGGTTTCACACTGCCTCATAACCAATATGTTGTTGAACAAACGTGAAAGAAGAGCGAAGGACAGAATTTTATGTTCTTTTCCTGGTTGTGATAAAGATTCTAACTTTTGATGGGCTAAATCCATAATATTCAGAATTAGTATGGTTTCCCAAACCGTATTAAACACCCCTCTTTTAGTTTAAAACCATTCCCCTTGTCCTACCAAATCACACCATGTAAAAAGTAGGTCTCCGTCCTGATTATAAACTCCTTTCATGCACAGGAAGACCACAGCAAGGTCTCCCCGGAGCCCTCTCTTCTCCAAGCTAAACAAGCCCTCAACCTTTCCTCATGAGAGAAATGCTCCATGCCTCTCATCATCTTCCTGGCCCTCCTCAGGACCAGATTTAACTGAACTGCATCTTTCTATTGCTGAGGGCCCCTGGCCTGAACTCAGTACTCCAGGTGGAGCCTCACAAAGGCAGAGTAGAGAGGAACAATTACCTCTCTTGCCTTGCTGGCCACCCTTCTGTACCCTTCTGTAGTTGCAGCCCAGGATACGGTTGACCTTCTAGACTGCAAGTAAACATGGCTGGCTGATGTCCAGCTTTTCATCAACCAGGACCTCTTGCTGAACCTCTTTTAGGTTCACATTAACCAACTTCTCAAGTCTGTACAGGTCTCTTTGAATGACATTCCTTCCTTCTGTTGTGTCAACTGCACCACACAACTCAGCGTGGTCAGCAAACCTTCTGAATGTGCACTCCATCCCACTGTCTATGTCACTGATAAAGATGTAGAAGAATGCCAGTCCCAAGACAGATCCCTGGGCATACCAGTTATTGCTGACCTCCACCTGAATCACAGAATCACAGAATGGCCTGAGTTGGAGGGAATCTCAAGGATCATGAAGCTCCAACCCCCCTGCCATAGGCAGGGCCACCAACGTCCACGTTTAATAACAGATCAGGCTGCCCAGGGCCCCATCCAACCTGGCCATTAACACCTCAGAGATGGGCCACCTACAACCTCTCTGGGCAGCTGTTCCAGCACCTCAGCACTCTTTCTAAGAGTAGTTCTAAGTTCTAAGTAAAGAACTTCCCCCTGACATCCAACCTAAATCTTCCCTCCTTCAACTTAAAACCATTTCCCCTTTCCCTGCTATTACCTACTCTTTCAGAGAGGGTAGATATACATAGATTTGTTTGCCACCACCCCCTGGTTGTAACCATCCAGACAATTTTTTGTTCTCCACTTCTAGATAACTAAAGAATTAGGAAATAGAGTGTCATTTATTTTTTTTCTGATGCAGCCAAGTTTATCATGAGTCATGTGAGCTGAAAGGGAAGAAAATCCTTAGATAAGCCTACCATTTTACCATTCAAGCTTTTGTTGTTGTTTTGTTTGTTTGTTTTTAATGCAGGAGAAAAATTGTCCCAAGGATATTAAGTTTCAGAATTAATATTATGGTTCCAGTTCTGTTATAGTGAATTTTGTGAGGAATCAAAACACAAAAAAAAACTTAAAAATGAACTGCAAACCCTAATTCTTACTTTTATCCTTGCAGACTTTCAAAAACATTTTACCTACAGACTAATTTTGTCCAGTGATTACAGATACATCACCTACCTCTGATTCTTCCTCTAGTTTTATAGGCTTTAAGAGCACAGATTTCTTTTGACTTATGTGATGGAAACTTTCCTGATATCACTTCCCTGAGAGATACTGAAAATATAATATAGTACAGAAGAAGCAGTGTGGAAGGATTAGAGTGTGTGGAAGATATCTTCCTGATGTAGCTGGTAAGTGAGTCTCCCAGGGGAAATGGCTTGCTAGACCTGCAGCTCACAGAGAGAGAGTGAAGGACTGGTAGGAGATGTGGAGGCTGGGAGCAGTCTTGGGCAGTGATTATGAAATGGTAGAGTTTTTAATTCTTGGTGAAGCTGGCAGGGGGGCAGCAAAACGGCTGCCTTGGACTTCCAGAGGGTGAACTTTGAACTGTTCAGGACCCTGCTAGGAAGAGTCCCTTGGGATTCATTCCTGAAGGGTAAAAGGAAAGCTGGTCACTTCTCTAGAAGAAAGCCATAGAAGTGTAGATGCAGGCTGTCCCTCTGTACCATAAGATGAGCAGATCGGGATGAAGACTGGCATGGGTGAAGAGGGAAATTTTTCTGATGCTCCAGGAGAAAAAGAGCATCTACATCCTGTGGAAGAAGGAATGGGCAGCTCAGGGAGAGTACAAAGACGTTGTTTGCAAGTGTAGGGAGAAAAGGAGAAAGGCAAAAGCCAACCTTGAAGTCAACACAAGAGCCTCACAAGGCCTCACAAGGGTAGAGTAGAGGGTGATAATCAGAGTAGAAGAAGACAGTGGAAGAAGTGGACCCAGGGTTGTTAGGCAATGCTCGGCTGAACATGAGCCGACAGTATGCCCAGGTAGTCAAGTGGGCTAATGGCCTCCTGGCTTGTGTCAGAAATACTGTTGTCAGCAAGAGGGGGAGGAATCATTCCCCTAAGGAGGACACAGTGCTGTACTGTACTGTGTTCAGTTTTGGGCCACTTTGAGGCCCTGGAACGTGTCCAGAGGAGCGCAATGAAGATGGCGAGGGTTCTGGAGCACAGGTATTATAAGGAGCAGCTGAGGGAACTGAAATTCTTTAGTCTGAAGAAGAGGAGGCTCAAGAGAGACCTTCCAGACTTTTGCAAGACCCTGACATGAAGTTGTGGTGAGGTGGGGATTGGCTTCTTCAAGGTAACCAACAATAGGACTAGAAGGAATGTCCTCAAGTTGTGCCTAAGGAGATACAGTTTGGATATTATGAGAAAATACTTCTCAGAAGGAGTGATCAGGCCCTGGAACAGAATGCTCAGGGATGTGGTGGAGTCACTGTCCTTGGAGGTGTTCAAGAAACATGTAGTTGTTGTACTCAGGATCATGGTTTAGTGGGGAAATATTTGTGGTAGGTGCATAGTTGGACTGGATGATCTTGGAGTTTTTTTCCAATCTTGGTGATTCTATGATTCTATGAACAAAATATGTTATACAATAGAATTGGTCAGGCTTCATATTTAAATTAGCATTTTCATTCATTGCTCACAAAACTTAATCCTTATTGGTTTTTGCCTTTGTTGTGTATGTAATAATTGACAGCACAGAGTCAGGGATCAGCAGAAAGCATTGCAAACTAATTAGAAAAGCTCCATGGGAATATTTTCAGCTATATTCAATGTTATCGCTATAATTACAAAGTAATAATTTTGAAGAGGAAGTTGTTTTTATAGTATGGTCTGTTAAGCTGATAATACACTGAGAATTTTTCTTGTAAGTGGCTTATTTTACGGTACAGTGATTTGATTGTTTAAGAAGGCTTAATGTTGACCCAAAATTAATCATGTTGAGACAACTGCAGGGTTACAAATCTGACATTATTAATTAAAATGAAGTATTTTATTTACTTGCAAGCTTGCTAACATTGGCCCAAGGTCCTACCTCCTTTTCCCTGCTGGACGGCTAAAAAATATTTTCATTTGTTATCTTGTAGTCTGACTTAAGTTAGAATTCTGTAACTCTAAATAAATGGAACTTAAAGTAAAGCTGATATTTCAGTTTATTTTAAACAGTCCTCTACAAAGAAAAGCATATTTCTTTGATCCTAATAATTACAGTAATATCTGTAAGTGTTCACTGTTAATTTGAACTTTGCACAAGGAACCTTGCTGATGATAGTTTAGAAGCTGATTAATACTGGGCATTGATTGCTCCTATTCAGAGTATTAGCTCAGTGTGTTTAATCATTTTTATTTCATCCTACAAGTTCTACATTTTTTTCAGTTCTCTCCACAATCCCAGTGGGAGGAGAGGGAGAAGGCAAAAGGCTGTGTGGTGATTAGCTGTTTGCCAGGTTAAAGCACACATTCTTTATAAAAATATTTGATGCAGAAAAAGAAAAGCCATATGCTTTTGAGGTGGGAAATCTCCAGTTCTGCAGACTGTACTGTCAAGGCAAGTTTGGTGACAGTTGTTTGGCTTACTGGAATCTAGAATAGAACTAAATAGTCAAAAGCAATAAACTGGAAAAGAACAATGAGAGGAATATTTAAGTACTCATTTCTGTCATAATGATGTTATTACATACAAATAAATGCATGGAAAAGACCAGTCAATTGTTCCATGTATAAGGGATTTTTAGAACAGGATAGTTCAACTGGAAGGGATCTACAAATGCCTTCAAATCCTAGTTCTCAACCACTTCAGGGTCAACCAAATGTTAAACCATATAAATTAAGTATTTTGCAGATGCTTCCTGAACACTAATAGACTTGGCATTAATCAGTTTGGTAGGAAGGGTTGATGAGTGCCCAGTGCTCCTTGTAGCCTCTCTCACTACTGCCTTTTGTGCTCTACCATTCAGTCAGGTCATCAGGTAGTATAGCATGAACCTGTCTGTTTCACACCTGGACAGTTTGTCCACAACAGTGCCATGAGGGACAGCATTAAAAGCCTTACTGAAACCTAGCAAGACCATGTCCACTGCCTTCCGATAGGTGGACGGTTGGACTGGATGATCTTGTAGGTCTTTTCCAGCCTTGGTGTTTCTGTGATTCTGTGATTCCGTGATTCTTTTCACCCACCAGGCAGATGACATGCTAACAGCACCACCCGAAGGAGAGCTAGGCTGTCATCCCCAGCAGAAGAGGCAACCAGTTCAGACCTCTGGCTATGTAGAGTGCACGAGACTCTCTCTGGCTCTGTGGGGTGTGGTCAGAACAGCTGTGTGAGCAGTTAGATATCTGCTCTACCTTGTGGCCAGGCTACAGGATGAAATACATCAATTAAAAAGTGTCACTGGGGACAAAAAGAAGGAGCAGGGAAACTGCAGTCCACCCATGCACAAACGGATTATTTCAAAGGAAAAAGAGCTAACCCAAGGCAGCCTGTATCACATCAAGTTGAGGAAAAGAATTGCAAGGCTGGAGGCAAGAACACAGAGGAACAGAGCAGATGGAGGCAAGTCTTTGCCTGGAGCTGGAAATGAAAAACCTCGTTGCCTGCTCCACCCTGCCCAGGTGTCTCTGTGCAGTAGGTATGAGGCCCTGGAGTAGAAGGTCCATCTGAGGGTTGTAACAGCCCACTCAGTCCTGACATGCTAACAAAACCACACCAGGAAAAGTTGTCCTCCAACACAGAGGCTATTTCATTGAAGAAGAGACGGGTATTGGTCATCAGTGATTCCTCCCTACAGGGAACAGAATGTCCACCATGCTGAGCAGACCATCTTCTTAGAGAAGTCTACTGACTTCCTGGGGCTTGGGTGAGGGACATCACCAGGAAACTAGCTAGCCTGGCATGGGCAACAGACCACAGCCCCTTACTGCTTGGCCATGTAGGGAGAGATAATGCAGCTAAATGCGGGTCAAGGGCATAGCTAGATTACAGAGACAGGGTGCTGGTGGGGGCCTTGAAGGACCCACTGTCTTGAGAGGTGTTGGGAAGACTGCAGCACATGCAAAACACTATGATGATGAGGCAATGACTGCTGGAGTAACAGAAGTCAATGGGGAAAATCAAGGGCAATACCTAAAAGGAATGAAGGAGTTATGCTTTAAGGATGTGACAAGACCAGCTGCCCAGCTGAAGTGCCTGTACACCAATGCACACAGCTTGAGAAACTATCAGGAAGATCTGGAAGCTACTGTGATGCTTGAAAATCGCAATTTAATGGTCATCTCCAAAACCTGGTGGGATGATTCCCACTACAGGAATGTGGCTGTTGATGGCTTCAGGCTGTTTAGAAGGGACAGGTGACGAAGGAGGCAAGGGCAGGCTGGTAAGAACAGACAAGAAGACTGAGGTGCTTAACAGCTTCTTGCATTGGTCTTCTCTGATAAATGCTCACCACACAGCCCTCAAATATTTGGTTTGGGAGGAGGGGACTGGAGAAGCAATGTCCCTCCCACTGTAAACAAAGATCAGGTGCATGACCACTTGAGGACCCTGAACATCCACAGATCTGTGGGTCCCAATGAGATGCATGCCAGAGTCCTAGTGGAATTGGTTGATGTAGTTGCCAGGCCGCTCTCTATGATATTTCAAAATCATACATGTCATGGCAATCAGGTGAAGTGCCTGGTGACTGGAAAAAAGGAAATATCTCGCTTATTTTTAAAAAGGATAAATAGGATGACCCTGGGAACAACCGACCTGTCAGTCTCACCTCTCTGCTGGGGAAGAGCATGGAACAGATCCTGCTGGAAGTGATGCTAAGGTACATGGAAGACAGGGAACAGATACAAGAGAACCAGCATGGCTTCACCAACAAATCCTGTTTCTTGGTGCAAACAGCAAATCCTGTTTGACCAACCTAGTGGCATTCTATGATGAGTTCACTGCATCAATGGACAAGGGAAGAGCTACTGATGTCATTCATCTGGACTCTGTAAGGGCTCTGACATGATACTCCACAGCATCCTTCTCCCCAAATTGGAAAGATAGATTTGATGGGTAGGCTATTTGATAGAACTGGCTGCAGGATCAAGTCCAGAGGGTGATGGTCAATGGCTCTCAGTGTCTGTATGGAGGTCAGTGATAAGTGGAGTCCGATAGGAGTTGGTGCTGGGGCTGATATTCTTTCTTATCTTCATGAGTGACATTGGCAGTGGGTTCGAGTGCAGCCTCAGCAAGTTTCTTGATGACACCAAGCTGTGGGGTTCAGTGACACACCAAGGGGATGGAATGCCATCCAGAGGGAACTGGACAGGCTTGAGCAGTGAGCCCAGGAGAACTTCAAGAGATTCAATAAATCCAAGCGCAAGATCTTGAACCTTGGTGGTGGCAACGGCCATTACCAATACAGGCTGGGGGATGAAAGGATTGAGTGCAACCCTGCTGAAAAGGACCTGGTGGTGCTAGGGGATTGGAAGCCAGATATGAGCCAGTTCTGTGCCCCTGCAGCCCAGAAAGCCAACTGTACCCTGGGCTGCATCAAAAGAAGCACGGCCAGCAGGGCAAGGGAGGTGATCCTGACCCTGTGCTCTGTGCTGATGAGGTCTCGCCTGGAGTCCTCAGCAAAGGAGGGACATAGAACTGTTGGAGTGCATCCAGAGAAGAGCCACAAAAAACGAAGATTTGCCAGAATGTAGTTTCACTAGTTTCAGTAAGTGTAATTTACAATTACAAAGTAAGTGAGTTTAATTCATGCAAGTGAGGAACAAAATGGAAGTAGTGATACCCCTACACACCTCATGTACTTCTGGGAAAAGAAAAAACTAGAAGAAAAACTCCTTCTTCTATGTAAAGATTGCTTCTGAATACCTATGTACTGCTTTAACTGATTTGTCAGAAAAATAAAAAAAGGACAAAGTTAATTTATTCATGAGCTGAAATTTATGTCACAAATCAAGCTTGGAGCAAAGAATTTATTATATGTTATCAATTATCAAAATTTGAGGGGCCCTGAAAAAGAAATCCATATTACCACAACAATGGCATGAAACAGTCATCTGTGTTTTATGCACTGTACATCTGGAAGTCATGGGCCGGGGTACTACTTTATCCAGCTACATTTTTCTTATGAAACATATTACTGATTACTGTTAGAAAGCAAAGCAAAATCATAGTAAGTCCAAATAATGTGGTTAAAATTGAATACCTCTTTTGGATTAATTAAAAAAAAAAAAAAGATGTGAAAAATTTTTCAAGATTATTGATTATTATTTTTCAAGACTATTGGACTTTCTTCTTGGTCTTGTATTTTCTTTCTCCTCTTTTTATTTCTTCCCATACTACTGAGGCAGCTTAAGAAGATCTCAAATTTTATTGATATTATCAAGTATATATGTACTCTGTCCAAGAGAGGGATTGTAGAACTATAGTCATAAACAAGATACGACTTATTGTAGTTTGGTAGATACTGTTTGTGTTGCTGAGGCTTCCAGAAGTGAGGAGGAGGGACACTACACACCTCTTTTAACCATTAGCTGAGAGTTATGTCCTTCTTAGGCTTAAAAATAATTATTTTGCTCATTGTGCTCCGATGTCCTGTCCAAAAATCAGATCTCAGCAGAAATAGAAGGATGAAAATTCTTCATGTAAGCAGGATACACAACTAAAAGGCAAGCTAATAATCCTCAGAAAAAGGAGTAGACTTTCACATCATTACTAGAAACTAAAAATGTTAATCAGTTCTAGCAATATCCTCAAGCAAAGAAGATTTTAAGGGGAAGAAAAAGTGTACTATTATCTTCTCTATAATTAAAAACTATTTGTAATGATGTCTGTGGTAGTTGGAGGCACATTTTTAGAAAGGTATTTCTTGAACATTCTAAGGAATATGTGAAACACCAAGCAAGTATTTTTCAAAAATACTATGAAAAATGAGGATGTATCTTTTATTAGTTTAGTGTCTTCCAGAGAATAATTTGGATAGCAAAGTATGACGTTAAATTTGATTTTTTTCTGATGGCATTCCAAAGGCATTCCAAAGGATATAGAATAATACCTGATTTGTAGTTTTATAAGAGATAGTTATTACATGGCATATAGTTACCAGTGCTGTAAATGCATGGAAGTGAAGCTGAAGCCAAACTCATGTGAAGGAAACACTGCATAAAGCCCTTCCTTTCCATACCAGAATTGTGAATGATCTCTTTGAAAGGTGACACACAGCTCAAGGAATTCATCTTCTGTGTTGAGTATCTCTGGATAGGGGCAAGGAGAAAAGGAGGAGGGAGCAACAGCCAGGGAGAAATTCTGTGGTAAGAAATAAACATTATTTTCAACAATAACATTATAAAATAATGTGATAATTTGCTTGTCAAAATATTAACACTAACTAAATATGCAGTAGATCCTGATGAAGTTAATTAGGCCATTCTAGTTAAAAACTCATTTTCCAGTACGACTATGCACATCACAGCCTTGTCAACCAGATCCTGAGTCCATAATTAGAAAGTCTGTGTTACAAACGTGAAAAGTCTGTCTCCAAGTTGACAACACAGAGGACAAAAATTAGAACATTTTTACTGATACTTGGATAAACTCATCAGATAAAAATAATATAATAACAACAACTAGAATATAATGTCTAGGACATCAACTTCATGGGAAACTTCAGTATTTGAGTAAAAGGAAGATCTGCCACTGGTTTAGTGTGCCCTGAAGCTAGAGAGAAAATGAAGATAGTCTATTGTTTAATAAACATTGAGAGTATCAACCCATTAAATCAAGAATTCCTCACAAAAAAAGGCAAAAAAAGAATCACATTTACCAAAGATCCACCCAGTGACATCAAATGGTATGAATTATTTTCAACTATTGGTATGGATGGAAGGCAAGCTTTCTGTTCAACAACCAAATCCAGTCAAAGAAGGAACACAGAAGGAGAAGATAGATGAGTCCAACTTAGCAAACAATGTTATTGAAAACACAAATATTTTGAATTGTCAACTAGTCATTTGTAGTGATAAAGATCAAATTGCTGGCATAGTCTGTAAAAATTCCCTGGTCACTTTTAAAAAGATATTACCCAATGAGCTCAAGCATACTTTTTAAAAAAAGAAAAATGACATCTATTTTCTCATACAGTTTTTCAAGCAGAATGCCAACCTCCAGTTCAAATTTAGGCATTCATAAGATCACCCTTCCTTGACTAAGTCAAGAAGGCAATCAAAATGTGGAATTTTGATCTCAGTATCATCATGCTGCTCACCAATAAAACAAAGAGCTTGCTCTAGATACATTTTTCATAATGTTGAAATAAGAAGTGTTGAAACTATTGAAGGAATTTTAGGCAAATGGGACATCTTCTGTAGCAAAAACTTACAGGTGAAAGTACAGTAAAAGAATGTCAGTCACTAATTATTGGTTTTAGAATTCTTTATTGTAAAGAGGCATGAAGTCATTATGAAGCTGAAAAAATCTGATGCAATAGATTAGTTCCACACAAATGTGCGAAGGAACTTCTTTACAGTGAGGTGACGGAGCACTGGAACAGGCTGCCCAAGGAGGTGGTGGAGTCTCCTTCTCTGGAGATGTTCAAGACCTGCCTGGATGCCGACCTGTGCGACCTGCTGTAGGGAACCTGCTTTGGCAGGGGGGTTGGACTCGATGATCTCTTCCAACCCCTACAGTTCTGTCATTCTGTGATTCTGTGATAAGCTTTCACCAGGCAAAGTTTTAACAGTGCCATTCAGAAGTTATCAAATACTTTGATCAGCTTAGAGTTATATCAGATGACACAGGCCAGGCAGAATGCACTGCCAGATGTGGTATATCTTTGTTGTGATTAACAGGAAGAGCTGGGAAACAGCAAAGCCAAAAACATCAGGCTAAATAAAACATCTACACAGTGGCAGTAATATCCATTTTGCTATATCACTGTGAAACACTGCCTTGCTATAGATAACATATACAGCTTCTAAATGTATTTCAGTCTGCACCATCTGTGTGCCATGTTGTGCATGATGTATCCTAGTAACATTTATACCAACAAACTTTTGGAACACACTCGTCTACAAGGGAATAAATCAACAGTTGTCACTGAATAGCTACACTGTGCTGATCATTCAACTGGAGTGGAAGAAACAAAAACACTGCTGCAGATGTTGAATGGCGGGCCATAGGAGTAGGTGTGGTGGAGAAGCAACACAGATTCAGGAGTGCAGCCTGGGCAATGTGAATTTTATGTCAGTTGTTATCACTGGCTGCCAGTACACAAATCATATCAACATATGTTGGCCTGAGTGTGAGTGTCTAAGTTTGAGAAGCTCTACACACAAAAAAATTCAGTTTCCAAAGCAGGAATGTGTAGAACAAGGTGTTCCAGTGTAGGCAGGGGAGACTTCATCTCACATTCCTTCATTGAGCTTCCAGTCAAAGCACATATGCAGAAGGCACTGCTCTTAAAACCTAAGTGAAGATTACTTTACAGGGATAATGAGGTTCAGTATGAACCACAACAAATTACTCCCACTTCTAATCATTTTTTGGTGGGAATTACAATCTCTAAGTACATAGTAAGTTTCAAGTCTTTAGTGATTGAAGGTCTTATTTTCTATATATTGCAAGTGTACCAAAGGTAGCCATAAGCCTTTTAAAATAAGTGCTTCAACAAGATCTGAAGACTGTCAGAGAGCAAGAGTAATTACTGAATGTAAATCAATTATTTCACCCTTAAAGGATATAAGATCTTTTAATAAAATCCTACAAGTTATAGGAAGCATGCAGTCGCAAAAGGAAAGCGTCATTAAACACAGACTTTTTCTAACCTTATCATACTTTTATGTGGGTTAATTTGAAAACAGATTGGCAGAGAAGCTGGAGTCTTTGACTGATCGTGCTTTCCTCTCAATAAATTATTATCTCAACTGAACACTCCATTTATTACGCAGTCCTTCTGAGTGCCAGATCACTAACTCACTGTAAATCAGAAAATTTAATTTTTTACAGACCACTAGTAGTGCTGGTTGAAGTCTCACTTGATGTAATTTGGAAAAATTGAGCCTGAAACTGCTACTGTGAGATCGTTATCTGAACAAAAATGGAATCATGGCACAGAGAGACCTCTTGCAAAATTCTTTTGATCTGAAACTGAAGGTATCCAGCAAAATTCTATGTTCTCTGAAGGAAGGTCAAAGCATACTGTCATCAAAGACTTTACATTGCTGACTGATCCAATCTGTTTTAACAATGATCATCTGGACAAAGAAAACATGCTCTGTCAAGACTTACTAAATTAATACACAGAGGAGAGGCCTAAAATTTAGGAACCCTTTCCAAGTGATGTCTAGAAGTGAACACTTAACCAAGGTCACAAATCCATTTGCAAGTGTATGGTGAGAATATTTATCTTCAAAATGAAGACTAATTTCAATTCTGGATTTCTCACCTAAGTATTCCTATTGAATAACATATTTTTTCAATATCTATGAATTTTTCTAAAATCCAAGTTTTGTGGTCTGAAGTTCTTTTAGTAAAGAGGCATATATTAATGTCCTATATGTCCTGACCAAGAAGAGAAAATTATTTTCTCTGCATTAAGAAAGTAAAAGATTAGCTCTTTTATAACACCTATGATAATACTAGTAAAATTTGAATATTCGGTATGTTAAAAGTTTAAGTCCTTTACACAGGTTCCTGTTTGTCAAATTTCAAGTCACCATTTTATAAAGAAAACCAAGCAATGAAAAATGCTATTATGAATTCTCCAAGCAAGCTAAATTAGTTTCCATGGCAAAAAGGAATCTAGTGATGATTGGTACAACACTGATGAGGTTATTACAGTGTAAAGTAGAACATGCTGGTTTCAAAAAGCTTTTATAATTCCCTTGATAATGCAACATAATATGCAAATAACCACTACTCAAGCACAAGTTAATGACTGCAATGCAAAAGGTTCAGTTAGAAAATACTGGAAATCCTTGTAGCTGCCTTAAAGTCATTTGTTTATCACAACTTTCAGAAGCTGTCAGCCACTTTCTCAAATGTTGATCTCTTTCCTCTCTCAGGAATTGTACCTAAAAACTATCCAGTTCAGAAAAGCCACTTGTCTTCTGCACAGTTGTTTGTTTTTTGTTTTGTTTTGTTTTTTAAAGTAGGGTCAGCTTCAGAAAGAGAATTGTAACTGAAAAGACATTTTCAAAGACTAAAGAAGCTCAAGCATTTCTCACTCGTGTTTGTTTAGAAGATACATTCCTTTGTTTGTTTCTTAGCTACACTTTTTACTTTCTATTACATGGGATTTTGTTTTGAAATAGCAAGTTTGAAACTTTTCAGCACATAGGCATTATTTCAAAGGAAGATATGAAGGGCAGATGACAAGTCATCTATTGGTCCGTGTACTTTGCAGACAGTACTACTTTCATTGAATGTAACTCTAGATTGTGGGACAGCCAAAACACAAAGAATATTTTGCAGATTCACTGTTAGAGTGCACTCGTCTGTACAGCAAGCCTAGGCTTTCTGAGATGCTGACTGCTTCTCATGTGATCTTAATTTACTTGTTAGTAACTGCAGATCAGCCAGTCTTAACAATTTCACCCCAAACAAGGCCGATTTCAAGAACTTAAATATAAAGGCTGAAGGATTTAGAGCATAAAAGGTGAAATTTAAAACTCACTCCTCTGTAGTGCTCTAAAGAAAACACTACCAGCAGCACCATTTTTTGTTGCCTTCTAGTGTTACTCATACTTGCCACAGATGTAAAGTATACACACAAAACATGGTAAACAAATAGTAACACATTTAAGTAGATGTTCTTTCAACAGACAACACAGTCTTGTTTCTACAGATCATTTTCCTCAATATCAGATCCTGAAGGAGTCCTGGTTCCTGCTGTTCTTCAGTTAAACTATGCTTCTGCCTGACCACACAGACCTTATGGGATCTGAAGACCTTTCTACTGTCCTCAGTTACTGACTGGACAAAAGACCATGGCTATGTGGTTGATCATGAGCCAGCAGTGATGTGTGCTTGTGACGAAGAAGGCCAGTGGTATCCTGGGGTGCATGAAAAAGTGTGGCAGCAGGTTGAAGGAGGTGATCCTCTCCCTCTACTCTGCCCTGGTGAGGCCACATTTAGAATATATGTCCAGTTCTCAGCTACCCAGAACAAAAACACGTGGATTTCCTAGAAGGAGTCAAGCACAGGGTCGCAAAGATGATGAAGGTCCTGGAGCATCTTGCTTATGAGGAAAGGGGAGAGACCTGGGTCTGTTCAGCCTGTGGAAATGAAAAGTGAGGGGGGATCTGATAAATATTTATAACTGTCTAAAGGGAGATGGGTGGCAAATGTATGAGGCCAGGCTCAGGAAAGCATCATGGCTTTGAAAGAATCTTCTGATCAAACTGAGGAAAGATACAAGGAGCAGAAAAAGGGATGGGTAGCCTGGGAAGAACACAGGGATGCTGTCTGGACATGCCAAGATCAGAAAAGCCAAGGTGCAGAGGGAATTCAGCTTGGTGAGGGATGTGAAAAAATATAAGAAGGAATTTAATAGGTACATTGGTTGAAGAGACAAAGGAGATTGGTATTTCCTCTGATAAATGAGAAGGGAGAAATGGCTTCAGCGGACATGGAGAAGGCAGATATACTCAAGGAATTCTTTCCCTCAGTCTTCTAGATGGTCTCTAAGGTCCTTTCCAACCCATCTATGATTCTATGATTCTATGAAATGACACTTAGAGAATTAAACTATGTCTTACTGCAAAATTTATTATCTATCTCCATTCAAATAGGAAATTTCTCATCTGGAAATTCTCTCAAGCATTCCAAGTCAAAGGTCTTATCTTATGTAGCAGAGCAGAGCACAATCTGGCCTTAATTACATAGCGTATTTTGCAATCTTAGACCACAGTTTAATGTAGCACAAGCTGTGGATTACGTGGGTTTCTCCAGAAGCAATACCTTCTATTTATTTCCATGAAAACAACATGAACAAAGCGCATAATAAAACTGCTCAATAGTGCATATTCCCAGGTTAAAAAAAAAGTTTTTCAACATGCTCATTGCAATTTGCTATGTATTTTCATCACCCATGCAAGCTGGGCTTGTAAAAACAAGCAAAGGTGGTGCATTATTTCACAGGTACTATGATTATCATAGTCTAGGGATAGTCATCTACTATGATTATCATTTCTAGGGAAATGTTCCCTGTGCAGACCAACTTTTGCTGTGCTAACATCAACTGTATGGTCTCCATGTAAGTTCAGCAAGAGCCAACGAGTGTCATTGGGTGCCATTTTTTCCACGTGGAAGAATTCAGTTCCACACCTTTGCTTTATATACACCTCCATGTAAGATGTCATTTTGTCAGACTGTCCCCTTGCTGCCATCTTTTGCACAGCAACAAAACATAATGAAATATTGGTGGGAAGGCTCAACCTCTATTCCCATACCACCACTACCTGCCTCATGTTGTGGGTTAATTTAGGAGGCATTGCTTTTGGAGCAGCCTTTATAAAATGCATTAATCTTAACCAGAAATCTAAAGCTTATATGAACATTTGAGTTTCATAAGCCCTTATAACATCTCAGAAGTCTTTTATCTGGAAAGATCTAAATGTGATATTAACTCTACATTTAAACTTGGATTCACACTAGAAGGTTCCTTCTCAGATAATTTATTCTGTAATCGAATGATTCAGTGGTAGATATCCACTCGTAGATTGTAGTAGGATATAAACTAAGCAGCTAGTGTTGAAAAGCAAGTTTACACTTGGCTAGTTGTTTACATTTGATTTCTTCTTATGTTTGCCTCAGTATTCAGAATAATGAATAGGAAAAAGAAAAAAAAAGAATGATTTTAAGTGGGTGTAACATTCCATACAGTAGAAGAAACTCTTGCGTTCTTGGCTAGAAAAGACCAAGATGATTTTTTTTATGACTGTGGACAATTGCTTTGCAGAAAGCAAATATATCATTAAAAAAAACCAAGGCTTTACAACATTGAATAATTTCTGACAATTCAGAAAAAGGAGGAGACGAAGCCAGGAGAATGGATGAAGCTTTAACTTTTTCTTCAAACTGTTCTTCAGCTTTGGGAAAGACAGACTTTCAAATCATCAGTACCACAATATCAATTCTACCAGAGACCAAGAAAGGATTAGGCAACGCTCTCAGATATTTTGTTTCATTTTTGGTGGCCCTGTGTTGGTCCTTAAAGTGGACTCAGTGATCCCTGTGGATCCCTTCCAACTCAGGATTTGCTATGATGGTTTGATTTTTAACCTCAGATACAGTAAAAATAAAAGATCTTAAAGTTATGTATTGGCCTACGTACTGTTTCATGAGGGAAAGCCTAGGACATGAATGACGCAGCAAAACCAAAGCAAGATGTTAGCATCCTTTCCTTCCAGGTTCACTTTCTTTGCTCAGGCTTTCCTGGCACAATGTGCTTCCCATATGTCTCTAAAATATATGGCATGCAGTATATGGTGACATGCATTAGTGGGTAGTAAGCATTAAAAGAAATTGTAATTAAAACAAGTTACAATGATTTTTCTATTTTCAGATTTCTGAGTCATACTTTAGGAAAAAAGGATCACTTTTCTGTCAATGAACACCATGTTTTCTAGTTGATTTTTAGATTAATTGCAGTTTACTAAATTTAGATCAACATATTGCCTCTGCAAAGAAATACAATTTTAAATGAAAAGTAATTTTCCTTTGTCATAAACTGAATTATGAACATGAATTTCTAAAGCCATTCAAAGCAACGGATCAGGAATATTAGCAAAATCTCCCTAAATATTATGGTGGACAGTTAAGGAGGAAAAAAATGTTGAAATACTTAGAAGTTTTCCAGAAATCATGACTTGAGAAAATGTGACTATTACAGATATCATGCAATAAAAGCTCAAAAATGCAGCACAGCAAACCCGGAACCTGATAGCTACTTTGCTATGTCATTTCATTTATGAAATAGTGAATTTCTGTACTGCATTCAGTTTCCACTGGCATACTTCCTCCTCAGGCTTGTTTTAGCTACGTCTTTTCATTCTCACTCTGTTATACAATAGCTTTCTGATCCCTTATCAACTCAAGGACAGAAGAACCCACTCAGGATGGGGCAGAGGGAGAGAGGAAGGAAGGAGATTTTAGTTTGCTTTTAATTGCTTTTTAACTGCTCTAGTCTGTTATTAATTTGCAATAAATTGAATTAGTTTTTCTTGTGCTGAGTCCATTTTTCCCATAATGGTAATTAATGAATGATGTCTCCATCTTTATGTCACCTTAGGAGTTTTTAAATAATATTTTCTCCACATGACAATCTGAGGAGCGTGAGTGAGAGAGTGGCAAAGTGGGAAACTGACTGCAGGCCAAGAGCAACACATTGCAGATACTTGTTGCAATTTTTTTCTATATTATAGTGTTTGCTAGAAGTCATATGATATATGTGCACACTTGGCTCTTTCACACTTCTTTGAAAAAAAGCTATGAGAGCTACACTGGAATTTTTAGTCATCCTTTTAATTTTTTTTCTTTGAATAAGAAATAAATTAAGTTTATTTGTTTGCACCAAAATACTCGTGTGAAAAAAGCCTATATTTTTGCTAGGCTACTTGATTTAATTTAGTAAACTCAGTAGAGATGTTCAGCTTTGAGTCTGAAAATTGGACAAATGATAATGACTACTATACCAGTAAAAGTACCATTGCAAGATGTTCTTCCCAGAATAAGTAACTGATAGATGTCACTTACATTTATTCATCCCATCCTACCTTTAGAGCAATAAATGAAGTATGGACAGTGTTAATTAAATGTTTAGGTATACCTCATAAGACTGGGCATTTGTCTGTGCCATGTGCCTTTCTAGCATTCTAGAATGGAAAGGCAGATTTATTATCTTTCCTTCTTCTTGTTATCAGTGCTTTAATGTTTGATTGAGTCTTGCTCACCACTAAAAATGAAGACTACTGTATAAACTACACAACAGTATATTTTTAATGATCATTACTGTTCTGCATGTGGATGAAACAGAGAAATTAAATTCCTAGTATAACTATTCATAGAGGTGCTAAAAAAATTAAAACAAAAAAGCACCAACATTAGAAAGAATAATTCCTAGGAGCGTGTGCTACATAATTATTACTATACAATTAATGTTCTTTAATCCTATAATTAATTCTTATTTATAAACATAAGAAAACTTGATATTAAATTGACATGAGGGAGTGAGGAGACATTGAAGCAAAGTTGCACAATGTAGAAAGTAAAACTGTGAAGACATTGAGCCTTTATTCTCAGTTTTTATCATAATCTTCAATATTCTCAAAGTACTTGAGTAACTTCTCTGAATATTTTCTCCCCAGAGGACTTCTTTTCATAATTAAACCACAAAGAACATCTGTATTTTTCAACAACAAATGTAGGATTTGCTACATCATTTTATATTATTTTTCTTGTAAACTGTGTGTTATATGTGTAGCTGTAGTAATGACTGAATTTGAGAAATATAAATAAATTTTTCGCTGCTAGATTTCTTGATTTGACACTATTCAACTTAGGATATGAAAATTATTGTTTTTCACTGACTTCAACATATTGAAATCACATTCCAATTAATTTTAAATACCCTGCTGAATTTTTACGTTACTCTTTATGAAAATAAAAATTTAACTGCTTTTAAAGTCCCTGCTGCAATAAGCAAAAGGTTTCTATTGTGGTAATAGTCAGTTTCAGACTGTTGAGACTGTTGAATCAGATCAGAACGGTCCACATAGTCCACATTGGCATTCAATAAACATTTTATGAACATGAAACTTGACAAACTATGCTGATAAAAATACTCTCAGAGTAGAATTTAAGGTCGCTAAGGACCTGTAAATAGATCCAGGTTCAATAAAAAATTTTGTTAGGACTTATTTCTTTCTGCTCATTAGCAATCTCCAATAAGGTAAACTCTGAGCATGTGTGAACTGGACTGTAAGACACAGAAGCCCAAGGAGCTGTGTGTGCTCCCACCTTTTCTTTTACCTCATCCTTTTATCGATTCTTTCTCTCTTTCCTGTATGTTCCATTGCTCTTGTACAGCCCTACAGTTATATTTATTGTTATGGTTAAAATTGAACTTTGTTCACAAGTTCTGATGCTCTGTTAAGTATCTTTTCCTTGTGTATTCTGTTGCTCTCATATAACCTTAGAGTTACAGCTGAACTTGATTTGTATGTCCTGCCACACCATTCAGTCCACTGCAGAAAACTATGTTGAAATAATTTTTGCCAAAAATAGTTTCTGCCATTAATAAATCTTTTTAATCAATCATCTGGTGTCGTGTCCTGCCCAAAGGTGTCTTGAACATCAGTTGCCTCTAAAGCAGTCATCTCCTGTAGAGGAGGTCAGCTCCTCTACAAGTCCCCACACTTACAAAGATCATCATATCCAACGCCTGACTCCAGAAAGAGCAGTTTAAGTGTCAAATCTATGTTTGAGAGCATTGCCCAAATACTTCTTGAATTCTGGCAGGTTTGGGGCCATGACCACTCCCTGGGGAGCCTCTTCCAGTGCCACTTCCCAGTGAAGAACTTGAAAGGATTGTTCTAAAATGTATGCAAATAAAGAGCTTCTTAGTTTTGTCCTAAAGCAATAAATGTTTTGTTTCATAAAATAATAAAGTTGGTATCTATCTGTGCAGCCTTTCTTCTTTACTACGTAATTCTTGGAAGCCTTAAAAATCAGATAATAATGTAAAACACCCTTGACAATGTTCATTTTCTCTTTTTGTTATTAAGAAAAAGACCAAGGGTTTACAGTTGATCTTATGTGTTCATTCTTACTACTTTTTAAGAGAAGGATTATGTACAGAGCTAATCATACTTCTACATGGAATTATTATGACGTGATAAAGGAATAATTTCAAGAAAGTCTTACCAATTATTATAACACTCTGATTATAGATATATTTGTATCTTTGTGTCTATCTGTCACAAATCTTTTGTGCCTACATTCACACTACTCATTAAGCTCAAGATTAAGTCAAATAGGGCATGTCACAGTCTGCTGAAGAGTGTTCCTTCTACCTGATTTTATCTATAATAACATTATTTCAAATAAATTAATTTGAAACAAGCTGAGCTAAAGATCGGCAACTTTGTTGAAACGTGGGATAAAAGGATGAGTTAAAAGAAAAGATTGAGATCCTGTCATCACTGACTGGGCAAATGAAGGAAGAGCAGTGGACGTTGTGTACCTTGACTTCAGTAAGGCTTTTGACACTGTCTTCCACGACGTCCTTCTTATGAAGCTTAGTAAATGTGGGACAGAATAGCAGACAGTGAGGTGGATTGAGAACTGACTGACTAGTAGAGCTAAGATGGTTGTGATCAATGGTACAGAGTCAAATTGCAGGCTGTAACAAATGGTGCTACCCAAGGGTCAGTACTGGGTCAGATCTTGTTCAAAATCATTGTCAATAACATTCATGAGAGGATGGAGTCCACCCTCAGCATGTTTGTTGATGATACAAGGCCTGGAGAAGTAACTGACACACCAGAAGGCTGTGCTGCCATTCAAGTCTTCGACAGGCTGTCAAGTCGGACCAGATGAACTTCAACAAGAGCATGTGTGGGGTCCTGAACCTGGGGGGGAATGCACCAGTACGTATTAGGGATGAGGTGCTGGAAAGGAGCTCTGAGGATAAGGACATGGGTGCCCTGGTGGATAACAGGCTATCCATGAGCCAGTAGTGTGCCCTTCTGGCCAAGAGAGCCTATGGTGTCCTTGTGTGTGTCAAGAAGAGCGTGGCCAGCAGGTCAAGGGATTTTCTTTTTTTTTTACTCCTCTTCTACAGTGAGAAGGATTTTGCTCTTACTGGCCTATCTCTTCACATCAGTGTATCTAAAGAATCCTTTTTTCTTATTCTTTGCATCCACTGCCAAATTATGTCTTGAACTGTCTGTGTGTTGGCTTTCCTTATCCCGTCTCGACACATCCAGATGGCCACATGTCCCTGTTTCAACTGCCTGTGCATTTCTTTCCTACATCCCAGCATAACCAGCAGGTCCTTGCTCATCCATGACTGTATCCTGCCTGCTGTGCTTGATTTCTTACAAATGGGAATGGAGAGCTCTTATGTTCTCAGAAGGGTGTGCTTAAGAATTGCAACCTCTGCTTTATTCCTTTATCCCTAACAACAGTTTTCCTTTAATGAGCGCATCTGTATGAGCTAGCTCCATGTCCAATAACAGTTTTCTTCTGATCGCTTTGTCTAAATCCTGGACCAGGAATTTGCCTTCATTACTTTCTGCCTTTCTTCTTCTTCTTTTTTTTAATTAATTAATTTATGTCCCCTGTCAATTCTAATATATTTGACCCTGTTTCACAGTACCTTTTAATTTTTCAACAATACAGGTTTTGTTTCATCCCACTTGTGATTTACTTTTCCACATAAATAATCTGCAAAAATTCAAATAATGCTGCACATGGTATTACATTTCTTTGGAAAGAATTCAGTAGATCATATTCTGAAATATTTCAAGGACACTTCCACAATTAATTATCTCAGAGTTCATACTGGGGAATTTATTTTTCTTTGTCTGTGTATGCCAACCAAACATATTTTCCATTACAGTTTGAGCTTTTACTTCATGCTAGGTAGGAAGAACAGATGTTAATGCATATTAGGTATTAATTAGTGTATGTGAATTAAATCTATTTGGGAATTTTACAGTTAGATTCTGTTTCTAACTTGCAGTGTTTCTGTGAAGGAAAATTGCATTTCAGATTGCTTCAAATGGAATTGGTGAGAGAAAACAATGAAATTTAGTTACTCTTCCAAGACAACATCCTTGACATGAAGTTACCAAAGAAAATGTGCAGGCATTGGATGAGATGCAAAGAATTGATACGGATCAAAAACTAAGCTAGAGACAGGAATCTAATGTGACCTTTTTCCACTGAAAAATATTAGGGATGATCAATAAGGTAACAAAAATTTCATGTGACACATTTATTACTTTGGCCATGTCCAGAGAGCAATGTAGGAAAATGCTGTGAACTTTATTCAAAATTAAATGCGTTGATAAACTGATTTTAAGTAATATTAAAAGTTGATAAAAGCAGTTGAATTATCAACGAAGAAGAGAGTACATCCTCTGTGGTTTTAAATTAACTGTACCACTGAAGGAAAGCATTTTAAAAGTCACAGTTCAACAAAGACCTCAATTTCATAACCTAGTTACAGTCAAAAACTAATCACCATATTAAAGGCAGTGCATGGAATGACATAAAGGGTATAGAAAATATTCATATGTACATAATAATGCATAAAATTATCAGCATAGATTTTTTATTTAAAAGAGACTACTAGATTTAAATTGACTATTGGAAAATCTCAAAAGAAAAAATATTGAAAAGATTAATGTTGATTTTATCTATGAATTATGCTTGACACTCAGAAGGTAAATGAAGACATTCTGGTCCAATGCAAAGTGGAAGTCAATTTTAAGTTCATATTCAAATCTAATTTCAAATTTAAATGTTTTGTTCAATAAGCCATGAAAGTCATTGTTCAAGTATGTCATGAAGTTTAAGAATACAACAAACTCCAAAAAGAGAGTTTTTACACACACACACCCAAAAATTAACTGAAGTACAGTGCTTTAGACAATATCAAGATTTGTAGAATATATCGATTTCTGTTTGTAATTAATTTTAATTACAACCTCATTGTAAACAATTAGAGAAAGACTGAATCACAGGAAGGATTATCCTTGAATACTTCACTAAATTAACTTTATATTGTGTCCAGAATGGCAAATCCCATTTTACCAGCATTCTAGATCTAATTGTGACTGAAGAAATTTTACCCATATAAAATAGAGCAACAAATTTCATTAACTGCCACTTAAGAAGTAAAAATCTTCCACAGCATGCTGGGAGCTGGATTCAGGTTTCTCAGATAAGCATTCTGAGATAAACACATATTTGTGGGGGAAAAGAAATGACCACTTCCAATCATTTCAATTCCAATCGTTTTTCACTGGACAATTAAAAGAGGGAGGCAGTAAAATTCTTAATAAGCAGACAAGTGATAGAACAGCTCAGAATGAACTGTTAAAATTTGACATAGAAGCAGAATAGTGAGAGGAATCTGCTCAGTCCAGAAGAATCTGTCATAGGGAAGGAAGTAGAAGACAAAGATTACATCATTATATCTAAACAGATTAAATCTTTTTCTAATGAGAGGAAACTAATAGTTTTCCTTTCCTTCAAAAGAGAGGAAAAGGAGGGAGGCTAACTACTTTGGGCAGTGGAAATACTGCTACAAAAAAGTACTCCAGGTGAGGCCTCACCAGCAGAGCAGAAGGGCAGGATCACCTCCTTCATCCTGCTGGTCACGAATCTTTTGATGCAGCCCAGGACACAGTTGGCTTTCCAGGCTGTAGCTGGCTCATGTCCATCCATCCACAAGGAAACCCATGTCCTTTCCAGTAGGGCTGTGCTTTGTTAGTTCATCCAAATGTTTATATTGATAGTGAGAATTGCTGTAATTCCGGTATAAGATCTTGGCTTTGTTGAATGTTGTGGAGTTTTCCTGGCCCCACTGTTCAAGCCTGTGTAGGTCTCCCTAGATGGCATCCCATCCTTATGCATGTCAACTGCACCACACAACTTTCTGTCATCCATAGACTTGCTGAGGGTGCACAAATCATCACTGAAGGTCACAAGGATGGTCAGGCAAAACCTATCTTTGGTGAAGTCATGCTGGTTGTATCATGTGGTTGTCTTCCTGTCTTCATTATATTTCATGGGAGGATCTGCTCTATGATCTTTCCTAGCACAGAGGTGAGGCTGTTAGGTTGGTAGTTCCCTGGGTCACCTTTTTAAGGATAGCTACCTTAGAATTAGGTGTGGCATCACCTTTTTCCAGTCATCAGGGTCTTCACCTGACTACCATGACTTTTCAAATATCACTGAGAATGTCAAGAACTTCCAGAAGAACTTCCAGAAGTTTTTGTTTGGATAATAAACTTATATTTGGTAATTTGATGTTCAAAGTACAGAAGTAATAAAAGGGAAAAAAAAATGATTGCACATGGCAGTAAAGAATTCCAGATTATCCATTTACATTGAGGAAATAGAGGTTTAGGATTCTGGATAGACCTCTGAATGCTATTGCAACACTGCTGTCAGAAGGTTTAAAGTGGTAAAACTGTAGCATAAATGTTATCATAAAAAAGCTGTTAGGAAAAGAATAGAAACACCATTGTGCAAAACTAACATGACCAGGCACACACTCAGCAAAGCCCAATTTTGGTAGAATTGTATTTCCTGCTTTCGCTGGTGTTTCATGGTTTCTCTCAATTGAGGGAACTCTTTCCACCTCACTCTCACAGGAAGCATAAGCAAACTTTAGAGATAGTCAACCACGGATTTTGTATCCCCTTAAGTCCTATCCACTGCAACCAGACTTATGATATTTTTCATTTCATAAAGCATTAAACTCTTTCATGTGTACAGATCATCTTCCTGAAGTGAAAATAGTAGAACGGAATGGATTTCTGATCTCCATAAGCCAGATGGAGTTAGAGCAAGAACGTGCTGAATCACTTAAAAATACATGCCTAAAAATAGGGCAGAATGTGCCACTTAAAGTATGATGTGGTTTCTTTAGCAATGTCTTGCTTGTCTCAAGCAGCCCTCCCAGAATCTTGTATTTGTTCATTTCTTCTTTGCCTTGGTATTCTTGTTAAAAAGTGTAATAATTATGGTTGTACATTTAAGTGTCAATGGTTCTTTCTTGTTAAACTGTTCCTTTAAGACTTTTACACAAAAGAAGCAAAAATAAAAGCAGATATGATAAATATTTTCTGACTTTCATGTGACTATCCTACTGGTTAGCAAATAGGCATTTTATAAATATTCTGAAATCAGATTCTGAATCTGCAGTAATGCAATTGACAAGCAAGAAACCTCTTTTCAAAGCCTATTCCTTCCCATGTCACCATGACAGTATTTTAAATCATCCATATATATTCTGAGAATATATATGTTCTGCTCCATATTAGAAACACTGCAAATTTTGGTTGTCTTAAATAAATCATATGAGGCTTCCACAAATAACTAGGAAGTGATACAATCTAGGAGGCCTGACATTTCAGCCCTTATTTAAATTGCAGCATATTTTTCAGCTTCTACCTCTGTGCTTGTTTGAATTCTCATATTTATTGGTGAACAGCTTACTTGAAAACACTCTGATTGCTTTGCTTGATGCAAGGTGGATGTTATATTGTTGTTGCTAATGCAATATTGTATAAATTGATGAAAAATAAAGGAAATATCCAGTTGGTTTCTTAGATGTTTCTGCATTTTTACAAATAATTTTAGGTACTCTTGTCGTCTAGATTTTACGTATGTACAGATAGCTTCTAGATCACCATTAATTAGTGCTTGATTCTTCTACAAAGTTTTCCAATATTTCTTAACCCATTGACAGGCAAAGGAGTCTGATAATTGAGAAAGGAGAACTGGCTTCATTGGACATGTAGAAAGCTGAGATACCTATTAAATTTTTTACCCTGATCTTCAAGTCAGGCTTCACATGCATGTCATGTCCCTGAACCTCTGGGTGGAGACTGGGGGGAGTGAAATCCCTCACACTGTAAGAGTGGGGGACTGGTGCTCTTCAACATCTTTATCAGTGAACTAGACATTGGGTTCAAGTACATCTTCAGCACGTTTGCTGATGACACCAAGCTGAGTGGTGCAGTTGACACAATAAAAGGAACGGATCACAGAATCACAGAACTGCAGGGGCTGGAGGGAATCTCTAGAGTTGCTAGCCAGAGGGACATTGAAGAGGTTTAAAAAGAGGGCCATGAGAATCTAAATAAGTCAGCAAAGCCAAATGCAAGACTGGAGAAGAAAGCCTTGAAAGCAGCTCTGCAGAGATGGACTTGGAGATCCTGATGGATGAGAGGCTTGGCATGAGTCAGACATGCATCCTGGGTTACATCAAAAGTGAGGTGGCAAGCAGGGTGAAGGAGGGGATCGTTGCTCTCTAATCTGCCTTCATGAGGCCCCATGTGAAGTACTGCATTCAGGTCTATGGCCCCCAGAATGGAGAGAATGCAGGTGTAAATTACAATGCTGTCATGAATATACTCTTGATAATTGGATGAGAACAAAAAAGAAAATAAGAATTCCTAGTTTATTAAAAGTTATATATATGTTTTTCTCCCCTGAATACAATGATATTGCAAGCCAAAGACAAAGAATCAGAAATCATAATTCGCAGTAAATCTGATGGTTAACAGAGATGAATAGGATAAAAATATTAGTGAGATGCAAAGATTAGTGATGTTCCTTTGTTTAAGAATAATTGCTTATAAAATATATTTTCTTTAAGGAAAACGTAAGATTCTCTTCATATGTCTGCTCCCACCCTGCTCTACCTTTGTGGTGCCTCATTTGGAGTACAGCAGCCAAATCTGGGGTCCCCCAGCACAAGAAAGATGCAGAACTATTGAAGCAGATCCAGAGGAGGGCTGTGAAGATGATCAGAGGGCTGAAGGAGATAGGCTTGTTCAGGCTAGAGAAGAGGAAGGTCTGGGTAAGCATCATTGTGGTATTCTAGTACTCACAGAGAGCTTATAAGCAGGAGGTTGACCACCTTTTTATATGGTCTCATAGTGATAGGACAAGGGAGAATGGTTTTAAACTAAAAGTGAAAATTTAGAGTACGTATTAGGAGGAAATTCTTTTCTCAAAGGACGCAAGTGACTCAGAGAAGCTGTGAATGCTCCATCCCTGGTGACATTCAAGGTCAGGTTGGATGAGGCCCTGGGCAGCCGGATCTAGTGGTTGCCAATCCTGCCTTTGGCAGGAGGATTGGATCTGGATGATTTCTAAGGTCCTTTCCAACTTAAGCCATTCTATTATTCTGTGATAGGATGACATAATGTTGATGGATATTAGGTCATTGAATAACTGCATGGTAACAATATTTTTTTATATACAGGGAGAAAAAGGATTGCTGTTTCATTACTTTTAGTCTTTTTCTTTTTCTTTTTAATCTCACTAGAGTTCAACTTATTATGTAGTTTTTCCTTATTTCTCTTCTCCAGTTTATTTTACATAATGTGGTTGTACAGAAAAAAATTCTATTCAAGCTATTTGGATAGCTTGTTCAAATGTTCAAGAGGGTAGTAATCATAGTATATGAAATCATTAAAACCACTCAGGAAATGAAAAAAAACTGATTTGCATCTGAAAGTATTCTACATAGGCAACATCATCCACTATCTTTTTTAGAATTTTTGAGAAAATCAGCTTGGAAATTCAAAAACAATGTATTTGTGAATCTTTCTGGAAGAAATAATTCAAGTTAATTGTTACTGGATAACTTGATTTTTTTGTGCATATTTTATGTAGGCTAGAGACTTACAGAGTAAACAAGTTTTGTGCTGGGCAACTTATTCTGTGACACTAGGTCTAGAACTGTATACAGTAAAGGTCACAAATGACAGAGAAAAGAAGTGAAGATGCCAATCCAGTTACAGCATATCAAGACTTGCACTCAGGAACTTTGATAGATATTTCACTGTATGGGAGCACATGTTAATTTACAGGGACAGATCTCCGCCAAAGTGAAATGTCACAGTTCTACCCTCTGGTTCTCTGAGTCTACTTCAAACATCAGCATCCAGAAATTCAAGAACAGTACACATGGAAGATCACTTAGGATTTTTTTTATTAGCTATAATGATGGTAGCAAGACATTTATCTATGAATCTTTTATTTACTTAATGAAGAAATAATCTTTAGCTCCACTTATAACTTAATAAACATACTAGCAAGTATTCATTAATATTCTTTAAGACTTTCGCCATCTGATTGCAATTAGTCTATTAATGAAAGATAAAGATTTTGAGGAAGTTATACATAGAAAAAAATAATACAAATTTCTCTGTGCTGTTTCTTTATGCCAGTATGTTCTTACATACAACCTTTTCACTCATTAAGGAAATTATGTCATGCACATGGTCAAGTTCTCTACAAAAGCCACTATTCATTCTAGTATGGCATCTATGACATGTTTATCCTGGGATTTGATAATCCTGACATGGAAATGATTTGGATACTGCTGATGTCTGCTTCCAGGACACATATGCTCTTAGCAGAAATAAATGATCATCATAAAATCAGTTTACTATCTAATGTCTTATGCAAGGAAGAAGAACATAATACTTCCAATTCTTGTGGCTTAGGGTAGTATTAAGCATCATTGTTAAGCTTAGAAAGCAAAAGACAATTATAACTGATGTTATAACTGAACAAGGAATTCACATTAGAAGGAATAGAAGATAGCTCCCCAAAAGAGTATAATTAAAATTAGATCTAGTTATTGCTTACCTCTTCCCAAAAGATGAAAGGAGAATCAGTGAGGAAAAAGGAATTTCATACTCTAGGACAAGGAACTCATCAATTTGATTTTCACTGTATGTCTCTATGCTATATTATTACATGCTTTTTGGAGACAATACTTCAACAGAATTTGAGTGCAAAAGTATTTACCCTATAAAACTACTACTTTCCTGATGCCTTTGATAAAGTCTGAACCTGTATTCTTGCTGTTGAAATAATCACTGTCCTTACAAGAAGCCAAGGTTCACTTGATTGCAAAGAGAGAGTGTATATTTTTCATGTTGAGAACACGCTGACCAGAAAGTTTTTTCTATCCAACATATAATTGGTATTCGAGGATAATTGGTATAGTTTACATGAAGAAGTCCCTGGCTTAGTGTTTAGAACTTGAAAATACTTTGTCCATCAAGGTATGCTCTTCACTTACTGCAACAGCTGTACGCTTTCCTACAGGCTACCTTCATAAAGTCCACACCAAGAAGACTCGTATTTTGGGCTAATTTGTAGCATGTCCTTTGGGTGTTGGGTTTCACCAGAAAAATCTTCTTACTCTTCTTCTCTACACACTCCTTTCTCTTTTATTTATTTATGTACTTTATTTATCTGAAGAGCAAAACTTTCTGGTTGTTTTAATTGTTATGGTTTCTTTTTCTCCTCTGAAGAAGTTCTTCTATGAAATTGTTTTTGATGGAATTTCAAATCACCACTTTCTTTTTTCATAGAAACATAAAATGTCTCAGCTAGGAAGGGACGTTAAAATCCATCTAATTGCAATCCCCTGCAGTGGGCAAGGTTACCAGCCACCAGATCAGGCTGCTCAGGGTGTCATCCAATGCTGCAATGGATTCCTCCAGGGATGGCACATTCACAGCTTGTCTTGACAACCTGTTCCAGTGCCTCACCATCCACTAAGTAGAGAAATTTCTACTATATATAATCTAATTATCTCTTTTAGTTTAAAACATTTCCCATATGTTTTATTCCAGAAAAAAATTTGGTAAAATATGTGATTTCTATGACCAAGAGGGAGTACAGTGTTTCAAACACATGATGTGCAATAGTAAAGAGACATCTTATTAGACTTGTATGATAAATCAGTCATCAGTGCACCTCTGTTGATGCAAAATTTATCTTTACAACACACACAGCAAATTAAGTCTTCAGAACCTTTACCATGTGGGTGCATCATTTTAATATCCCAAGACTCATCTACTGTTCTCTTTCCATTTCTTAGATCACGTTCATTGCACAGTTTGAAGTCTCAAGGGAGACTTATATCAAAATTCCAACAAAATTCCAAAAAAGCATAAGGAAACTGAATCACTCAAAGGTCTGGATGTAATGCATCAGAATTGCACACACATCTGAGCAGCACATAAGCCAAGACTGTGCTGAGATTAGCACTTAATAAGAGGGACAAAGGCCTCTTTTTCTAAACTTCAAAGTTTGAATTCAAGATCAGAATATTCTCTAAACCAGCAGCAAATCTCTTCACAACATTGTTGTCTCCTATCACTTTTTTTTTTTAGAAAGTTCATAAGATTTTGTGCTTCTTTCTTTCATTTTGTACTTCTTCAACATCCTTGTAAACTGGTATTCCTGAACCTTAAATAATCACAGCCCTAGAAAACTCCAAGAATATGTCTTAGTTGGAGTATCTACTGTAACTGTGAGACATTTTTCTCATTAAATTCATAATTATTCACATTTTTCTCACTGCTTTAACAAATTGATAGACATGGAATAATCAGATCTACAATATTTCTCCCTTCTGCATCTAAGCATAACAATTCTGTAGTAGAAGCACAAAGTCCACTACCTCACTCCAGTCACTCGTACTTGTTCTCTTTTCCTTTTTGGGACATTTTCCCAATTCCTGTATTTGTCAAATGAGAGCTCAGGGATAGCAAAATACAAAGGAAATTAAAATTTGCATTGACAGGATTGCAGAGCTGTAAGAAGAGAAAGCTGCTTGTCCTATGATTCATCAGGAAGGAGTACTGACTTAGCAGATATAAATAATCCCAGCTCTCAGGGCCACAGCTCTTGTGATTAGCAGATAGTAGGGTGAGAATCCTTCAGTGTCAAGGACACAGTGGAAACAGAAATGAAAGATGGTCCATGAAATGAGCATAAAGCAGGCCTATTCTTTTTTTAACACACTGCAGAACTCAGAGGCTGATTATGGGAAAAAAGGCAGGAAATTCATAGATACGATGAATTAACCAACAATGAGAAGAACAATCATTTATCCTTTCTCAAAACAAGAATTTTCATCTTCTAGTTCAATAATCTCAAGTAAGTGAGAATGACTAATTTTTACTTGCAGTGATTTTTTTCTAAGATTCTCATCTATCCCAACTCCTGTGTTTCTCAAGAAAATGTTGGTGCCTTCATTACAAAGCATATCAGTTTGTATGAAAAAGTATGAAATGTTTATAGAAAACATTATATATGAGAGGAATCAAAACAACAATCATGGAGAAAAATGATATTTTTATTTATCTCTGAATTGTGTAAGGTAACAGGCAGTATTGGTAAGTTCCACTTATGTCTAAATGGCAGGAGTTTGGTGATCAGTAATCAGCACCTCAAGTTCATTCACACATAGCAATGTGAACTTCACACAGTTCAGAACGAGTGGAAATAAACTTTCTAAATGTGATTCAAAAAGATCAAAATTCAGAAAAGATTCTCCTCAAAAAAAAATAAAGAAAGCATCAAGGAATGTAACATATATAATTCTGAGCCACAGCTTCATGAGCGTTTCAAAATCATATGTTAATTCTGTTGTTACACATCATTTTATCAATTATCACCCCATATGTTGATAAAATAAGTCTTCAAACGTCAAAGCTGTAAACTCTTGTTATCCCTCTACATTCTACTTCAGATTGGAACAAAATCTGTTGCTGCATTTCTGGAGGAAGCGTTGCTAAATTGTTTTTCACGTGAAGAATAAAGGAATTCGTAAGTGTGCTGGTGCACAGAATAGAATCGAATAACCATGGGAGTAAAAGAAATAGAAATGAAAGAGCACTGTAAAATCCATTTCCTGTATAGCCTGAATCTTATCAGCTCAAAAGGATGATTTTTATTTTTTTCAATTTGAAGAAAGGCTTGGCCCAAAATTGTAAGCTCACTATTGTGTTATCTCCAGTTTGTAACCCCAAATCTCCCTAAGCTATACCATTATGAAATAAGGCAGTTCTTGACAGTGGAAATTATTTTCATCAGCAATACTGTAAAAACAAAACAAAACAAGGAGAAAAAAAAAAAAAAAAAGCAACCAAAGGAAATCTATTTCTGTTATTGGGAAGATTCTTGTATTATGTAAGCACTTATTATTTAAACAGCATTACAAGTCATTTTATTGTTTATGTTGCTGTCTCACTACACTGAGAAGAAGAGTCATAGTTCAGCCTGTGTTTGTTAAAGCTAAGAACAGGTAATTTCAGTCAAACATTTGCTTTATTGTCTACTCAATTAAAAATAACAGCAACAAAAGCAAAAAGCACATCAGCTAACCTTGCTTAGATGTATCAATTTCATTATATGCAGATTAAAAACAACCAAAAACATGTTTTGTTGTATTAGCTACATTACCACATATAAAGGATTATATCTGTCTCAGAAGTATACAAAATTTTGTTCAGTACAGACAGAAAGAACTAGAGTGAGGTATAAATTTATTTAATTATTTCATGTTTTTCTGACTTCACCAGATTTCTGTCACGCTTAGATAAAAGTTATGAAGGTAAAAATAAGGTATGAACCTTTCTGTGATGTTCCACGGCAATTAGAAAGAGGTGTCCCCTGTCACAATCATTAAAGAGAATGGAAAATTACATGTTAATTTACACAGATAGATCTTGAGTTGTTGCTCTAATTATTCTGAAAATGAAATTAGTGTTATTTTAAAACTATGCTTATTTATGTAGTAAAATAGAAATCAGACGTGTCAAATCTGTACGGATCTGATAGGCATGGAGAGATGTTGTAAAAGAGTATCCTTAGTGTGCCAGTCTTGCAACTTATTTAGAGTTATTGGGGTGGTTCTTGTCTCTTCTCTTTCCCATTCGCTTCCCTGCTGTGTCAGTGGCATACACTGAGAAATCTTTGATCACTTGGAAAAACAAAATGAGCCAAATGGATCAACCAAACTCTTTTTAGGAAGTGTAAATATAACTCATTAATGATGTGGATAAATACTGGACATTGATAAATCAAGAAATAAAATTGATAAATCAAGAAATATTGGTAAGAAGTACACAGAGTAGTTTGCAAAAGAATGGAAATTGTCACCAACCCACTCCCATGTTCTTGTTCAGTTGCACTGCAGTAATCACACTGGCCAACAGATCCACAGCCAAAAGAGACTGCAACACACTGTGGCAGGAAAAACTAAGAGCTTCCTTCATGATCTGCCTTTTTTTTTTTTTTTTTCAAGGTTTAAACTATGAAAAATAGGCACATTTTCCCTGTTTCTGCAATCCATGTTTCTGGATTATAGTCCCAAATCCTCACCAGTTTAATCTAGTTTTATGGTTTTGTTTGCCAGTGTTATGATAAAGTAGTGAAGTTGTTAGTTGAAGATGTTAAACTTTTCTGTGCTGTCATGTAGGCTCTTCATTAGTTTGCCTTGCTGCAGTTCACGTTCATATCTTCAGCATGAAATACTTGTAACCCACATTTTTTAGAAGGAAAACACTGTCAGGAGAAAACTTTACCCACTCATCCATAACAAATAATACTCTATACAATTTAAAGGTAGACAAACTAAGCTTCAAGAATCTCATTTTCTGTCAAGTATTTTTTACATCTTTATATTTCTCTTAAATTTTTGCTGACTTAAAAAAATGTTTCCTCTTGAAAAGATAGATAAAATTGTCATTGAAGACAGAATCTATTTCTGGTCATTCTGGAAGTGGAAGGCACTCATTTCACAGAGCATTGATTTTTGCTTGCGAGCCTTGCAAGCAGAAAGATATTTGTACGTCTTGTCAGCATGACTCCACTTTCCTATTAATCAGGATGATTTTTTACTAAACATCATCAGACATGCATACCGAATCCATTCATTTTGTGTGTGTTTTGAGAGTTAATTACTGCATTTTATACCTCTCACTTGGTATCAGCTGCCTTTTTTTTTTTTTTTTTCCTTCGAATGAATCTGAGCACTTCTTACAGGTGGCAATTTTGGTTTCCTAAATGCTTTTTGACATCCAATCACTCAGAACCTGACTCCAGGCACATTTCTAATTTTCATTGTGGATCAGTGCCCCAAAATATAATCTGTAGTCTGGTTAGATGTAACCAAAGTCAAAGTCTTGGAGATAGAGCTCTGATGGCTTTTTTCAGGCTTTTTTTTCTTTCTTTCAGTGAGGGATCTAGTCAATATAACTGACTTTTCAAAACATAAAATAACAAAGCTTCATGAGAAGCGTTGCCTGGTAGTCACAGCTAGAACAGTGTGCTACAATTTATCTTCCAAGTAAATTACCTCATGCCAGTAATTCTTCTTCACCTTCTAATGCAAGTCTAAGTCTATTTAAAAATACCCACATTTTGAAAGGTGTTTAACATCAATTAATTTGCATCATATTGCATTACATTAACTATATTATAATAACATCAAGGGACTGCCAAGGGATTTTTCATGGTTCAAAATAACAGCCTGAGCTATTGCACACAGATCACAAAACCAGCATATCCTACTACTTCTACAAAAGGTAGGAAGAGATACGCTGAGGTAAGCTGGTGAATTCAGTTTGAATAACAGATGTAACTCAGTAGAATGTTAAAAGGGAGACATGAGCTCTTAAAATTGTTTACAATTGGTAAAATTTGGAAAGGAAAACACGTCTGGATTTCAATCTATCTGCTGTCTCTTTTTATCTCCACTTTGGGTGCCGGTGTAACATTCAAACAGAAAAAAAAAAAAGCCAGGTAAACAAAACAGAGATAGATAGAGCAACAGAACTTCTAAGAGAAGCACTTAGGAGGTATCTCTAGAGAGTCTTGCATTGACCCCACTGCCTCTTTTCCCAGAGGAGCACAAAGCATTTTAGAGAGAAATTTGTGGACCCAGGTTAGGATGGAGGATAGACACTTCTCCAGCTCTGTAAACCAGTGCTTAAGTTTCTTAAATGAAACTATGGAAAATATTGTACCAAAATTTGTTATGCATTAATATTTTGGCATGCAGAATTGACCCACAGAAGAGGTAGCAAGTTACAGACTACATGTGGGAAGATGGTTGTTTGGGAACAAAAGTACTTCCATCAGAAGGTTCTGCAGCAGAGATAAGAAATAGTTTCTGATCAGGTGATGATAAAAACTAAACAGTTTTTTTTCAAAATTGATTTTCTTAAAAAAAAAAAAATAATCAGATGTAAGAAAATGCTAGGAGATTCATGTAGTTGATATCCTTTTCTTATATGCTTTTTCTCAGAAAATGTAATAAATTACATACAATGTCATGATGCTTTGCAATGTATTGATGCCTTTAAAAACTGACTTTTCAAATTGATTCTGCCTAATACTCTAGTTCTATTTTGTGCTAGCACCAGAAACTAGAATACACTCTGACAAAAGCAGACACAGTCCATCTGAAAAGACTGAGCACATCTCTTTTTGAGGAAAATGATTGCCCCGAGCTAATATAATAGTTGATATAAAATGAATTAGAACATCTCAAGTAAATTAGACATTCAAGGAAAGAGAACAACAAGAAGAAGTAATTTATTCAGATCCATATCTGTAGTGAGTAATGGGGCTACATTTGCATGATTCTTACTCCCTTCTTTGTCTTATGAACATACATATGTTCTGTTTAGCATTTATGCTCTGATGACTTTATGCTTCTATTAATTACTGTTCTTTATGATTTCTTCCACATGATTAACTCAACATTTGTCACTATTCTTAGCCAATAAGTTCTTGAGAATGAAACAGTTACGGGCCTCAGCTTCATTCTGATCATGCAATAGAAGGGGCAGTTGTTGATGTAATGGCTCTGGGCATGCACCACTGCCAGGTATTTGGCTAGCAGGTCTGGTCTTAATTTGCTAGCTCATCTTTCAATCTTGACCATGGCTCAATTCCATTGTGACTGCAATGGGGCTGGGAAGGGACTGCCCTTTCTGTTTGCCCACAGCTGAAGGCAGTGGGGCAGATGCTGGATGGCAAAACTCTACCCTGTCAGTCCTGGTATCCCAGACTGTGTCCTACACTCTGACTGACCGTGGCTGCAGCCTGACAGCCAGACCACCAGTAGCCTTTATGTGTCTGCATACTAGGGCCTGAAATAAACACATTTATGTTTAGCCTATACTTACTCGCTTCCAGCAGTATTTCTGACATGCCCTTGCAACACTTCCAAAAACTAAGATTATATTATTATAATAATACATTATAATAATATATTATTATTAATATATTATTATAATGTATTATTATAATATATTTGCATATATTAAAAGTGGGAGTGGGAGTGGGAGTGGGAGTGGGAGTGGGAGTGGGGTGAGGAATAAGGAAAATAAGAACAGTTTCTATTTACATTGGCCAGCATACACATGTGGGTAGTAGAATTGTCCCCACAGAAATCCACCTTAAAAAGTAGTTGCATTCTTGCTTGCTACACTTACTAACATTCTCCCCCTACTCCACCCTCCCCCCCCCAAAAAAAATTAAAACTATCCTCTTGAACTTATCTCAATTTACATTGTCTCTTAAATTTTTTTCCCTAAAATGATTATTTACAATATTATTGTGTTGCTGGCACTCCAAGAGCTCAGAATTCAAATCTGTAAATTTGTTGGAGGGTGAAGTGATTTCAAAACTGTTTACAGTTGCTTCTTTCATACCTGGAAATATTTTTTTTTTTCTGAGAGGAGCATCTTTTATAGATACATCTAATATGTTTCATTCTAATCCAATCAACATCCAAACACAGGCAATCTACATTTAATGGTCAATGAAATTACTTCTGTTTATTTCTACAGAAATAAATAGAAACATAAAACATAGCCTAGTTATGTCAGGCTTCAATTCTGATACCTGTTGGATCCACAACATGGATCCAGTGCTTAAAATTATATGCATGTTTATAGATATTCTTAACTTGAAGACTTGGAGATACATAAGATATTCTGACATATGCAGTTAGAAATACAGGATAATTTTTCACTGGTTAAAAATAGCAAAGAATAAAATTTTCTGTGAAGTGTGTATTAAAGTAATCTTTTAGAACTCTCTTCGTTTTTATTGCAATTCCAAATCAGTGAAACTATTTTCATTGTAGAAAAGGATTGGCAAGTAGAACATACCGATTAGCAATTGTAATGTTAGTATCTCCCTAAAATGATAACTTCTTATTGATCACTTGGCTCTTTGGTTGTTTACTGGACTCTTTCAATCAGAATAATCAATTTTATATTAGTGCAATTAGAAATTCCCAGGTAACAATCATAAATATTTACATACTTGAAATCTAGAAGGAGCTCATCAGCTTCTAATGTTCCTTGGCTTAATTAACAGATGTTTTATCCTCAGAGAAATGTGAAAATATATACTGCTGAACTGGCTGGTAGTTCAATAAATACGATAGTATAACTGTGCTATGTCCAGCATTTTTCATAAATCTGCAAGGTGTGCAGAACATTTGTTATTAAATTATGGAATATCTGCATTAAAAGAGAGATATTAACACAAACTTTGAACATTAGTTCAAAGAGAAGCTCTGAGAAGGACCTGGGGGTTCCAGTGCAAGAGAAGCTGGACATAAGTCTGCAGTGTGCACTTGCAGCCTGAAAGACCAACTGTATGTTAGGCTACTTCAAAAGAGTAGTGAAAATCAGGGCAATAAAGGCGACTGTCCCCACTTCCTTTGCCCTCTTAAGGTCCTGTCTGCTGTAATGCACCCAGTTGTGAGGCCCCAAAGACAAGAAGAATGTGGAGCTGTTGGAGTGTTTCCAGAGGAGGGCCAGTAAGTTGATCAGAGGGCTGGAGCACTTCTCCTATGAAGAAAGGTAGAGGGAGCTATGCTTGTTCATCCTGGAGAAGACTCAGGGGATATTCACTGTGGCCTTCCCGTACTTCAGTGGAGTTTATAAGCAGGAGGGAAAACATATTTTTACATCTGATATTGATAGGACACGAGAGAGTGACTTTAAACTGAAAGAGTGGAGAATCAGTCTTGATGCTAAGTGGAAAATTTTTACTGGACTGGAACATAAAGTGCTCAGAGAAGTTGTGGAAGTCCCATCCCTGGAGATGTTCAGGCTGGATGGGGACAAACAAGCCTGCCTACAGCAGAAGCACTGGAACTAAATGACCTTTAAGATCTCTTCCAAACTAATCCATTCTCTGATTGCTTCCATGATTCTAAGATTCCGTGGTTCTGTGAGTCTGTGATTTCATGATTCTCTGATTGTATAGTTCTATGATATAATACAGAAATAAGTTCCCACGTTACATGGATCAAATTCATTTTAAAATAAGAAGGAAAAATTATGGATGAATGCCATTTTTAGGATCTCCAATGCTGCTGAGAAGTGGAACTTTTTACTTCTGAAGAGCAGTGCAGGAAAAAACATTTCTTTTATTGCCAAGATAGATATTTCAGCAGGAAGAAGGTGACCTAAAATGAAATATTCCAGGAAAAGTATTTTAACCCAAAGCAATTGCTATATCAAAATAATTTAAAAATAAACATATCAACAGATATTGATACTTATTTTGGAGACAGCAATGTATTACTGCTACTTCAGTCAACTATAACTGCTTCTACAATCTTCATGATTTTTTTTCCTTCAAAAATTACAGAGGCAAAATGAAGTTGGAGAGTTTTCATACTTCCATTTGAAATGAGTGTTCTTTCCTCAATGAGAACACGTCTCTTTCACTAATGCAAGTAGGAATCAGTCACAGAATTGTGAAACAGAAGTTCTTCAGGCTACACAGATATAAATGTAGATATGGAGGACAACAGCTGACAGTGGCCTGTTTTATTTCATTCTTGAATTTGACTCATACCTGTTAATGCTCCCATACTGGACTAATTTTATACTCAGAGTAAATTATTATTAAATGTCTATCAGTCTTTACTGCACATGAAAAATGTCTTAGAAAATGCAAGAAACTATTCACTTCAATGAAGTATGCCAAAACTGTATTTCTTAGAATCATTAAGTTTGGAAAAGATCTCTAAGATCATCTACTCAAAGGGTCAACACTTGACTAGTGTTGCCCATTAAACCATGTACATCAGTGCCACATCTACACATTTCTTAAGCACTTCTTGGTATGGTGATGCCACTACAATCCTGGGCAGCTCATTTCAATACCTCACCACTCTTTCAGAGAAAATTTTTTGCGTAATATCCAACCTGAACATTCCCTGGCACAACTTGAGGCCATTTCCTCTCCTCCTATTGCTACTTACCTGGAAAAGAGGCCAACACCCACTTCCTTACAGGCTCCCTTCAGGTAGTTGTACATAGCAATAAAGTCTCCCCTGAGTCTCCTCTTCTCCAGACTAGACATTCTTAGTTTCCTCAACCACTCTATATGAGACTTGTTCTTCAGACTCTTCACCAGCTTCATTACCCTTATTTGGGCCAAAACTTCAGTGTTTTTTTCTAGTGAAGAGCCCAAAATTGAACACATTACTTGAGTTGTGGTCTCACCGATGCCAAGTGCAGAGGGACGATCAGCTCCCTAGTCATGCTGAGTGCACTACTTCTTCATACAAGCCATTATGCATTGGCCTTCTTGGTCACTTGTATCACTTCCAGATCCTTCTTCCCTGTGCAGATTTCCAGCCACTCAGCCCCAACCCCATAACATTGCCTGGGGTTGTTGTGACCAAAGCACAGGACCTGACTCACGGTCTTGTTGAACTTCATCCCACTGACCTCAGCCCAGTGATCCAGATCATCTACGTCCCTCTGTAGGACCTCTTACTCTCAGGCAGATTGACACTTTGTCTGTACTTGGTGTCATTTGCAAAGTTACTAAGGGTGCACTTAATTTCCTCATCTGAATGATCAATGAAGATGATATTCAAGCCCAGAATAGGCCTCCCTACAGACCACTGAGTAGCACCACTAGTGATGAGTTACCAGTTTTATTTACCTCAATTTTATCACTCTTTGGACCCAGATGCACAGCCAGTTTTTTACCCACCGAAGAGTACATAAGCCCAAACTCTTGTTTAATGACCCTTGGAATTTTAAATTGTAATAGCAATTCAAGAGTGCTGGAACAAATAATTGTATAAGAAAATAGGCATGTTTAAGAATAGGAATGTAAGGGGAAGTACTATTGGTTTTAAGAAGGAGGAAAAGTATCTTTTCTTCTTTACAGAATTTCTCTTTTTCTTTTTTTTCAGTTTTTCTAACTCATGGTGTGCATGTTTATAGAGCCTAATGAAGTAATAACAGAATTAATTATACAGTGGGGGAAATAAAGATTTTTAAAGCCAATAGAATCACAGAATGGTTTGAATTGGAAGGGACCTTAAACATAGTATAGTTCCAATCCCACTGCTACAGCCTGGGACACCTCCCTCTAGACCAGGTTTCTCACAGCTCCATCCAGCCTGGCCTTGAGTGCTTCCAGGGAGGGGGCATCCACAACCTCACTGGGCAGCCTGTCCCAATGTCTCACCACCCTCACAGTAAACTATTTCTTCCTATTGCCTAGTCTGAATCTATTGTCTTTTACTTCAAAGCCATTTCCACTCGTTCTGTTGCTACATGCCCTCTTAAAAAGTCCCTCCTCAAGTTGCTGGATAAGAGTCTGAATCTGCTGTAGTGTAAATGAGTTTTGTTTCTCTTACTGATAAGAGACATAAGATGAAATTCAAGCTGCTTGTGCACTGAGAAGACATTTGTGACCTGTCCTTTAAATTTGTCTCAGCACTAGTTCCTTGCTTTGCCTAAATGTCTTTCAATCCCAGATTAGCTCCCTAGAGTAAAAGGAACAAAGAAAGTTTGTTCTCTTCTCCTATGACCTAACTTTGACAAATCACTAGTATACAATTCACTTGGGGAGAAAATATCTCCGTTTGAATTCTTTATTTTCAGCCCAATTACAACATTCTGTTTGGAAAGTTGCTGTTCTTGTACACTTTTACAACTGTAATTCCTTTAATTTTTTTTTTTTTTTTAGTATTAATACTAAGATTATCTGTGCCAAAATATTGAGATGACTAAACATTCATAGTTGATTATTCTTACAGCCACTTTGTTAAGTAGGAAATTAGCCACTTGGGAAGAAACACTGTAATGATTTTAGATGGGACAGAGTTAATTAGGTTTGGTTTCTTCTCACTGGTGACAGGTGACAGGACAAGGGGAAATGGCCTTAAATTGCACCAGATTAAGTTTAGGTTGGATATTAGAAAAGACTTCTTTACAGAAAGTGTTGTTATGCACTGCAATGGGCTCCCCAGGGAGATGGTTGAGTCAGCATCCCTGGATGTGTTTAGAAACCATTTGGATGTGGTGCTCAGGGACATCATTTAGTGGAGGGTTAGAGTTAGGGTAGCATGGTTAGGTTGTGGTTGGACTCAATGATCTTTAAGGTCTTTTTCAACCTGGGCGATTCTGTGATTCTATTATTCTATGACTCTAATTGTCTTTGATGAAAATAATCTTAATAACACACTGATGTTTCAACATTGCTTATCCAGAGCAAGAAGGCTTTAGGTGCACAAGATGCTGGAAGGGAACACAGTTGGGACAGAAGACTCAAACTCACTAAGGAATATCCCATCCCACATAGTATCATGCTTAGCAATAAAATCTGGGATAAAAGAGGAGGAAGAAGACAATGTTTGAAATGATGGCGTTTATCTTTCCAAGAAACATCTAAGCAAGATGAGCCCTGCTATTCTGTAAGTCACCGAACATCAGTCTACTGATGGAAGTAGCAAAAAATCCCTTGTTTTACTCTGCACGTGAATATAGCTTTTATTTTTCTTAGTAAATTGTACTTTAATGCATGATTGCTTACATTTTTACCTTTACAATACTTTCTCCCATCCCACCTATGGAGAGTGAGTGAGAGAAAAGTATGATAAAGAGAAGGCGCTATTAAAATAAGTTGGAGAGTAAAGTTTTTTCTTGGAAAGGAAATGGTTAAAAAGAGATCTTATCTGAATTTAATGAGTGGCTGATTTCAGAACGTTTCAAGATTTCAGCATGTAGAATTAATCTGACAACTAGTGGTGCCTTGCAGTTAATGCCTTTATTTTTCTGGCATCCAGAAAATGTTACTAATGTTTTCCCAGGCTTTTTCAAGTCTCATCCTTGTTACTTGCAGTCAACTGAGATAAAAATGAGGTTGGTATTTTACTTTATGGAGCTGTAGTTTTGATATCCTTGCTAAAGGACAACATCTGATCATGTAGTCAGTAAGTTAGGATAGAAAACACAGGTATAGATTTTCTTTGTGAAAGCATCAAGGAATTCCATATATGCTCATTCTGAATAAGGGCTCAAGGCATAACATTTATTATTTATAAATAGAACTAGGCCCAAACCAGAATACATTTGCTGTTTTTAGTGAGACAGAAAAGAAATTACAAAATACATCAGTAAAAATAGTTATTCAGGAGCTTGAGGCAAAGAGAAGAGAAATGAAAAATCTGGAATAAGAAGTGACACAGGGAGAGATTCATAGCACTCACATAACAAATAAACAAGGATGTAGTGAAGATCTACTATTTAACGGGAACCCTGAACTTTAGTTGATATCAGCAACTTTCTGACAGCGCTCATCACATTTTTTTCAGTGTAGCAATGTGATTTTTGTTGTATGTAAATGTAGCTTTTCCTGCATAGAAAAAAAAAGAGAGGATATTACAGTCATCTTTATTATCATATTTATTTTGATAAATGGTCTTTATCTTTAGCTGTATCCCAAATCGTGCATTTCAAATTCTATGAGGAGAGTAATATCAAATCCTCCTGAGCATGCTAGGAGCTTTGCAATGTCTAACTGAATGATACCACGTCTAGCCCACAGTCTCCAAAAAAACATATGCATTGTTCATATTATATGCACGTGTGGAATAAATGTAGTTAAGTTACTTATAGCTCCTTTTTCAGATGGGGTGCATAAAATTAATACATCTTAGAAGTAGAAAATACATCCCAACACTGATAAGAAGTAATTCTGGAGGGAACAAAACGTGACTTGCAACAGCTGCATGTTTTCAATACTTAAAAGAAACCTCAGTATATTTTTCATCCAAATTTTTTTTCATATTCAAAAAGTAAAAGCAGCAAGGAAAGAGACTATGCATGAGGAAGTTTTGGTATTGAATTGATTGTTTCCACAGGGAAAAAAGAAAATGAAGTTACAATCCCTACACATCCAAAAATAAAATCATATCTTGCTGCCATAGATGGACCTGTCAATAAACTTTAAGTGATCAAAGAAAGCATTGTTTGCCTTCTATCTTACCTCATAATCTTAGCAACTACTATTTAAAAGTGACAGCTGGCCCAAGCAAATCTGTGCAAGGAGTGCTAATGGTGTGGGTCATGTTTCTGTATATTTTGATTTTTAAAAACTTTACTTTTTCAGTGCCAATTGATATGACACAAATTTATTGAAGCTCAGAGTATATGTTATCATTAACAGAATATATTTTAAAGTTGTAGATCCATAATTATTGAAAAAAACCTTCAAATACTTCTACATATACTGTTTAAGTCACATTGTACAATACAAATACAAATATTAAACCATAGACTTAGGGTCAAATTCCACTGTAAGCTAACCTGTTACAGATTCTGCAAGAATATTCCCAGATAGTCTTCATAATCTTAGATTACAAATTCATCAAAGCCATAAAAAGAGTCAACCTTTGGATCACAGAGTGGCTTACTAATTCAATTTATAACATTCCCTTCCATTTCCATGAGCAGCAAATATTAGGTGATTATGACAGATATTAAATTGCTCTGAAAACTTAATGCTGATTGGACTGCTGGGATTCACACTGTATTGATGTATACTTTGCAACTTAAAATTGACAAGAAGCTGAAATATAAACAAGATGAGAAAATATGTCAAAATAGCCTAGTTCTTTTTAATATGAGAAGTTTGTCATGATACCATGAAGACTCGTGGAGTCAGGTGAGGAGGGTGAGGAGTTCGCAAAGTGCTGAAGGAATAAATACAAGAAAACACAACATCATACATTACAAAAAAGAAGGCAATTCCTCAGATCATGAAAACTTACCTGACAGAGATACATGCAGGTTTTTAGGGAAGATATCCAACTTCCACATGGAGGGGCTATAAAACATAGGCATTCAAGTGCACTGTCTTCAATGTTTTACTTGCATTTGATTTCACTCTTACTGTTGAGAAAAATTTCATTTCACAAATTCAGCATTAGCTAGTAGTAACTTCCAAATTTCCAAATTTCCAAAGAAGAGCTCTCATATGCTGATCTCAGTTCAGCATGCTTGGTACCATACCTCACAAAGTAAATGACTGAGCAGGTAGCAGCAGTGAAGGTATTCCTCTGAAGGACTTGGAGAACTCAACAGGAAAATTCATATGCAAAGGTAAGAGACAAACATTAAATCTATTTGATTAAGTATTTAGATCTTAAGAGATGTCTACGGCTTCAGACAGGAATTCTAATCCATCAGGCCACAGGATATTTGAAAGTCAGACTGTTATCTGGTATATTTTTGTACATGAAATATTTAATTACTGGGACACAGACTCCATTGGTGGCAGCTGGGCCTGCCTTTTTTTCTAGTCCTGATTAAATGTCTGTATGTTGGTACAGAACAGAAACACATTAGTAGAACAGATGCAATAGAGGTGTAAACACTATCAAATTATTTAATTTACTCTTTCACTTTGAGGCCCAGTTTCACAATTGATTTCACTGTGGATCCAGTCACATATTTCATCCCTTTTATTTGATCGTGGAGCATGGGATATCTCATTAGGTACATATAATTCACAGTATACTGATTACTCCACACAATATAGTCAAGGGACTGCATTTCAGCAGTTCATAAAAAAAAAAAAAAAAAAGACAAATATTTTGTAAAATACAAGACCTATGATAAATTAGTGCATGAATTAGAACAAAAGAAAATAGGAATGGTTCCAGATTTCTTCTAACAAAGCATAGTTGAATTCTTTACGTCCTCCTTGCTTACTTCAAGACAATACTAGTTCTTTATATTAAGTGGACATTTAGACAATTCAAATTGTTTTTCTTCCTATATGTACTTGACAAGCTTGGCAAACACTAGAAGAAATTTGGAAGTGGAAATGTTTTGTCTGGAGGAGACTCAAGGGAGATCACATTGCTCTCTACAGCTACCTGAATGGAGGTTGCGGTGAGGCAGGTGTTGTCCTCTTCTCCTGGGTAACAGCAATAGCATGAGAGGGAGTGACCTTGAGTTGTACCAGGCGAGATTCACATTAGATATCAGGAAAAAAATCTTCTCTGAAAGAGTGGTGAAATATTGGAACAGGCTGCCCAGAAATTATGGCATCACTATCCCAGGAGGTGTTTAAGAAATGTGTCACTGAGGAGCATGGTTTAATGGCCAATAATAATGGCAGGTGGATGGTTGTTCTAGATGGTCTTGAGGTCTTTTCCAACCTTAATGATTCTATGAATGCACTATATTAAAAATAATATTGAATTCATTGTATCAGATTTATTGCAGGAAATACTTTCTTCACCAGCATCTCCCCCAAAATATTTTATAACAAGTACTGAATATTTATCCTGAAGAAAAGACATCATCTGTTTTTGATGCTGGTCTATCACACAAACTCAGCTGATAGTGTCAAAGGTGGCTTTGACTTACTGATCAGTTATGGTACTTTTTAGGACTTAATTGTTAAACAATTCAAAACTAACTTACATGTCCTTAGTCTCCAGCTGCTTGCAACACCCAAAAAATTACTGGTACTGCCTGGAAGACAATGGTTCATTTACATTTGAATTTTTAAGAATGCAATGCTTTCATTCCTCACAGGAGCAACAGCAGTAGGAAATCTTTTGAACACACATAACACAGTTTTTTTTTAAATAAAACTGCTTAAAAGTCAAGCCATCAATTTTTAGCTCATGTCTTGGGAGTGTCAGACCACCCACTGGTTTATGGACCTTAAAAATATTTCCAAGTGTACAACAACTTGTTCCCACTTGACACAAGTTTTTTCAGTGATCTCTCTTAGCTTAGGATCTAAAGTTCAGAGTTTATCTATTCCATCTCACAGCAAGACATTGTAAACCAAACTCACTGTTGCATTTTCCATATATATGTGGTTCCTGTGTCAGCTATCATGTGCTTGGGTTTTAGCAAGGATGCACTAAGCTGATACAAAGATGGCATTTACCTAGAGAACAGCATGTGGTAATACCTAACAAAAGACAAACACACCTTTCCTCTCTATAGCCTAGTAAGGCACTGTCCTGATAAGAGACTTTAATATATGCCCTATTTCTGTCTGATTTGAATTTTTCCCCATTGGAAAATTCTGACCTGGTTCCAGACTTAAAACACAGTTTCTTTACATGGCCTAGTCTTTAGATTCTGGATGCATTTTACATACTGACATCAAGGTAGGCTCTTGACTTTACCTGTACTTCAGTAATGAGTCTGTAGTGATGTAATTGTCTTTCTTCTTCCTTTGTTAAAGAAATTCTGTAGAATTGGTGTCAACAATTTTCAGGCTCTCTGCTCATTCTGCAGAGGAAAGGGTCAGCTGAGATCTGTCAGGAAACATGCCCAGATTATTAGCTTGCACATTGAGCTGTGCAGCATCTGGACTGGCATAGCTCACATCCATCAATCCTAAGGACAGTGTAATCAGCATCTAGCTGTGGATGTGGATATTTATGGAAATACGGAGAAGTTGGTGAATACAAATATGGTTAATATTCATTATATTAGCAGTTTATAGGTCTAATCCAATCTTTCAGGCAGACCTAATAACCACCAGCAATGTTACTGGGTGCGTTCCAGGCTGAGAACCTAAGCTTTTGATCAAAAATCAAAGACAAAAATGACTTCAGAGGAGAGAATAAGAATGGGTATGGGTACATTTATTGGCTGAAGGTAAGCAGGGACGTCAAATTTTTTGCTTCAGGCCTAGTTCAGGTGACTGTCCTTCATCAAACAAAAGCCAATCTGTGCTATTTCTGGCCAACAAAAAGCTTAGTGGAGAAATGGCCTCTTCAAACTGTGGACAAGCACGTGTTTTACCTATGCTGCTGGCTCACTTGATAGTCTTCCAACCTGCAGAATCCCAGCCTAGCAATGTCAAACACTTCCACACTTTTCAAAATGTGAAGACATGATTTGATATGGGATTTTGTATCATCTTTGTGTGTCTTATAGAACTTACTGCTTCACCAATTCAAGGACAATTCTTAACAGTGAATCTTTTATTCACACAAGGCAACCTAGTACTCCAAAGCAGAGAGCAATAATTGGATAAAAAATTCAGCTAAAAGTCACTCAGCTAAAAATGAAAGCTCTTAGAGGAGAACATCTGCTAATACAAAGAAACGATGCTTATTGTTTTTCATCCAGGGACCCTGACAAATGCTATTGGAGAACGAAAGTACTGAAATGAAATGAAAAATGGGTCTGATGAGGAGCTGGTGATCCGTCTTACAAATAAACACTATTGTTCATTGTGCAAGAAAATAAAAACACCAATAAAACCCCACACATTAATATTTACTGCCTCTCATTTAAATAAATAAATAATGGAAGAAACTTATTGTGTCCCTCTTGGAGGCCAACGTAAAGGAAAATGCAAAGATCTACTGCAAGGCAGCTTGCAATTTAACTATCTATAGCATTTTAAGTTTTTGAAAGTATTTTTATACATTGGGCAGCACATGCTGTAGCTTATATAAGTGAACTAGCTTAAATTGCTGTCTATCAGAGCACTACAAAACCAGCACAGAAAGATGGATGGGTGAGTGCTATCAGTAATGATAGCTTCCTTTACCAAAATCTGCATAATTTTGTTGATCACACAATGACACTTATTTTCAGTAAGATGTTGCCAAAACAATACCCATATTTTCTGACATTGATTTAAAAAGAAATAATTTTACAGATAACTTTCTATAGACATAAAGCCAGATGCCATCAAAATTAAATCCTTATTTTCTGACTAACTGAGGTAAAAACAGACTTTGTAGAAAATCTTCCATGGATATAAAGTAATCTGATAGGCATTAAGAGAGTCTTTCCATTCAATGAACGTGAGTAGAACAAATCCAGAATGAATTAGAAAATTCACAGCATACTATAGTGAACTGATGAGAAATAATGATATTTGTCTCCTAGCAATTATTTGCTGGAAGCAGAAAGGGTGTGGAAAACAAAAAATAAAGTTTGAACCTTACACTGATCATGCTTCTGCATACCACAATTGACTGTCTGAAGTTCAAATCACTATAAAATTTAACTAATTATCCTAGGAGCATGCAGTGATTATCCTTAGCTTTTATTTTATGTGTATTGATGTCTACTTGCCATCAGCACCAGAGAAAATACGTGGGAAACTGGCAGTGCTGACATTTCAGGCAATTTGGAATGAAGGAGAAATGACATTTAAGAGCAAGCAGGAGCAAACACATTAATGGCTGCTCATACAGAAGCAATAGTGATAGAATCAACAGAATGTTTCCAGCTGCAGGTTGGAAATAAGTCCTGCGTATATACAATTTAGTATTGTTTGGTCAAGAGCCTTGTTACAATCAGGTCCTGTTTTGTTTGCAAAGATCAGATCCTGTCAGTTACAATAGCAATATCTTTCCAGTTAGTTGTAAGGAATATTTTACATACAAGAATTATTCATAGCCTTATTACACTTTGGCAACACAGAATACAAGGAGAAATTCATGTCTCCAAATAACTCTAATCAAACAGCAGGACCTGAAGCAATGTTCAAAGGCAGTAATAAATGGAAACAATAATAACAGAATGTTTTGCTTTTAAGCTCTGAGTTGGAGAGTTCTTGTTTCCTTATGCTCGACAGACTACTGTTGCAATTTAGAATTCCTGTAGACTGCTGCCAGATTTAAAAAACACAGGAGATGCAGAAAACACTTTGAAACTAGATTTATTGATCCAGAAAATCTTTATCCAAAATTTCCTAACTGTACCCAGCCTGCAAGCCTGAAATGAAGTGCAGAAGGAATAATAATTGATAGAAACTAAATTTAGGAGTCTTGAAAGAAGACGTTTGTTTATACCTAATGGCCACTGATAAAGTATGCCAGCTGGTGGCTGTGGCTTCCTTGCTTAGGAGTTCTGCAGTGCAATGAACCATACACTGAAATGACTCACTGCCCACAGGGAGGGCCTGGTGTTAAAGAAGTAGAGCTAACAAGAACAGTGGGGCTTTGACAAGGCAAATAGAACTGGCAATGCCCTGTGGATAGAGCTGGAACATAGCAGTAGAAATCTTGTGTGCAAACAAAGTGACACAATCAGCGTAGAATGTGCTCTCTTTTCCATTTGCTGCTTGTGTATTATTATTTACTGTGTGTACAGGCATATGGAAATTATTTGCCACCTATTATAGTCTTAAGCATTGTTCTCTCTGTTGTGCTTTTGAGTATATCTGTGTTTTTAATTACCATTCTACCACTTAGAACTTCATTCTTGTCGACAAAAATTACTGAACTTTCCTTTCAGATGAATCACACTCACATTTATTCACTTATTCATTTGACAGTCAAAACAGAAATACTCTGTACACCAGAGTTCCCCATACTCTATCCTACTGCAAATATTTGGCAAGGAATTTAAAAACTAACAAGGGATTCTGTGGGTATACTGTCCAGAAGAGAGAGACAAAGGAGAGTTTGCCTCTGATAAATCAGACAGGAAAGAGGCAGACATGGAGAAGACTGAGGTACTCAATGAGTTCTTTGCCTTGATCTTCCCTGGCAGTCAGGATTCCTGCATCTCTCACATCTTCCGGAGTTTGGGAAGAAAAATCCCTGATTCTGTAAGAGCAAGGCAAGTCTACAGTTGCCTCATGACACTGAATGTTTACAAGTCTATGAGGCCCAAAAGCTTGCATCACAGGATCCTGAAGGAAGAAAATGATGTGGTTGCCAAGTCACTATCCAACATATTTGAAAAGTCATGGAAGTCCCTGGTGACTGGAGAAAGGGAAGTATCACTCCCATTTTTAAGAAAGGGAGAAAAGAAGACCCAGGGAACTACAGGCGAGTGAGCCTCATGTTTACGTCTGAGAAGATCATGAACAGATTCTTCTGGAAGTTATGTTAAAGCACAAGTGAGATGAGGAGTTGATCAGAGTTCAGCAAGTGATCTGTTTTCAGCAAGTGCAGATCATCCCTGATCAATCCAGTGATCTTCTGTGATGGAATGATAATAGCAGTAGAAAAAGGAACTCTTCCCACAGAGCTCAAGATCTAGTTATAGTAGCTCTTGAGAATTTTGAATATCTGTGGGATCTTCAAACCAGTGTGCTCCTATTGCTATGTGTCGTGAATATTTCGGGTTATGTTTAGGATTAAACAAGCATTTAAGAATATCATCCTGAGATCTGCCTCAAGGTGGGATAGTTTTGATTGTCAGGGAGTGTGGGATAGTGGACAGGTGCCTAGAGCAGTGGGCACCCCCAGTGGTTTGGAACCTCACCTCTGAACAATTGCAAAATCCTGAACAACTAGTAGAATATTTGGAAAAGGTCTACTGTTGCCCTGTCAGTCCTAAAGAAGCACAAATCACTGCTACAAGCTGGGGCATGACGTATGCCTACCAAGCTCTGTTCAACACTATTCAGCATCCTCAAGAAGAAGAGAACACTTCTTGAACTGATGACAATGCACCAGACTTGCAACTCTTGTGATATGCCCTGCCAGCACCTCCAGTTTCTGAACAGGTCCTGTAGTTGCTGGGAGCATTACGACAGACCCAGCTGTCACTCCAGACCTCACAGTGAGCCCCATGGTTGCTTTTGCTATGAGTCCTGAGACTGTTCCAAGTACTGTGACAAGAAAAAGAATAAGATTCTTCTCAAAGGAGCTGCACTGTGTCCAGAGGCATAGCCCTGTGCTTGTTCCAACTCCTGTGATGAGTCCTGTGGTCACTGCAACTCTCATGATGGACCCTACAGCTGCTCCAACCCTCACAATGGCTCCTCTGGCTTCTCCAGCTCCTGCAATGGGTCTTGCAGTTGTTCTGACAATTTTCACAGACGTGGTTACTGTAAAACTTCTTATGGCCCATGCAGGTGCCGCGACTAATGCCATCATGTTATAGAGAAGCAAAACCCATTTTTTCTTTCTAGAATGACATGGAGATCCAAACATTTAAGTGTATTGGAGGCTGAAGTGAGCCCAACCAGAACTGAGTGACAAAAACACTCCATTGTGACCAGCCCAGATGCTCTGTGCATCCTTGGTGTAGATTATCTCTGGAGAGGGTTCTTCAAGCACTCAAAAGGGGATCAACAGGCTTTCAATATAGCTGAGCTGGAGATGGAGGAAATTAAGCAGCTCTCTACCTTGCCTGGTCCCTCTCAGGACCCTTCTGCTGTGGGACTGCAAAGAGAAGAAAAACAGAAGCCAACTGCTTCTACAACAGTGCACCAGCAGCAATATCACACCATCTAGGACTCCCTAATTCCCATTCGCCAGCTGATTCACCAACTGGAAAACCACGGAGTAATCAGCAAGACTTACCCTTCAATAGTGCTGCTTGATGAGCAAAAAAGTCCAGTGGAGAGTGGGGGACAACGGTGAGCTACTGTGGCCTGAATAAAGTCACACCACTGCTAAGCACTGCTGTGCCAGACGTGCTAGAACTTCAATAGGAACTGGAGTCAGAGGCAGCCAAGTGATGTGCCGCAACACCAATGCATTTTTCTCAGTCCCTCTGGCAGCAGAGTGCAGGGCACAGTTTGCTTTTACTTGAAGGGGCATCCAGTACACCTGGAATCGACTGCCTCAGGGGTGGAAACACAGCCCTGCCATTTGTCATGGGCTGATCCAGGGTGAGCTGCAACAGTGGGGAGCTCCTGAACACCTGCAGTACATGGATGGCATCATCGTGTGGGCAACACAGCAGAAGAAGTTTCTGAGAAAGGCAAGAAAGTAATTCAAATCCCACTAAAAAAACATTTTGCCATTTTTGTGGGAGGTGGAAGGTTGTGGTCTGGAGTCCTACATGAGGGACTGCAAAATCTACAGAAGGAAAGGGGGAATCGAGACAATTTGCAGAAGTGAAGGACATCCAGCTGGTTTTAGACATTGCTGCACAAGAGTGGCCAGTGCTCTACGTCTACACTGACTGCTGGACGGTGACAAATGCCCTATGGGGTGGTTACAGCAATGCAAGCAAAAGCTGGCAGCATAGATGCAACCCAAGCCATTCTAAAGTTCTGTGAAACACAACAGCTGTGAGAATATGTGATGAACTAATTTATCTTTCTAGTCTGACCTCATGGCTCGTGCTGATTCCAGTGAGTGAGAAATAAGACTAGAGAACTCCTAAGGACTTTTCTATTCTGAATAGTTGTATTAACCTGTGATCACAAGATAATTTCCTTTTTGTCACATACAGTAGTCCTGTCACTGTTTACATCTGAGTTTATTTTATTAAATCAAGTTTAGAGGTTTTTTTTCTTTGGTAATGCTTCAGTATTACTGGGCATAAATATGGATAGGCTTCCAGAGGCACATCCAAAGCCATTTAATGCCTTAATCTTGCCTGAAGGAATGCAGATCCTCTTGCAGAGGTAAATATTCAGCACAAAGGCACATTTTAAGGTGATTTCTAAAATATATATCTTATTTTTATCTTTATCCTTATGTAAAATAATTACTAACAAAAACTGAGAAGCATAGAAATCTTTTCTAATTTTGAAGAATGCTTTAATGGCCGACAAAATATTTACCTCTTTTTACCTTGTTGGCTTTACTATTAAAGATATCCCAATTATATGAGTTCTTATATATGCTTTCACATTCCTCCCATCACTGGAAAAATCTGGATATCATAATGAAGAATTATAGAATGTAGAATTATACATCTGTTTCTGGAAACGGTGTTGATACTACTGCTGTTGACAGATTTTGTCTGTATGCCCATTCCTTGGTGATTCACCAGGGCTTAAGAAAAGGACCAAAGAACTTTGAATTCAAGCTTTCAGATGTCTCTAAGTAACAGTGTAGTTGCTCTTTCTCTCAGTTCCTTCAGGAGGAAATTATCTCCAATATTTTCACAAAGAGCTCTACTGTGTACCTCCATGCTAGCAGAACTAAAATAAGGATTTTTTTCCCCTGAAAATCTAAGCTCAGAGACAACATGAGGAAAATCAATTAGCTCTACTTTGCAGGTAATCTTAGCAGTTCTCTGCATACAGTAAATAAGTGGGACCATCATGCCTAGATGCCTTGCACTCTGCAGAAAACATGAATTAAATGGAGGAAAATTGAATACCATTTAGCAAAGCAATTAGATAGTCCCACAAAAAGTTTATTTTCAGCATTTACCTGTGGTATGTATGATTTTGTGAAGTGAAAACGATTGATGAACTTTTGAGAACAGAAACATGAGGGGAGATCTCACTGCTCTCCACAATTATGTGAAGTGAGGCTACAGTGAGTTGGGTGTCACTTTCTTTTCTCAGGTGAGAAATGATAAGATGTGAAGATGTGAGGAAACAGCCTCAAGCTGAGACAGAGAATGTTTAGATTACACATCAGGAAGAATTTCTGCATTAGAACAGGCTGCCCAGGGAAGTGATAGAATTTCCATCTCTGTAGGTGTTTAGAAAACATTTAGATGTGGTGCTTGGTAACATGGATCAGTAGTGGAATTGATAGTGTTTAATTTTTAGGGTCCAATCTAAATGATTCTACAGTTCCATGGTTCATGTATTATTAGTGTATTACGGGATTCATGTGTTCCATGAAACTAACTTGAATGTCATTCTGCTGCTTAAATTTCATGTGTCAAATCTTCCAGACTTCAGAAGAAAGGTTTCCAGCAGTATACGTTCATGCAAAATTTCACTACATTTGTTTGTACAAATATGTTTTTAAAGGCATCATGTGAAATTCAGCTATCTCAACATACTTATCTACAGCAATTTTACATGCCTTAGCATATCCTGTGTAGATACCTCATGTTACTCCACTCAGACACAGGGGATCTCACACAGACCTAGTTACATCTGCCAGCCTCTGGCATTTATGCTCATGTAAACTGTCTCAGGTATAACAAGATACCCAACCAGGTGGCTAAGTCCAGAGGCTGATAAACATCCTGGACTGAAGTTATGCTCCCATGAGGAGCATTTATCTTTCTCTGATGTACATTTTGTTAATCAATTATCTTGCCTCATCTGGGAGGCTGCAGACACCAGACTTGCTAAGAGGTTGCAATGGCCTGCAGTCTCATTCTTCTGCTCTTTGACAGAAAAAAATGTGCGTTAATATCAGGTGAGATTTGCATTTTTTCTTCTTTTCTTAAGCCTTTTTTTTTCCCCTAAATTACACTGGCATAGTGAAGGCACAGGATTTGGTACTGGCTTTTGTCAAACAAGTGTTTGCTGTCACATTTCTTGTGACTGAAAACTATTTGGAATTGAAAGGTAGAGTCTGGTAGTACACTCACACAGTAAATCATTTGCAATAGCATCCACTTAATGCCAGGCAGTACACCCAGCAACCACTAAATACAACCTCTCATACATAATGTACGTAATTTAAAGACACTTCCATAGTCATTGTTACTGAAATGTCCTCTTGCATCTCTGGATGTGCTCAGGCCACTTCCCTTTCTCTAACACTCTGCAATAGCACTCTGACTCAATTTTTGTGCTCCTGGAGCAGAAAATTGCAGCCTTTTCTGTACGCAGCTCAAAACCCTACTTATTAGCCAAACATCGCTTTTGAGTCTGCAACTCAGTACTTCATGTTAAAGCTTCTAGACAGACCAGTCACATACACTAACTAAATAAAAAATTACCTCTCCAACTGTCAGCCTTTCCCAGCTTCCTGCTTTATTTTTCAGCTCTCAGACTCAATATGAGAACTTCTCTTCCTGCAGTGTATCAAATGAGTTCTAGATAACATCCACTCCAGAGGTTCGTCTCTACCTCTCTGACATCTAAGTGGCTTTCATCCAGATAAAATACATCCATCCCAGAACCTAAGTGTCTTACCTTTAGTCCTACCTTCAGCATCAGCTTCTGAAACGAGTCTGGTGCCAGCAAGCACTTAGCTGCTGCCACAAAGCTTGATTGATGAACACATTAGACAAGCAACCAGCTCTTGTCTTCAGCTTATGTCAAGACAAACCTGGCATGTTGCTCTACTGCTGTCAGCCGCTTTAGTTTTTATGCTTCCATGACAGTGTTCTTCTTCTGCTTAAGAACTCAAATGTGCATCACTCACATGAAATTTCTGTATGGCACAGGAAACGTGAAAGCGTGCAGACAAAAGTTGTGTCAAGTGAACGGGACAAAAGAAATCTCTAAATATTTCATCTGCTTGTTTGTTGTTGCTGTTTTTCAATATGTCAAAATAACTGTTGTGGAATTCTGGTTTGGTATGCAATTTATGGAAGGACTTTTTTCTTTTTGAAAAGAAAAATTGTCTTTTTCTTTCTTCATTTCCAGAAAAAAATTTACCTTGATTTCCAGAAAAAATTTATCTACTCCTATATCCCAAATCACAAGTGGCAATTTTGCGAGCCTTTATATTTAGCCATCATTTGATAATGTCCCCCATTAGCCACTTCGTGGTAGGTACTATGATGCAGGTGCAACTGCTCTGAGCAGTTCCTTTCTGAAAAAGAAAAAGTTGTAGTATTCTTTGCTGGCTGCATACAGTGTCTGAAACACTACCAAAGCACTTGCGTGAACAATGATTCATTCAGGTGTCCTTCCAAATCGTATTAGACTAAGGTAACTGACTTCCATAAATTCAGAACAATGGAAATGCGTTTCTTGATTCAGACTACATTTATTTTTAAAGCCATTTGATTTCCAGTTTTGAAAAAAAGATTAACATCAAGGTTAAACATATCATTATGTTATCCTGCTTAAAGTTTGGTTGCAAGTTCCCTGTTTTATTTAAGATGATGATATCTTCATGCCAAGCTTCGATACAGATGTGTTCAGAAGTCAGTACTTCTGAACATTAAGCACAGAACATGTTTACAACCACAAGGTGAGTGAAGAATTTAACAAAAATCATTGTAAAGTGATGATGAGATCAGAGTAGAATATTGGAAGTAAGTTAAAATCTGAAATCTCTAGTTGGATAAACCAAGCATATCAAATGCTTATTACTTTAGAAAAAAGCCTTTATCATATATTCTTCTTTCTTGATGATCCTTCGGTGATGTCCTTGCTGTTCAGTATATTTGAAACTCATATTCTAGACATAATTAAATCTAGCCAGGGAAAGGGACAAGAAGAAATTCTGCAGGTGTATCAGTGATAACAAGGAGGCTAGGGAAGATGTGGGCAGTTTCCAGAAGGAAACTGGAGACACCTAGAGGGAAGGGATGCCAACCTGGACAGGCTTCAGAGGTGAGACCATGCCATATGCATGAAGTTCAACAAGGTCATGTGCAAGGTCCTGCATCTGGGTCAAGAGCAATCCCAAGCGCAGATACAGGCTGATGAAAGACTCAGCATGAGCTGGGAATGTGCACTTGCAGCCCAGAAGACCAGTTGTTTCCTGAGTCTGCTGTTATGAGATCCCACCTGGACTACTGCATCCAGCTCTGGAGCACAACAGAAGAAAGACATGGAGCTGTTGGACCATGTCCAAAGGAGGGCCACAAAGATGGTCAGAGGGCTGGAGCACCTCTCCTATGGGGAGGGGCTGACAGAACTGGGGTTCTTCATCTTGGAAAAGAGAAAGCCCTGAAGGGATCTTGTAGTGACCTTCCAGTGCCTGAAGAGGCCTACAGGAAAGCTGGGGAGGGACTTTTTATAAGGGCATGTGGTGACAAGATGAGCCGAAATGCTTTTAAACTGGAAGAGCATAAATTAGACTAGATGTTGGGAAGAAATTCTTTACTGTGAGGGTGATGAGTCACTGGAGCAGGTTGCCCAGTGAGGTCATGGATGCCCTCTCCCTAGAGGCATTCAAGGCCAGGCTGGATGGGGCTGTGAGCAACCTGACCAGTCAAACTCCAAAATTTACAGGGAAGCATTGACTCGATTACTGTGGGTGTTTTCAGGGTCTTTTACATTCAAACTTAAAATTTGTGATACCATTTGTAGTGCAAAAGAACAAGTAAAGGAAATAATTTCATCCTTTAAAATTTCACATAGAGGTCAATACATTTTTTCCAGAATTCATAAAAATAAGATTCCTTTTTTTCTTCAGAAATTGAATTTTGCTTTGGTATTTTTTAATAAAACGGTGCTCCTACATGACAGTTAAAACACCTTCAGTTCAGTAAGAACTTTTTTCTTTTTTAAAGGTATTCCAAAGGTAGCTTTTGTTGTTGTGTGACAAGCATGGTTCATTGTTTGTGTGGAGATTGTTGCTTCTGAAATATTTCTGTTGAAAGCCAGCAAGCAAAGAAAGGCCATTTATTTAAAAAAAAAAAAAAAAAAAAAGTCACAAAGAGAAATTGTCAAACTTTCACTGTGCAGTCCTCATCATAAGGCATGAAACAGGTTTTTGTTTCATCAGTAGGAATAAAGCTGAGAGTAGTGACTTCTTAAAGTCTGCTTTGTGTTTATTTTGTATCTTTATCAAAAGAGAATATAACTGAGAATTTTCTGCTTTTTTTCATAATTTGAAATCCAAATCTTTTTTAACTGAAAGGCCTGCCATTATACCTACTGCAACTTGGGGTGACAAAGAATTCACAATCTGTGCTGAAGTGTAATTGCTTTGAGGATAGGTGAAAAACTTTGCAGCTACTTTCAGAATTGTGCCCACCTATACCACGTCACCACGCTTTGTGTTATTTATCCTTATTAACCAAATTCATTACATTATATGTAGTGCCTGAAATTGTTGCCATAATTTAGTTACTTATTGCTTTCTTTTTCAGTTGGAAGATTCTGTACCTGGAAAAATTCTGTGTACTTAACTGACAGTAGTTTTGATATTGTTTTCTAAATTTGTGATGAAAGTTTATGTCTTGCCTGTTGTACATCATGTGCTCTGTTTTTGGATATGCAGTATTTCAAATCTAGTACAAACCTATTGTTACCTCTCAGCTATAAGGAACAGCATAAGAAGTAGAAGAAGTATAACAGTATGCTTCCACAGCATAACAGTAGAAGAAAATATGCTACAATGAGAGAAATTGTTAAAAGAAGTAGGTATTCATTGCTATACATTAATAGATTCTTTCTGTATACAGATTGTGTATTTTACTAAGGAAAAATAAAAGGTGTTCACACAATCTTTAATAGAGGTTTAGCTTATTAAATAAATAAATAAATAAATAAATAATTCCTCAGCCCTTGTAGATAGCTAATTCCAGCCTTTCATTACATGAGAAGTTCTGAAGTTGTATTCAGTAATGCTCCAATCTTAGTGCTTAAATATCAAATAAAAAGTGATGATTCCTCAGTTCTGTATTTTGGAATGACTTGAATATGAGATTTCGTAAAGGATTCAAAAATAATTTAAGTGCATGCAGCTGGCAAAGATGAATAGCACTCCAAGAGAAAAACAGTTCTGTCCACCACCTTCCATAAAATATTGCAGCTGATGAGGAAACCTACATTGAGATTCAGAAGTGAATAAATGAGCAAATGCACAGTTTTAACCATGGTGATCAGGTTTTCTGCACTAGGATATCTTCAAGACCATTTATATAAATATAGAAGGGGGAAAAAAGATAGTAGATGCAAAACATTTAATAAACTTAATTCTACAGAGTCCTTAATTTGTTAAAGGAAAAGCCTACAGTCAGGGGATATTAAGACTAGAATTGCTGTTCACAGGAGGATCAGAAGGTTTTTTCTAAGCCTGTGCAACTACCAGCCCTATGCACACAGAATTCATGTTAGCTTGTGCAAAGTAAGTTAGGAGTCAATAGGTGGACTTAGGGAGTGTTTCTCTTTTACTTGATTTAGTCTACACCTGAAAAAAAGTGCTTTGTTCTTTTTTCCAACCACTTTTATTTCTATGCCTAAGTGTAACAGAAATGCCATATGACAAAATGGGAATTTGGTTTATGCTGGCACAATCTGAATGAACCAGGAAAAAAATGTAAAACTTTTTGCAGAATACATATGCTATTAAAAATATCATAGGTATTATTAATGCTAATATACCTAACATAAAAAAAAATCTTATAAATAAACACAGAAGCAGGAGAATTATCTTATCTTTGGATTCAATTTGAATATTTTTTCTGGGTAGCCTTCTGATATATTTATCCAAATCTAGATGCTATTTGCAACCACATTATGTGTTGTTACACACCATAAGGGCACATTTATTTTAAGCAGTAAATAATGGCTCTCATGGAATGTTGTCACTATTGCAAAACAGCTTTTAGAAGATAACCTATTTTTACAGTGTACATAGTGTGGTGTTAGCTGTCAAATTACAGAAATTGGAGGAAGAAAATCAGCTTCTTCCCTGGTGTGAACGTAGTGATTTCTGAAGCATTACCATATGGACTATTAAGACTAACAGTAAAACACTTTTTTTCTAACTGTTTACTTTCTTTTAATACTTTACTGAGGAGGAAACAGAGTTGTACCATCTCATTACTGGAAAAAGTTTATGCTGTGATGTGTGCCATCTTTATTCTTTCACAATCCCTTCCCATCCCAGAAGACTGCAGTGTGTTTTTTTCTGCCCTTCAGAAAGCAGGCAGCAAACAGCCTCTTTTATTGAACAGTTCATAGAACATTCTGCTGTCATAATGTAGATGCTTCCCTCTGGCCCCATGCACTGTGGACTATAGGAAGGTAGATCTACAGATGTGTCGTCCCAAGGCTCTTTGACTGACACCTGACCTACATTAAAGTCTTTGTTGGTAATCCTTTCTCTATTCTGTTTCCACGTGTATTACTAGAGTTTGTTGCACAGTGTTCCTCCTACTGTGCAGTATGATTGTTTTAAGTGAATTTCTTGGAACAGATGTTGTCTTACAATCATTTCATCTTCTCTAGTTATTACAAACTAAGAGCTGAAAGCTAATTCCTGCTTAAATTAAGGACAAATGCCCATCAGGAAATCCCACCAAGGCTGTGGGCCATCATGTTTTGTAATTTAAGCTAGCTCAGGATGATACAGTCTATCAGAATACGCTGATGTATCAATAATGAAAAAGAGGAAGAGTAAGAAATAGAGAAATCTATGGAAAACCATCAAGCTCAAGTGATACCAAGTTCCAATGCAAACATAATGTCCAGCGACCTCGACAAATCATGTCAACAGTTCTTCTCATAGCAAAGTTCAGAAAAAATCAGGACCATTAAAGAGCCTGAAATTCAAAAACAGGCAGATGTAGAGAAGAAATGCACTGGTCAGATAAAACAATTCAAGTATATCTGCAAGATGCACCTGATAGCAATGTCTTTCATGCTATTAGACATAACAATACACAGTACTTCTGGGGACAGCTGATTCAGCCACTACAAAACAGCTGCTGGAGAGTCAAAGAGTCCAAGGGAGATCAACAGTTAAACTCTTCGGTGGATGCTACCACAGGCCCAGTCATACAGTCAGTCTGTTTATATGGAAATACTGAGAAATGTTTCACTTAGGAAGAAATTGCTTGTCAGCAAGGATGACAAAATAAGCCTATTTTGATTTCTGGCATTGTAAGAAAAATAAAAAGGATAAATTTTCTAAGGTTTCTGATGTGTAAAGTGGAAACTAGTAGTAAAATGATGGTTTAAATGTCAGGTAAGGTGCTTAGCTAGAGATCTGTTGTTGATTTATCTGCTCCAATTTGCCCATCTGCAATACATAGGCAGAGTAAACTTTGTAAGTATTACCAGACTTTATCTGCACAGTTCCCTGATAGATTTATCTTGTTGACTTAGAAAAAAATTATTAGAATCTTATGTCACATTAGTGATCTGAACACTGACAAATCCAACGGCATCTTGCAAGCAATGTGTGACCAAATCCCTCAGCAACAGAATGTTTTAAAAGGTATTCTTTCTTGGTATCTAGAAAAGGGGAACAAATATGTTTATATTCAAACTTTAAGAAACACAGTTGTTCAGTAGAGGCACTTGTGCAGTGAGTCAGTTCCTGGGTAAGGGAAAAACAACTTTCTTTAGGGTGATTCAACAGTTTTATGACAGCTTGCCATTCCAAGAGTTCTGTATGTTTACATCAGTAACACATGTGAATGTGCTTTGGCACAGGTACCTGTCCCTTGCCACCATGGAATCTTGTAAACATTAATACCACAAACTGTGGTTTTAGATTTAATTAGAACTGCCTGTCTTCTTCATTCCTCATGTACTCTGGGGCATCATAATGTACCATGAGACTTTGTCATGAAGACATTATTTGAAATGTTGTTGATAATATGGTGTAATGGGGAATAAGTATGCCAAATTATGCTTCAGGGACAGTGATTGCTTTTCCATCCCTGGGATGAAGGAGTGAGCATTATTGTAATTATTAGATATGCAATCATTGTGCATGTAAAATAATGATTGTAAGTGGGAAGGAAATTGCTCACAATGTTTTTATTTCATATCAATTTCCCAGTCAATCGCTACGATTAATAACATAGGACCATGATCCAAGGAAAATCATTTGGGCTTTTGGTTGCTGATGTTGCAGTTACAGTGATCTGGAAAGAAAAAAAAAAAACCCACAACCAAACCAAACAGCAAAAAAAAAAAACAACACAGAAATCACTTTATTTCCATTGTATATTAGGTAATTTTAATATCCATCAAAAATTAGATGTTTGTCGTAATAGTGATCAAGCATCTTCATTTAATTTTCCACGTCTCAGCTTCCTAGTGCAGGAGCTCTTGTCCATACCATGGAAGTATATATAGTAATAGCATCTTGATATGCAGCCAGTCAATTAAAATTCTCTCCCTACATCTTGTGTTTCAGATTCCCATCCAAATGCCCCAAGAGGGAGTCCTGCCATTTCATTACCTTAAAACTTTGAGCAGATCCAAATGTAAACAAAGTATACAAAGTTTTGGTGTTTTTGTGAAGAACCAGACCAAGTGGTCCATTCTAATTGGCTGAATATAGCACAACAAGAGGTGGTTCAGCACCCCTTTGCAATTAAATTTTACATGCTGCTAATTTTTCTGCAATTTCAGACTTCCTCACAATCCAATCATCTTCTGAACTGTACTGGAGAGTGCAGTGCCCTGTAGATGATGTCACTGTAGTCTACAGGAGTACACTTTCTAATACTTTGAAGAATAGAAAACAATCTTTATATTTCTAAGGGCACATCTAATGTGACCTAATAGGACTGGCTAGTGATGATTTTTGCCAAGGTAAATATCTTGCCATGGGACAATACCAGCCCTTTGATCAAAACTTTAAAAGAGATCTTTGGGTTTTGTCAGAGCCTGATGCAGCCCCTGCTGATATTTTGCTGTTGTGGGTCCCATATGTAGGCTTAAAGGAGGCCCTCATATGATTGGACCTATAGCATGGGATTTTTAAATATTTTTTATTAATAAAAATAATGCCTCTTCATGAATAATTGCCTAATCACAATGAAGCATGCTTCTTTAACAAGTTGCTTAAGAGTTGAACAATTATATTAAACACCGGAATGAAAGCTTGCCAGAATGCCAAGTTTCTTAAAGCTTGAAAGAACACAGGGCGTGAACCTAAATCAAATATTGCTGTGTAATATCAAAAAATACATTATCTGCCACCATGTCAAATTCTGTTTTGTGAGGATTCCAAGCTGATATGGAAGTGTCATATATGAGTCAAAACACCTTTAAATAATTTAGGTGTGGACTGTCATAGGAAAGTAATAAATCTCAGCATTTCATTTATAGTTACTACAAAGGCCTGACTTTGATTGTTTGGCATCCAAGAGAGTAAAGGAACCTTAATTGTCTGAGGTGCTAAAATATACATACTTAATAGGCAAAGGGGTCCTATGTCTACTCTGGGTCTAAGTGAACTCTTCCACTTCCACAGAGTCAATTTTATTATGGGTACAGGGAGCTCATGCCTTTTTCAGCAGTCTCTCCTAGAAAATCTATATCAAATTTTTTTCATTAATCCAAAGATGTCCTCATTTTAACAGTTGATTTTGAGGATTCAGTATCCATAAGGAAAACAAACTGAATATTATTATTTATGCCATAAACAGTATGTATAACAGTATTATGCCAAAGGGATTATGGTAATATTAATTCCAAAAACAGTGGACATTTGGGATGGGTCATCTAGATCATCAGAACTTCCTGGGTCAGAAGCTGGGAGTTCTGCTATTGGTCTCCTAATAGGTCTGGTGAAACAGACAGAATCTTTTTGATGGAATATTGTTTCAGAGAAGATTCTTATAAGCACTGAAACATTATGGTGTTCACAGGCTCAACCGTGTAATATCATGACCAGGTTCTTTGCTTTCCCAGGCACTGAATTTTGCAATAGTTCTGTTATCCTTATTATTGTTGCTGTTACATACTTGAAATCCCAGGCTACAGAACCTTGTGCTTTAAGGAGATCCTGAACAGCTATTTTCAAACAATTTCCTTGAATCCTTTGTATCATAGGTATCCAATCTTTTGGCTTATCTGGATGGTCTTGAGTGAAAAGAAATTGTCTTGGACTGTATATAAAATAAATAACATAATTAATGTACGTAAGTAACAAAATTTCTTAAAACTATACATTATTTAAACATGTTTAAAAAGAAGAAGAAGAAGAAGAAGGCAACAAAGACATAAAACTACCTGATTGAACATTTATGTTCTATATCTTGTTCTCTGATTTTCCTTATTTCTACATAACTTTAACAGCTAATGCAAATTTCTGATAGCAATGATGCTCACTCACTTTCTTTTATTTTCCAGTGAAAAGATGTCATTTCAAGTTGAAATAACCTTTTCAGTCTTTCTCAGGGCTTAACCCTCCTAACTTTTCAGGATGATGCACTATAACATCACTCTCCCATCTATAAGTCAGCTGGGTGCCATTTAGGCTCCAAACTCTTTGCAGGTCCTGTGTCCTGATACATCTAAATAATTCTGGTGCCACAGAACAGGTCTGATGTAGAGTGTTTTCTTTCCCTTGTTGGGACAAAACATGCCAAAGCTCACAGAATCTTTTGTCTCAGAGACTTTACTACAGGCAAGACAAATGCAAAATTCTCCTTATTCTCTTCTGTATTTCATGCAGCTAAATACATTTTTAATGACTTTCAGACTTTTTTTTCCCAATCCTCATTTTTTATGCCATCTATTTCTTTACGACAGTCTTGATGCCTGATGTGCTACATATACAGAGTCATCTCCGTTCTTTTTCCCTAGTAGCTCATCAGTGCTTTGAAGGACACCCTGGAAACATCTGTAAAGCTGTATCTGTAAAACCAGGAAATTTCTTTCTTTGTATATCTTTGCTATCATTGTAGCAATGCGTTGTGATACGACATAACTGGTGGTACAATGAGAATCTTCATTAATTCAGCATAATGAGACATTACTATCTCAATCTGATCTTTCACAGGAGCTCCCTATTGACTCATTGACAAGCTTTGTAACCATGCACGTTCTTTTGTCTTACAACTCAGTGACAGAGCTAAATGTCTTTTTATTACTTTTGATATTATGATTATTTCCTTCTCCTTCTTAATATTATTACTGTTGTATGATAAAGATTTGTCTATTTAATTCTCATGAACTATCACATTCCCAATTTCTCCATCTATTTCCACCCCTTCCCCCCCAAAAAAGAAACAAACACACATTATATATTAAAAAGGATATATATTAAAAAGGAAAATCCAATCTTTTCACTTTCAAAGATTTTCCTTGTAGCTGTGTTATTTTCTATGAGAATAAGTTCTGCTGTGAAGAATAGAAATTTTTCTTTCTGCCTTTTCCTAACTTCATTTTTCAGATCTTTTTTTTTCCTAATGATTTCCATTTCTATCCCTTTGACACAGTTCCTCCTATTTTATTTTATTATGAAACTTCTGAGTACAGAGCCTCTAGGTTGATTGAAAGGCCTTTTCCTCATTCCTTTCCTCTGCTTTTTAATATCAGTGATCTTTAGATAATATTTTTTTCTGTAATTTTATTTTTACATTTAATCTGTTTGGTTTTTTTGTTTGTTTTCTCTATGTATTCATAATTATTGTTTCCAACAGCATACAAGCCAGTGGGATAACATTTATTGAGAAAAAGTTCTTCCTCAAACAGCAAATCCAATTTCCAGTCTAGAAATCTGATGAATGTAGGAGTTGATATTGTGAGGTAAGGTGTAAAGTTAACTACTAAGACTTGGAAAATTCAAAATTAATGGATATCAAATGCTCAGAGTTGAATTCAGCAAATGTAAGTGAATAATAAGTAAATATCAAAGTCATTAATTGGTCGTGGCACTGTATGTGCTACTTCTCTGCTGGCTTTTCTCTAACAGGGATCCTGATCTTTTAGTTATAAAAAAGTGTTTATAAGTCACCCTTGAATTTTGTTATATTTGTACTCTCGCTGTATGTTAGCATCAAAGACATTTCTTGATGTTCGAATTATTTGTGGTTCAGAATGCTTGTGCCCATGCACATTACCAAGTGATATATCCTTGTGGGTCCTAGTGCACGGTGAAGCCTACTATTCACTCTACTATGTACTCAGATGAAGAATCACCCAGAATCACAGAATGGCCAGGGTTGGAAGGGACCTCAAGGATCATAAATCTCCAGCCCCCCTTGCCACAGGCAGGGCCACCAACCTCCACATTTAATACTTGACCAGGCTGCCCAGGGCCCCATCCAATCTAGTCCTGAACACCTCCAGGGATGGACGGGGCATCCACAGCCTCTTTGAGCAGCTGTTCCAGCACCTCACCACTCTCTGTGTAAAGAACTTCCTTCTGACATCTAACCTAAATCATCCCTACCTCAATTTAAAACCATTTGCCTTTGTTCTGCTGTTATCAACCCTTTCAAAGAGTTGATTCCCCTCCTGTTTGTAGGCTCCTTTTAGGTACTGAAAGGCTGCAATGAGGTCACCCCACTTGCCTTCTTTTCTCCAAGCTGAACAAGCCCAGCTCCCTCAGCCTGTCTTTGTAAGGGAGATGCTCCAGTCCCCTGATCATCTCTATGGCTCCTCCAGACCCTCTCCAACAGCTCCCTGTCTTTCTTGTCCTGGGGGCTCCGGACCTGGACACAGTACTGCAGATGGAGCCTCACAAGAGCAGAGTAGAGGGGGACAATCACCACCCTGTCCCTGCTGGGCACCCATCTTCTGATGGAGCCGTACCAGTTATGTAGTGTGACCAGTACACCCTGCTCTTGATCCTAGTGCTATGGTTGGCAGAACTAACAACCAAGCAGTTATTCATAATATGTAAAAATGCATTTAATGTATACCCCTGCCCCCTTCCTGTTCATCTCTGTTCCCAAGGTGTGAGGTCATCCAACAAAGGGCATTACTGATATCAAGACTCAAGTGTCTTATACCCAAGGGGGTATGAACAGACTGTCAGGGAGGCTAAGCCTATTTGTGTTATCAATGCTCAGGTGCCTCCAGGCTGGAACAGATTAGCATAAGAGTACAGGGAGCATGCCTACAAAACCAACCAGCAGCAAGTCCTTAGTAGGACTTAGCCCAGAACACAGGTATACTTGACAGCCATGATGTGCGGTAACTTGTAATAAACTAGTGAAACTGAAAAAAAAAAAGTCCAGTTTACTTGTATATTTTTTGTATTTCTGTACACCCATGGACCATGGTAATTGTTTAGGTCGATTCTCTTGCAATTTATTACTAGAAATAATACATTTTCACATTTACATTCTTCTGTGTGTCTTTGTTTGAAATATAGTTTTCTTATTTTGGAAGTATATCTACAGTGTAGAATGTTTGAAAATAATACTGTGTGGATACTTATGTTATTTTCTTGCTTTGGAAAAGGGATTTTGAAATATCAGGGCAGGCAGTACAAATGCTAGGAGAACATCCATCTAAAGACTTGTCATGGTTAAAATAATGTCAACAGTTCTACACCCTGACTTGCAATGCATATAACAAAAATGGTCCTGCCAGTCCTAGCACAAAGCTGAAGATTTTATTAGGAAATGCACATACTTTTCATATCATTCCATCCCTTTTCCACATCGTAGTAAGTCTCAAACAACTTCTTTATGTGCATTTTAAATACTGTCTTCATTTCTATTTAATTCAATATCAACTGTTCAAAGAACACTTTCTGAAATTTACTAGGAATGCAAGAGATAAGCAAAGTTGCTAACTCATTTATATAAAATTACCTCTGAAATACATGTATATTGTATATACAATTATATTCTTATTGTTTGAGTGAACTCTTGTTTCTTGAAAGGATGTTTACCTTTTTAATTGGTAGTAATAGAGGCAATAAGAGCATCTTGGTTATTACTGAATGTAAACTGTTCTTCCCTTGAATCCAAAGTGTGGAAATATGAATTTAAATCCAGTAATCTTAAGGGATATTGTTTTGCTATTCCACATATAAAATTGGCAGCCTGAGTTAAGCTACATGATTCCGTTATACCTATTTTATTATCAGCAGTGAGCAAATACATGGTGGGTTTTAAATGCCATTTCTATCATCTTAATGCAGAAAGGTCTCCTCTAGCCAAAATGAAGGTGAAATTATGTAAGTAAACTGTACTGCCTTGTTCAGATGTGCTGGATTACTTCCGTAGTCATTTGACGTAAGATGATGGTTGGTGGTACAGCAGAAAAGTGACCAGTCAGACATCAATAACTTTTATTCTACTGAAAGAAAGAAATTGGATTTTTTCTATTTTTTTATGTTTCATGAGACTTCTGTAGATGAAACTTTTCCATGTCAATTCCAGTCATTTACTCCAACTGAGCTGCACTGGATAGTTCTGTATGTCTCCTGTACTTTCTTAGACCTTTTTTGAGTTGGAATACGCCAAAAACATGTCAGATTTTTGGTTTGAGTTTTGTTGTTTGGTTTTTTTTGTTTGTTTGTTTTGTTTTGTTTGTTTATTTTGTTTTTTTGTTTGTGTGTTGTTTTTTTTTTTTAGCACACAAAAGATAATTTACTAGGATTACAGTGGAGATAAAAGTGGTATCTGGGCATCTGCTCTGTTTGTTTCATCTGTTGGACAGCAGAGTTGGATGGATCTTACACCAAGTACTACTAGACTGTGCAATTTCTTAAAAGCCAGCAGCCGAGATAAGAAAAGAATAGCCAGGCTAATTTACAACTGCAGAAGTGTTCAGTTACTTATCCGTTCAAACGCATACGTATGATCTGCAAATGCACTCTAACCTCTACTTTCAGTCTGCAGAAGTTGAATGAATCATCAATCTTTATTTGATTCAGTTTTGTTCTATAGCTTTCTTTAAAAACACATGGGCATAATTGAAATATAGTTTTTTTCATCTCTATGTATTTGAATTAGATTTAAGGTAAAACTAGAGCCTGTGCAACGATGACAATTCTAGATTATGAAAGGAGGCAAGATGAATGTCTCTGATGAAGAGACAGACAAAATGACTGTGCCTTTATTCATATGGGCTGAGAGGCAGATCATGCTGATCAAAGACAAGCATCGTAACTGGTCTCGTGTGCTGGAGGCAGTCCACAGAACAGCTCTCTACAAACTTATACTGCATCTAAGACTGCAAAATCTTTAGCAAAAAAAGGCTGAATTAATTTTCTATGTCTTATATAGTATATAATTTGGACAAACACGCATAGATTCAGTCATATTTTGTTAATCCACTTGTATTTTGAAGCAGCTAAGGAAGTAGAGCTATGTAAGCTTTCCCATCAGTACCTCAGAAATACAGGTTTGAATTCTTGTTCTTTCTATTCTGAGGAAAGTCACTAACAGGGAGACAAAAACAAAGGACAAAAAAAAAACAAAGAAATCTGTATGAGCAGATTTAAAATAACAAAACATACCTTACGTCAGAGTTGTGGTTAAGAAATTGAAGAGACTCATGGATAAAAGACATTATTGTAGTCAGCTAGAAGTGTGTAGTTATGAGTCAGAGGATAAATCTGAACAAAAAGAAATTAAGATGAAAAAATGAGAAACAAATTACCAGTAGTAAGATCTATTAAGTGTATAAAATAATGTTTCTGGAGTAACCACAAATTTGAGTACAGTGGGGAAGCAGAAATTCTAATTGAGAGTTATATGTAGGTCATCCTGAAAGTAATGCTTCTTATTTATTTCCATGGAAACTACAACAGATACAAAGAACACGATAACAGTGTTAGAGCAAATTCTAAGCTACAAAAGACAAGCTAAGACTAATGGTCACCACCATTAACTGTGCTTTTTTTGCCAGTGATAAACAAGAGCCTGCATGCTGCACTCATTAAAATATGCACCAGCTGAGGTGACCCAATGTTTCACAGCTGTTGTGATGATACAATTGCTAGGAAAATATTGCTCATGCAATTTGTCTTTCACAGCCCAAAAAGATGGAAGTCATAAGGCACCGAATCCAGACTCTATGATGGTTGTGGCAGGGCATTCCAGCCGAGATTGGCTACATAGTCTTCAAATTGACACAGAGCCTGACATTATTGTGTTGCAAAAGCTTTTATTCCTATCTGGCCTGCCTGAAAGTTTAAGCTTTCAGTTTACTCACCATCATGATGCAGTGGTCTGAATTGTCTATTTGGCCCCAGTTTCAGGGAACAAGGAAGGGGATCATCCCTCTCCTGTCCCAAAAGTCAGTGAAAACCACTTAACCCCCCGAGGGCTGCATCTTGAACTTTTTCTTCAGTGGGGATTTCACAAGTGGGCACTCCATTGACTACTGCTTTGATTCCAATTCACTGAAGTGACATCGTGTCTCATCACCAGTAATGATGCGATCTGGGAAACTGTCACCTTCAGCCTTATATTGGTTCAAAAGGTCCTGACAAACTCGTGTATGATGTTCTTTCTGTTCCCATGTGAGCATTGTTGATGCAAACCTTGTGATATGACAACATTGCCACCATCATTTCCACTCGTTGAAGCTGATGTTCAGTTATGCACACAGTTCCCCAGTCATAATCTTTGCATGGTGAGCCAGTTGAGACACTCTTCATTTCATGGTGTAACACCTATGTATGGTCATCCAAAATATTGCTTGTCTTTCACTTCACTGACACACTGATGGATGTCATTTTTTCCTGTATGGAGGAATTCAATTACGCATCTTTTATTCATATGCATTTCCATATTAGGCACCATTCTGTTCAACTGCCCCTCTGCTGCCATCTGTGACTTAATTGTCAATTGTTCAAATAAAACAAATGGACCCTTTGTCATAGCTTTTCCTTTAAGGCTCCAGAGTTACCCAGCATGTCAGAATAACCTTTGCGAAAGAGTTATTTTTGCAAACAAAATCCCCTTGCTCTAACACCTCCCCATCCTGCCCCCAGCTCCAAAAAGAAATATATATGCCCCATCACCAAGCCCTGATGACTGTGTCACAGTAGTCCTGCTCACAAGGGTCATGCCCACTTGTGCACTGGGCTCAATATGCACACCCATAGTGGTGGTGGTCATCCCTGGCACTTGGCTCAGAAAATCAACACAGATTACACTTAATTTCTATGTTATCTGAGGTTTTCGCTCTTCATTTTTACAATTTTCTGATCACTTAATGTGATTATTCAACAGATCACCTGTTATTGCAGCTGCTAGGGGCTTGAGTATGTGCTGATGAGAAACACGAGCTTTTCCAGGAAGAGCAAAGCTCAAGGATAGGATAAATGAAAATCATCACTTGCTTCTTGCTCCAGGGAAGCATGAAGCTACCAGAACTAGATGAACCAGGAAGCATCCAAATCTAGCAACACTTTGGCCTCATTTTCTTCAATGTATCTTTTGTAAAATTGCATTATTTAAAACTAAATGTAGATTACAGTAGTAAGAAATACACTGACACTACATCTATTTTGGTTAAAACAGTTCATATTACCTTGACTCTCCTATCCATAACACTAACTGGATACATACTCCAGTACTCAAAAGCCATTTGTGTAGCTATCCAGCCTCTGGTAAGAAAAGAAGACAAAAACTTTCTCTTTCTTTTCTCCTAAAGGGTGTAGAGAATGCAGTCTTACCTAAGAATCATTAAACCTGCCACATAGGCAGGCTACGGAGAAGAAGACACATTTTTAGTCAATATGCACAGATGTGTTAAGCTGTTTTTATCTTGCAAATATTTCTTTATTGTTGCAGTATGTTAGTCCCTTATCATTTCTTTCCTCTTCCACAGTCTTACAGCTCTTGAATTTATCACGAGTACTTCCTGAGTCATCTCAGAAACTATGGGCAGAATCTATGTTCCAAAGATTTACCCACCAAATACTCACAGGTACCTGACTTACATGGTTGTCTATGAGACTGGAAATCTTTAGTCAGGAAAGAAAGGAGTACACAGTGAAAAAATGATCATTGCTGCTGATTGCTGCATGCACCTGTCTTCCTGACATTTCAAGAAGAGTTCTTTTGAAAACAAACAGATGCAGCAAAATAAAACACCCAAAGTCCTCCCTAGGAGGACCATCATCATTTCCTTTTATGTCTTTTTTTTTTTATCTTCTGTTATCTCTGGAAAACTGCAGGCTTAACATGGGGCAAAGCCAGTCAGAATTTCTTCAAGGGTTCTCCTTCAGAATCTTTGTATATATTTGTGTCCCACTTTTAAAAATATATATTTTTTTCTTACTTGGTTACTATAAAGCAGTGCTTTATTTACAAGAGTACTTCTCCCCCATTTCCAGAATGCAGTATGGTTCCAGTCAATAAGGATTCAAAATAAATAGTTTGGACCTATCAAATGAATACCATATGTTCTCCAATGTCTAGCCAATATCTTTCATGTGAACTTTATATTGACAACATCATGTGAACACCAACCAGGCACGGAGTAACCCACTCCTGACTATCAAGCAAAGTAATTCAAGCCAGCTATTCTATCAGTATTGTACTAAGAGGACTGCTTAAACTCAGGTTTGCAACGCATTCTGTCCCTTCAGAACATCACATTTCCTTTTAAGCCCTGGCACAACCTAGGATTCAGGTGAATGCAATAGTCTGTCCAGGCGATAATCCTACAGGGTTATGTAAGCAAATGGTTAAGTGTTTCACTGTGCCCTGTCACTTCTCAGTGCTAATTGCAGAAGCTCATTCTTCTTTCTTCCACAGATTTTCATAAGAGTGCATGTCCTAAATGTCAGCTGGCAGAACAATCTAAACTGTTATGCTCGAAACTTGAAAAAAAAAATGCTGCTAATAACAGCTACTTAAACAGCATTTAGTTAAAGATAGTCTGTTGGTTTTTACTGCTTCATTCTTAGCTTAAATGTTCGGGATTTTTTATCTCCCTCCAGTTGCATCTTTGTAAGCATGTGTACGAGTACACACACATAACATTGCATCTTCAGCTTTCGCATGGGTACACTAAATCCTAAACATCAGATTATTTCCTTTGTAGTATCTCAAGCCTTATGCAGCAGATTTTTCTGTAATGGTTTACTTTGCAGTCTAACATTAAACTGGGAAACACTTTGGAACAGACACTCATTTAAAATAAGATGGACACATGGGTCAGAATTAGAATAAACCAAATCATTGAGCATAGATTTCTGGTTCCATGTCAAAAAATAATGGCTTTGAAATAATCTAAGGAGAGCCATGACTAGGAAAAGACATTCCTTGGAGCTGAGAACATATAAAGAGAATAACCCGGTGAAGAGCATCTTGCATATTACATGAAGATGAAAATGAAGTGCTTTTCTTTTTAACTTCTCACTTTTACCAATATGTCACTGTCAGGTATGAAAGCGTGCTTTTATATAAAAGCAATTTATAAAACAAGTCTTGTCATATTTTCACTCTTTTGTTCTCTTTTCTGAGCTTTTGTGCAGGAATGCGAATTGCAAATGAGAATATCAATGAAAAGCATGTCTAATAGAAAACACTTTCAGCAGTTTTGCATGAGCTTTTTTATGTTTTCCCTTTGGTAGCAACAGAATAATATAATCCCATATGCCTTTCTTACCATGGACAGGGTTTATTTTCATTTTTATTTTTATTTTTTTATTTTTTTATTTTAATAGAAGTATTTATATCCAAATGGTTGCACAGATCACATCTAGACTCACATCACTGCAAACTCATGGACACAGGTATTTAACAAAGTGAACAGCAAACTAGCTTGTCACCAGGTGTTTCAGATGCACCCCATCTGCTCTGCAAATCAAATGTCTCACTCAGCCACACTTTTTTAATATTTAAATTCATTCATTCCTGCAGAACTACAAATGGAGAATATAATTTCTAACCTTAAAAATACAGACTTTCTGAAATATGACATGAAATATGGAGCTTCCTTGGGTATTTCTATTTCTTAGCAAGGAATCATGGAACAGTATAAGATGGAAGGGCCCATAAAAGTTATCTAATTCCATCAGTCCCTGCCATGGGCAGGGACACCTTCCACTAAATTGGGTTGCTCAAAGCCCCATCCAACCTGGCCTTGAACATCTCCAGGAATGGAGCATCCACAGCTTCTCTGGGCAGCTTGCTCTACTGCCTCACCATCCTTAGCAGCAAAGAGTTTCATCCTAATAACTTCTAAAACTACCTTTTTCCAGTTTATCACCATTACTTCTTGTCCTGTCACTATGCTCTCTGTAAACAGTCTTTAAGTACTGGAAGGCTACTTTAAGGTCTCCCTGGAGATTTCTCTCCTCTAGGCTAAACAGCTCCAACTCTTTCAGAATGTCTTTGTAGGAGAGGTGCTCCAGATACAACTACTAATTCTATCTGCTACATGGAACTACTTAACAAATTATCATATTATATAAGTAACAGTTTGAGAAGTAATCTGGAAACTGCCTGAAAACAAATAAATGTTACCTAAAATCATTATCCACAGTAGGATGCACCTGAGGACCCATGAGGTGTATGTCAGACAAACGCTGAATTCACGTTGAATCATCTCTCTAACCTCAAATGGCTGTTACTTAGAGGAAAACAAGCAAACAAAGAGTATAAATAGCCCTCCATAAAAAAATGCTGCATTACTCAGCTGTGTATGCAGGGTTTTATGCATACTGCAAGATCTTCTTTCGGTCACTGCTTCAATTGTTACAGTTATCCCTTATGAAAAACAAGTTAAAATGTTCTACTAAAAAGAAGTAGTGTAAAAATTATGACAAGCAAAAATTGTGGACATCAGTTAACAATGAAATTTTCTCCTTAGAGATGTCTAAACTTAATCTTTTAATATTTCAATTTTTTAATTATCTACTGTACTAAGCAATTTGAGGCGTGGAAAATGTCATTTTCAGAACAAGTAGAAATGGTACACTATTAGTTGATCTACATTTATTGGTAACAGAAAGTGAATCATATTTTCTATTGAATTTGGCTTGAATTGTTATATACAAGAGCTGCTCTGAAAGTAATGCCTCCTATTTTATTATGTTGGCCCATGAGATCAGAGGTGGATGTTGGTGGTATATATGTTTAGGTAGCAGAGGTTGAACCTTAGCACCAGTATTCCCTTGTGCAGCACAAGGCAGAAGAGGGGCAGTCTGAAAGAATGGTGTCTGACATAGAAGTGTGTATGGAGCAAAGGGGTGTCACTGAGTTCCAATGTGTGGAGATAATTGCACCTACTGGCATTTGTTAGTGCTTGCTGAATGTCAGTGGAAACAAAACAAACAGTGGATGTGAGCACAGTGAGGCAGTGGGTGGTGCATTTCAGATGGTGACAGCAATCTGAAAGAAAAGTAATGCTTTAGCTGACCATGCAGATACAGCATGTATGCTCTGGGAAGCAAAACAGAAAAAAAAAAAATCTTTTCTTTGAGTAAATCTAATCTATTCACAGCCATGTCATTAGTGATAAATTCAATCACATAGATAGTATGGCTGGCCATTATTCTGAGGACATACTTACAGGAAAAAGAATGCATTTGTGTTTTTAGCATTGTATTAAAAAGTACTTTAATTCTCTTTTTCAAGAATTAGATGATCAGAAATCATCACAAATGCAGTGTATGCTATGTAGTCCCCCAATAATTTTTTTTAGTTTAGCATTAATAGTGCAATGGGATCATGAACACAAGTAGCTGAAATTCATTTATATATATGATATATATATGATGCAAGTGCTGTTATAAAAGCTATTTATCTTCTCAGACTTGAGACAGCTTGGATCAAGGTATGGTGTAATTCTCAGATTACTTACATTACAAAAATAACTATGGCCCAAACTTACTTTTGTTTCCCTTAAAGTATATGTAGTGCTTAATAGAATCAAAATACAGTAAAACTGCTCTGTTCAATGTTTACAGCACTGCATCATTCTTCTGTGGAATGGCAGAATATATACTGCTAAGGAGTCTGATGTTCTAAAAGGATTCAAAAGCAAGTCTTAATCTCAAGGATGTCATTTTATGCATCGCTGGCAAGAATAGCAAATTTTGAGTCATTACTCTTTTTTTAAAATTATTGACTCAGTTCTGTGCCTCTCTTTTTGCCATTGAACTTGCAATACCATCTGCTTTCAACCTTCATTGACTTTCTGCATTTGCCATCAGCTAAGACTGAAGTCATGAATATTTAACACCCATAAAGAGAAGTAGTACTTCTTTCAGGACCAGAACTTTACCTTAGTGGACACCTGAATACTTGGAAGTTCAGTATTTATTCCTAGACAGTCAAGTGTCAGTATGACAGATTCATTAAACATGGAAATAGATCACAGCTATCTCCTGAGTCTCGGGATATCAGTCAGTGTTTGGCAGTAGTTTAGAAGACGCTTTCATTTTCCACTCAACATAATTCTTTGATGGACTCCATTGGTCATTCAGCTTTAGCACTAATATAGCTGAAACAGAGAAGAGGCAAAGGAAAAAGATGCTCATGTTCCTTCTGGCTCCTTACATACATCCCAAAAAGGCCCTATAGTCAGCAGTATGAGGGATTATGAGGGAGAGACAGAGCAGCAGCAGGTCACAAGTGAGAAACAGTAATCCTTAAGCCAGAGCTCTTGCCCCAGTTGCTTCGATTCTGCTTGAACCTTTGAGTCCAGACTGAGGGAAAGAGGCCTGAAACAACCAGTGATAGGAGACAAACAAAAATAATGAAATAATTATATGGTTTGAATCTTATATATAATTTTTAATTTCTTTCAGTTGGGTTGTGCCCTGACTTGAACAGGAATAGATCTGATTTTCTTCCTAGTAGCTGGTTTGGTGCTGTGTTTTGGATTTAGGATAATAATAATGCTGATAACTCTCCAGTGTTTTAGTTGTTGCTGGTGAGTTCTTACACAGATCCAAGAATTTTTCATCTTGTGCTGTCCTCCTAGTGATGGGTTTGGGGTGCACAAGAAGCAGGGGGAGAACAGTCTGGACAGCTGACCTGAGCCAACCAAAAGGATATCCTATCCTTTTGGCATCATGCAGAGTAATTAGCAGCATGGAATTGTAATGGAGGGCATCCAGTAGCTGGGGAATAACTGGACATCAGTCAGAGGGTTGTGTGCAAATGCATTCTGCATCACTTGCTTTGTGTATTATTTTATCATTCTTGTTATTATTTTCCATTTTTATTCTGTCTTATTAAGCTCTCTGTATGTCATATCACGAGTTTTATCTTATTTTAGTTCCCTCCCCCATTCCACTGAAGGTGAATTGGGCGAATGGTTATGAGGTATGAGCTGCCTGCCAGTTAAAAGTGCAATGGTGTCATATGCTAACTCTATGAAACACACAGTAAAATAATGAATCTTTCTCATTAGTAACGTTATCTCTCTGAATTTCAAGATTCCCAAAACCAAGGCTTTTCTAAAAGTATGTTCATTTTTTTTCCACAATATCTCTTGAACATATGCAAGCAAATAGCACAGCTGTATGGGCTCAGTCTAAGCACAGTGCCTCCTTTTTATTATTGTGAAAAATAGCAAAAGAGGAAATTTCATACTTACAGATGCAAAAGAAAAAAAGAATTTCCTAGTTTGTATTGAGATTGTAGATACTTATAGGGATGACCTTTTAAAATAATAATAATAAGAAGAAAATATTTTGAAATAAGAAAATATTAATGTTTATTCTAGTATGTATGTGCTCTTTGAACAAAAGTATTTACTGTAGAAGGAGGAGTAAAAAAAAATTTTATAAGAGCTTCTCCAATACTTCAAAATACTTAATGTGCTTTCTTAACAGTTTACAGACATTACCTGGAGCAATTAAGGAAGAGTTTATGAGTCTGCTCAGTAAAAGCAGGGACCTGGGTAACATTTGCAAAGAAAATCAAAACCTTTTTTCCTTGTTCTATAGACCTCTCTTGACAAAATAATATGTCAGGGAAAGAGGGTGCCCTGCTGTATTGAGACATCTACCAATTAGTGTAAAGAGTTAGAGGTACCACCCTTTCCCCCAGGATCTATAAGTGTGGTGTCTGAAATTGAGCAAATTCTATAAAACCCCAGGATAATGCATCCACAAGTCTATTACAGCTTGACTTAGCTTTTAGAGTAATTTCCATTTATTCTCACACACTGTGAACAGTTTGATGACTTAGGGCTGAAATTAAAACATTGCTTTTTCATTGCTATGACTTTTATTCTAGTTTTTATTAATGGTTATTTTCTTTTAAACGATGTAACTGTTTAGAGTTTTACAAGATTTTATTATCTGAGGCTAAAACTTCCATGCTCATTGGTTTTATTTTCCTGGCTCTAATAAATGAAATGATTTTTCCAACCTCTAACACTAGCTTCAACTCCTCCCCAGTGCTGTCTGCCTCCGTAATAATCAGGAACAGAACAAGACAGAGTTTTATTTCCATAATGCTTTTGGTGTGGCTTCAGATCCCCTACATTTATGCCATCCTGATCCCACATGCTGGGTTTATAATAAAGACGATCAACAAGGATAAAACAGCATTTGTCAAAAAGGAAAAAAATCCCAACACTGATGAAACTGGAGCTGTTTACAACTCACTGCAGTGTGCTACAAACTCACCACTAAAAAGGAGTGGTGGAGGAAGAAAACACGGGAGTATTTTCCACATTTTTGTTTTCAGTCAAAACGAAGGTTTTCATTCATATTTCTTCTTACAAGGAGGTTTTTTTCTACTTCACGTTTTCACTGTCAACATACTGAGGCTCTAGCAGCATTTTCCCAATTACGCTCCTTTCTCAGGAACATAGATTAAATACTGAAGGAAATGTATCATGCTGGTGTCTATAAATTTTTATCAAAAAAATTTGCACTGCAGTTTTTGAGGTAACATATTGGTTTGTTGACTACTTCAGCGGGTAAAACTAAAGAAGAGTATCCTCCCTTTTGTTTTCAGTTTGCTTCCTAAAGGAGTGGGTCCTTTGCTTAGAAATTATGATGATTCAATAAAAGTGGGATGTTCCGGTGGCATCATTCCTTCAACTTTTAAATGTTGTCGTTCGTTGGTTTTGTTTTTTTTTCATCTCAACCCAGTCATATTCAAAATTAAAAATAACTGCTCTGAAAGTAATGCCTCCTGTTTCGTATGCTCACTCATGATGTCAGAGGGGGGTGTCAGTGGTGTAGCAGTAGAGGCTGAACCTTCCCACCAGTACTCTGTTCCATGTTGTTGCCATGGAACAGACAGCAGCAGAGCGTCAGTCTGACAGAATAGTGCCTGGCATGGAAGAGTGGATGAAGCAAAGGTGTTTCAGTGAATTCCTACATTCAGAAAAATTTGCACCCATTTAAAACTATTTTAAAAATGAAGCAAGGCTGCTGCTATTTTTCATGTGTATTTCATAATTAAGAATGATCTTCCAGCAATATATGAGATCTGTTTTAAGATAATAAACAGACAATGAGATAACAGTTACTTACTATTCATTTTCATTTTATAATGTCCCATTTTCTTCTATACAAAGCCTTCTTGTATACAGGAAGATGAGAGAAATCTGTGTTTTATCATCTGGGTGTATGATGTGTATTTGACATATGCAGAGGCCGGGTATCATATATCCAACATGCTGATCTGTCTGAAAAAGACAAGAAATTAAATTGTTCCTCCTAAAATAATTCCATTTATTCACCAATTTTAAGAAGAAAAATACTCTGTTTCTTTGAAAGCTTAAACAGTAAAAATTACATTGCTAGTATCAATTATTTATTGGTATTTCTTGGTAGTTGTGTCAGCTTTACAAAAATATTACATTATTTATAGTTAAAAGACATATTACTTCAGTAGAAATATTCACTACTGCATGATGGTTCTTCTTTTTCTATCACACACTCTGCAGATTACAAATATTTTTTCACAACAAAATGGCTTTCAAAAATAGATTTTTGTCAGCTCTATTTCAGAGCAGTTTATAGATAAGAAATAGTGCTCAGTTTTTCCACAAGTGAGACTAGCAGATGATTACAGCAAGTAGTATGTAGGTTGCTCTGAATGTAATGCCTCCAATTTATTTCCATGGAAATTTCAACAGATGTAAAGAGCACAATAACACTATTTGATAGAGAAAATTCTCTGCTACAAAAAACTTGATCAATATAGTCACCAACATTAGCTGTGCATTTTTGCCAGTGATGAACATGTTCAATAGTCCAGGCTCAGGCTGAATTCTCAATGAATCACAATTTATTTCACACTTTTGCAGTAGCAGGCAACCTAGGGAACAGGCACTTGGAGCAGAGGGACACAACAGTTCATATTTCCTACTTCCTGGGGTGAATTCCCTCCCATTTCCTCATTGGTTGAGTACTCCAGAGTTCACAGCCTATACGATGCTTCCAGTTCTCTCAGCAGATTTCCCTGTTTGCTGCTCAATTAACCCTCCCCTATTCTCATTCTATTCTTGTATAATTTTTAAATAACATGGTATACCAGGATAAATTCTCATAGTTAACATTCTTCTCTGGCTAGCATTCAAACCACAGAACAAGTTTGTACCAGTACATCTTCTGATGTTACACAAAAATGCAGGTCTTCTTTTCAGCAAGCAGAAATAAATCTTGTATCAGAGTTCCATGGCACCTCCTTGGATCTCTTTAGAGTAATGACATATTATTGTTATGCAAAAATAGCATTGTTTTCCCCACACACATTCTCATGCCAGCCACCGTTCAGCCAGACTGCCCCTCTGCTTCCATCCACAGCAACAAAATGTAATGGAATACTGTCAGGAAAGTTCCATTTTTACTCCTGTACCACCAACATCCACCTCTGACACCATGGGTCAACTTAATAAAATAGAAAGCATTACTTTCAGAGCAGCCCTCATATTTGAAATTATAAAATTGAAGAGTTTCTGTTGCATAGAATGTATTGCCATCTGTAAGTCTGCATTTGAAGCGCCTATGTGTCTATGTCTATGTCTAACTATGTGTCAAGACTTGCTAGTGGACATAAAATGTGCACATCTCCAACCTACAGAAAATGAATATAGAATATACATTTTTGATGCAGACAAAGATGGTGAGGCTATTAGTCTTCTCGTAAGTGCTATCTGATGAAAATGCCTGCTCAAAAAACCCATGCCATACATCCATTTCAAATAAATTTTTTGTCGTTACTCTTTGTCTTTTTCATTTTCCAGCCTATGAATATTTCCAAGGACTGCAAATGCAGTCTGTCTGAGTAAAGATGATCATATGGAAAACTGCTTACAAGAAAGGAGTGGTGTCATCCTTTTAATACAAACTTATCACAGTAAAGTATACATATGAAGATTACATGAGGAGAAAATCTTAAGTGACTCTTACTTAACTGGTATAATAAGTACTTCTGTATGGTTTGGGGATACACTCATAGGTCTCCAAATGTCTTTCTGCATTACTCTTTCCAATAGCTAAAAAGTAACTCAGAGTAGCATTTTGATTTAAAATTTAATGTAAGCCCAAAAAAGTGGACCTTGAGAGATGATGGTATCTGGCCATAAAACAGATAAAACCTTAACACTTTTATCATTTAATTTCCTTTTAACTATTTCATCATCTATCTGCCAATCATATTCGTTGCTAACAGGAAGCAATTTTTTTTCCATTGGTTTACGTAACAGATATTAAAAGTGCAGAAGAACAGATTATTACTTTTTGCAGCACAGGAAGTTACATACAAAAGGCAAGTAATAAAAAAGAAAACTTTAAATGTTGCTGTCTAGCATGCTAACAGTGTTGCAGATTCTTTTATAAACTGTAGTGCAAATAAAGCACGAAGGATCCAAAGGTAAAGAAACGCATTCAACAACGAGATCACACTGTTGTTGTCAACCTGAAGTCTAGTAGAGTTCAGTACTTCATCATAAGAGAGTCAGGTGTTCTATCATAAAATAGGCATCCCAACTATAAATATTACAACCATAGGTATATTTGATTAGAAGTCTTGTTATCATTGATTTTATTTCTTTTTATTTTCTTCTGCAGCAGATCCAAATAGGTTTGCTCACGACTTGGTGAGCAGAAAGCATGCAACATAAAGCTAAATCTATGACATGGGTGGTCAAAGAACATATGATTAAAGTGACAGAAAACAAACCTTTCAGATGTGCAAATCAAAGAAATGTGAATACCTGAAAAATACCAGTGAGACAGGAATATGTACAAAATATTCTGTTGAACAGTGTCTCCTGGTTTCTTGTGGATACAGTTTCATGCCAAACCAGTTCATTTACAAGCTGAAATATTAATAATTGATACAGATCCCACTCTTTGTTATCTGTTTGTTATAATTTTGAAAACACTTAGCAAAGATTTTATTGCATAAAATTATTTATCCACAATGATTTCCAGACTTCAGTTATGTGATTGGAAACAAGGCTACAACGGTCAACAGTTAAGCTGAACATACAGGTAAAATGAGGGTTGGAATGGAATATTAAAGTGAAAGAGAGGCTATGGGTGAAGGAGGAGACAATGGAGAAAATATTAGTCAAAAATAGCTTACAATAAAATTAATATTAGTGCATTTTTTCTAAGTATCTGGAGAAATACCAAGGAAAATGTGCAACTCCATGCCAAAGAGCAGCACAGTGTAATGTTTAGTCTGAATTAAGCAGCCTAACATGAAAAAAGGAATAGCATAAACCATAATAATCCATGGAAAAAAAGTATTCTGTAACTACTTTCCTAGAATAACACGAACTATTGTATAATGTGACTTTTGCATGTGTTATTTATGCTAGAGTTTGTGTCCTGCTTTAAGGAAATGAGAGAATTTTGTCTTTTTCAAATGTAAATATTTATTTAGAAATCTCCATTTTTTAGCATAGGAAGTGATGTTTGTAGTGCACTGAAACTCAGGAGATTCCCTCCAGTCATGAAAACTTTATATGACAGGGGAAAGCCAGAGATGTGATGCTCAAATCAATTAGGATACATTGGTTTGCATTATCAAAAACTATGTCTAGTATTCATCAGTCACACGAGTACAACAGTTGTGCAGAGATAAAGATCAGTTTATTTCTGCACCGAGAAGAATGGAAATATGTCATCTTGTTATGCTCAGCTAGACTCTGGCAGGGTTGTCTGATGCCTTCTGAAACAGTGTCTATATAGGAAGTTTCTGAGCAGTATCAGCTGTATCCTAACTAACATTCTTATTGCTGCATCTCCAAAATATTTGCTGCCACTTCAGCGTACCAGACCACAGGCACAACGTTACTTCTGCTTTTTTTTTTTCCTGTTTTTCTGGAAAAATCAAGTAATCCTTCTCACCTCCTCTCAAGCAACACTGATGTGGAGAGAAAAATATTTAAAGTGGCTTGAAGTGAAACTAGACAGCGGCAACTTTGTTCTGAAAATATTAACAGGTTTAGCAGTCAGAATTCTGTCAGAAAAATCAGTGACTGGAGGCACTTGATATCAACATCAATGTAAACTTTCTAATAAATTAGAAGAAAAGTGTTTTGAGTGCTTATTTTGGATAGGAAACATTGCTACTCTGCCTAGACTCCATATATCCCAGTACCTTGGCTTGATATTAGTAAATCATGTCGCAATGGGAAAATATTTTCAAGTCATTCTGAAATTGCAGAAGAGTTTCTCATCGCAGGATCAGTTTTAATCCAGATCACTTACGTCTGGTTTGCAATATAATCCCAGAAACAATGGGAGAAAAAGAAACAACTGAAGAACAGGTAGCAAGTAGGCTCAATTCTTTAATTCCACCTTCACTGAGTTAAATCCTTCAGCTCCTAAATCAGCAACACTGATTGCAAAGGAGGATTCATTTCAGGTTGAAGCTTTGAATGTCAATTTAGCTTTGAGGCCTGGGTGTGGAAAAGCAACAATAACACGACCTTTGTTTCTGATTTTTCTGAGGCCTGACTAGATTATCTTGTCAGTGTGAAGGAAGAAGAGCAAAAAGCTCAGAGTGGGAAAAACCTAAAAATCAGAAAGATATTCCTGAGATCTTCTCCTTGTATGACCAGGAGACAATGAGCAATCAAGTATTTAGACCTTATCCCAAAATTCGTTTGGGATAGAATTGTATCCCTATGGTTATCACTTATAATAGTAAATATCTGCTATTCTCTGAGAAATATTAGTTGTATAATAATAAAGTGGTACTGTAAAGTGTATAACTAAGTGGTAAAGGTATAGCAATAACATGTAGCAAAAGAAAATACGCATTCTTTGTGTCCTAAAATACTGCAGCCTATTACAATGCCAACAGTTCAAAACACTAAGAAGCCTGAATCTTAGGCAATGTACTGTTTCACAAAGGGCAGATCATTCTGACCAGTCTGTTTGGCAGCATCAGTGGACAAAGGAAGGGCAACTGATGTCATCTGCTTGGACTTGTGCAAGGCTTTTGGTGTGGTCTCAAGCTCTTGTGTGCTTGAGCCGAGACAATCCCTGATATAAGCACAGACTGGGAGAAAAATTCTTTGAGCTCAGCCCTTCAGAGAAGGACTTGGGGGTTCTGGAGGTTGAGAAGAGAGCATGAGCCAACGTATGCTGCTGAAAAAGATAGTAAATCTCTAGCTATTGAAAAACATAAGTGGAAGTTATAAGGTGTTCTATAATTTCTAACAACAAAGCTTTTAAAAGTATTTAACTAGTGCTAGAAAGACAGATAGGTGTTGTTGAGGTAAACACAAAGGAAAAGTGCCTAGAAGATCCATATCAAACTTGAAATATTAGGAAAGAAAATGACAACTCAGAATGTCAACAAGGGGTGAACATTAAGAAGGATTGGAAATAGAATTGCTGTTATACTAAAATACATCTAGTAGTAGACAAGAAATTCAAGAAACACCAGTTGGTTTCATAAGTCCATCATGAAATCCATAAAAAATTATTGCAGTTAAATTTGCATGTCTTCTTTTATAATGTGTTTTGTTTTGTTTTGTTTTCTTCTAAAAATACCCCAGCAGAAGAAGAGAGTATCTTATGTGAGATGGAGATGAGTGGAGACTCAGTAAGTCCAGCCAGGGTGCCTAGTCACTTGCTAGCTTTTCAAAGAGAACTTGTCTGTTAGGAGCTATCACAACTGTCTCCTCTTGACACTGGTAATATTCACTTGAGTGACAGAGTCCTGTAAGTTGTATTACTGCTATCAACACATCTCTAGATCTGAAATTTTCAAGAAAGGCAGAGGAAGGAATAGTTGTATGGAGCTGAGTTACAGCTTCTCAGCACTTCTACAAATGCATTTATTATTAAATGAAAATGAAAACTTTTAACAGTTACTAGGGGACTATTCCAGACCACAGCTCTGGAGAGCTCTATAAATGGACTCCCTAATAGACATTGACCCAGATCACTGAAATAGCAGCAAAGTTGAGTTAGAGTTCAAGGGAAAAACATACTTTTTTAGAAGCCACATGCCATTGATGCATATTAATCTATTACTGGGCTTTTTTTTATCTTATAAAATTGCTTTATTAACGTAACATTTAGCTAAACGTTGATTTTTTCTTCCCCTTCTTTGTTTTGACATGCTAAAACGTCTATAAATCTGACATTTGTAAATTCATATTTCATTAATATGCTGCTAGCAGGACATAGAAATTTTCTCTAAGAATACTTGCATCACCTTCCATTCTAAGGAACAAAGCAGATCTTGATCTTGAAAAGCAGTTGATCTTGAAACCTTCCTGTTTCTGAATTAACACAAGGCCATTCACTTTCTGAAGGTATTAAGCATGACAGTAGGTGGATTAAATTGCTTCTATACATAAGGCTTTTTTGTTTCCATTCATGTGTTCAGCTGTAGTTGTCAGTCAATTTTGGTCACACATCTAATAGTATTCTATGGAAAAAGGCTGGATAATATCTCAGCAGCGAATGCTACAGGCTTTTCTTAATATGATAATATTGCACAGAGAATAAAAGAATAAAATTAAAACATAAATCAAATCTTATGAGGGCGAATTGCATAGCAAAGTCTACATCTACCAAATTACACCGAACAGGAGGCTTCATCCATTGATTATCTTGTGGAGGAATGGCTACGTGACAAAGGACGAGCTGGAGAGTTACAGAAACCAGCTTGTCTAAATTGTTAAGGTAGCAAGGACACAGGACATGGTGGATACAAAGAAATAGAAGCAGCATCTAAAGGAATGAAGAGCAGGCATAAAGTGGGAGGGATTGGCATTCAGCTTTAAGCACCAATGATGAGCTCGCTTTTGCACTATGTATGAGGATTATTAAGACATGTATAAAAGAGAATCTTTGGTAATCAATAAACGAGACTTGTTGATCACTCATATTGAGTGCCAGGTTCTCCTTGTTACCACATTATCTTGGTTTCTGAAGCATTTTCTATTCATTTGTTTAATATATTTAATATACTGTGTACTGAAAAAAAATGCTGAGCTACTTCACTTTGTGAAGCAATATTTTGAATAGAAGTTCAGTTTACAGTCATTTGTTTACCTGTGCAGAGAGATTCAGCTATTGAATTTATTGCACTCAGCATACTGGGAACATTTATCAAGTTATTGAATGTTATCTCCTTCTATACTTGAGACTGTCTCCAGCTGTTCTGTTATAGATTGCAGAATTTTAGTTGGAAATTTCTCTCCTATTTCATTATTGTGGACTAGAAAATATGGAAACTTAATTTAAAGCATCTATATGATTCACCAAATGTGTATACCTTATTAATTCAGTCAGGGGAATTTGGAGAATTGCATTTAGGAAAGAATGATCTTGATTTTGCCTCTCATTATTTTGTATTGCTGTCTAGACCTGCTGAGACACCATATTCATCACTTAGGTCTGGGTGACAAAGAATCATATCTGTATATTAAGATCTAAAAAGAAAAAAAGTCACTCAAATGGATTACACATTCAAGTACAAGGTAGCAAAAAGACAGGCTCAGCAAGAGTTTGCATTCAGACCTAATATCAATACAAAATTTTTTTCCTTTTACTACACGTTAGCAATCCTGGTATCACTGGTATGAAATGCTTTCAAGTTTCCAAAAGGGAAGGACCATCAGTATGACTGCTAGAAATCCAGCTGCTTATCAGGATGAGTGATGTAGCTGAGGCTTATTGGCTGGTATGGCACAACATTTTTGGGAGCAAGCAAGAGAAGTACTGATTGTACACCTGGGGAATCTCAAATGAGATGACCAGAAACAGAGATATGTACTCCATCACAGTCACTTTAAACATTTAAAAATATTTGCCACAAGGTTATTCCTGTGAACTCTTGACAGGAAACTAAACCAAAAGCCTAAGCTAGAAGTAGAAATCCAAAATAAATATAAGAATCAGAGGAAGAAAAGAGCTGAGTTTAAACTTGAATGTTAAGATATTCATCTCAACAGCAATTGATTTATTAAGCACATGTAATAGCCACCCAGGGGGTAGCAGTAAATAGAGTCTTCAATTGCAATTCGCAACCTGAGGTACACTGTGAGAAGCCTGCTTGCACAGAACAAATTCTGCTATAGAAGATACCACTTCAGATGGTTTTACCTTTTATTCAGGCTGGTAGTTTGAGATTTTATCATTATCTTACCTAGCACTTGATGTAGTTAATACAACAGGACATTCTTCTGTGAATTATTTCTTCTCAAATTAGAGGCAAAACTGAGCTGATACAGGTCCAAAACCTCATGTCATCTTTAATTGCGCTGCCTAAGAATCTTACTTTATTGGCACAAACACTTCACACGTGTATGCAAAATGATATTATTTTCCCCAGGGTTATTTTAGTCCACTTGCTTTTTCCTTTCTCCTTCTCATTTTTTATTTTTTATTTTTTAACCTATTCTGTTCCTTTCTAGGCAGATGCATGCTGCAGTTTTACTATCTTGCATCTTGAGAAAGGCAAATGTTTCAACTCCTTAATCTAACATTTCAAGCTGAATGTTTTTCTTAACCACACTGAATTGTCCTTGGAAAATGAACAGATTTTGATCCCTTGTTGCTTATACGGTACATAAAACTACATTCCAACCGTGGTATATGTGGCACACTAGGGATGATGCAGACATACTGCTATCATGTTGAGGAGCCTAATGAACAATTCATACTACTTTCAACTGTTTTAATTCTATCATTGCAGCTGCTATGTCAGGTATGCTGAATTCTTCCACACATATGCAAGACAGAAGATGAAACTTCAGAGGGAATCAAATTAGTTAAGTGCACTTGCTAACACAGATACCTCTTGATATAACTCAAGAACTACAAAAGATTGGTGCACTGTTCAGCATGACAATGCTTTTTATTGACATAAAGATACACATACATTTTAAGTATTAACGTAATGGTATTACATTTATTTCTCCAGTGGGGTGTTTTACAGGCCCTGGAAACTAAATCCATATGGCCACAGTAAAGTTTTTTTCACTTTCAAAGTACTGTACTATGTGTAGAATGGATGTGGTCAGTCTGTAGCTGTTCTCAAGAAATAACTGACCTCTTTGTTTTTCGAAAGAACAAAAATAAGGTACTTGTGGGTAGTGAGAAAATAAATGGAATTTACACTCCTTGTTCATTGCTGTAAGTGTTCTCAACATCTCCTTCATAAGAAAACAGAAAATTCCAACCTCAAGAAACATTATTTTCAACTGTAAAAGTCTGCAGTATTCCCTACAGCTTGCATTTTGGCAATGAGTGCAGCTGTATGCTATGTTGTATTTATACATCTACTGGCAGAGTATAAATCTGTATTTTAGAATTCTTCTACTCAGACACTGACCTCATCTTCATCTATTTAGGTCTCATGCATAAACATGTAAACCTACTAAAAATACAGGAGTAGGCTAGAAGAGATGGCACTGGCAGGCTACAGATTCTGTAAGCTGTGGTGAGAAGCAATGTGGGAAGAGGCTGTTGAGGACACCTGCTAACCCAGTGCCTGCAGAAGCAACAACTGGGTGTGTAAGGTTCCTTGAATAATACCTTTTTTTCTCAGCAGTGTATCTTGCTGCTGGCACCATCATCACTGTCATTACATGCAGCTTGTGTTCTCTATTGCTGTGAACGTATCTGATTATGAACTTACTTCTTGGAAATTGAGAGTATATAGCTCTCAGAGAAACAACATGCCATCATCAACCCCAAACAGGCCACCTTAGTAGTTGTAATCCATGAATAAACATGTCTTATGGGAGATAACCTGGGAATCCAGAGAGCACTAAGCAACGCCAGTTTTTATGGATTACAAAGCCTTAATGCAGGATTATGCAGGATAAGTAAACAATTTCAAGAAAACTTCAATCTGCTTCAACACATTAACACCAGGGGCCTATTAGGAAATAATTTCTGAACAACATGACTTCTGAAGCAAAAACAAGTTTTATGAGTATGGCTCAACAGAACAAAAGAATTCATTTGATTCTCAGCCACTTAGTATACAATCGTAGAAATATAGAATAGATTGATATTGTCCAGCTCACCTGCCATGGGAAGCAATATCTCTCTCTAGATCAGGTTGCTCAAAGACCCATCTAGCCTAATCTTGAACCCTTCTCACAATTTCTCTGGAAAGCTTGTTGCACTGTCTCACCCCCATCATCATGAAAGAATGCTTCCTTACATCCAGTATAAATCTCTTATAATTTAAATTCATTTCCTTTTGTCCTGTCAATGCTGACAGGTGAAAAGTCTTCCCCTTTCTTACAACCACCTGGTAAATACTGATCCCTGAGTCACACTGCTAGTAACCAGTCACTAGCTGGATTTAATTCTATACATCAGCACTATCCGGGCCCAGTGAAGACTGCAGTGACACTGGCTATCCTTCAGTCTCTCCCATTCCCTGAGACCTTTCAAAGATCAAAGAGAGTAGTTTGGCAATCACTTCTGCCAGCTCTCTCAGCACATTTCAGTGAAACCCATCAAGGCCCACAAATAATTTTTTTACTAGCTCCTGCTCCACCATGCAAATCATCCTTTCTCCAGACCCTCTATCTTACCTCCAGATTTCCAAGGTGCAATCTTATCAGTAAAGACTGGAGCAAAGAAGGTTTTCAGCATCTCTGCCTTTTCAGCATCCCCTGTTCCCAAGACACCAACTTAATGAAGTAGTGAACCCACATTTTTGCTAGTCTCCCTTCTTTGTTGACATACTTAAAGAAACTTTTCTTATTATCCTTCTCCTCACTTGCCAGACCTAATTCTAAGTTGGCTTTAGCCTTCCTCTTTGCATAAATGTTCCAGTGGCTGAAGTCCCCCATAAGAACCAATTTCTGCAACCATGAGGCTACTTTCAGCTATCTGTAGAAGGCCTCATCATCTTCCTACACCTGATCAGGCAGCCTGTAGTAAACACCCACAGTGATGTCACACACATTAGCCTGCTTCTAAATTCTCACCCAAAAGCTCTCCACTCATTCATCCTTCATCCCTAGGTGAAGCTCAGTTCATTCCAGTTGTGGTCTCACTTAAAGAGCAACTCCACTACTTTGCCTTGCTGACCTAAAAGTGACATAGCCATCCATGACAGCGTTCCAGTCATGTGAGCTGTCCCACCATGTCACTGTGATTACAGTGAGATCATGCTCCTGAAATCGCACACAGATCTCTAGTCCTTCTGGTTTATTCCTCACGTGGTGTGCATTGGTATACAGGTACTTTAGAGAAGAAAAGGAAGCAGAGATTGTCTGCTATACTCACTAATGAGCTGGCCTTCAGGCTTCTGTCATGGGAAGCATCTATGAAATATTTATCCTTGTTCTGATTGCCCTGGCTCATTCACCTGTCAACTGCAATAGCATAAGCGTTGCCATTATGGACTATGCCCCACAAGACTTTCAGTTTAAAGCTCACTTTTTGAGGTTAGCTGGCCTGCTGCCAAAGATCGCCTTGCCTCTTCTAGACAGGGGAATTCTATCCTTTCCTAACATGCTATAATCTTCATAGAAAATCCGACCACTGTAAAAACCAAAACACACAAGTACTAAGCACATACTCAGGTGCTGATATGAAATACATGTCTATTTCTAGCTTCTTTTTTTCCTCCACCTGGCAAAATTGAGGAGAAAATAACTCGAGCTCCAATATTTTTCACTTGTGCTCCCAAGGCTTTGTAGTCTTCTTTGATTCGGCCAAAGTTCTGCCTACCTGCTTCATTTGTGCCTACATGAAAGAGCACCGGAGATCATAGTCCTTGCACCTGACAACCTGTGGCATCCTCTCAGCAATGATCTTGGCTACTGGGAGGAAGCAGACCTCTCAAGACTGCCTGTCAGGATGGCAGAGGGAAGCCTTTATACTATTAATAGGGAGTGTCCTGCTATGAGCATGCAGCCTTTCTTTTTATGATATCCACTGCAGGCTGCCAGTGTGATTTCTTCCTGAAGATGTAGGTCCTTGGTGTTAGGCATCCCTATAGCTTCAAGAGTTTTGTACCTGTTTTTGGTAGTGAAGATGGAGGTTGGGGACCAAAGTGGACTCCTGCTTTTGTGCAATAGCAGGGACCAATGTGACTCCTTCTCAATATTCTGCCCTACTGGAACATAACTATTAAACAGCCTATTGATCTCTCTCTCACCACCTTTAATATTATGCAGCCTTTTAACTGCTTCTTGTATCTCAGCAACACAATTTAAAAGATCATCCACATGCACACATCTGATGCAGTTATTAATTTGTCACTAGAATGTTCAAGGCACACAGTGCAATCAATCACCTGAACCAAAGTCTCCTTTCTTTCCAGGGTGGATGGATTAGACACCCCTGGGATTTCCATGTAGGGCCATTGCTCTTAGCCCTCACAGGAGTGTCCTGCACTATAGTGATAGAAATGAAGGACACTTCCCCTGGTTCCAAATATGTAAGCTAGCTTCTGCAATGTAAGCAGATCCAGCAGATCTGAAGCAGGATTCCTGCTTGTCCTGCCTATGCAGACTGCCATGCAAACTGCTGCACCACTCTCTCATGAGAGTTAAATCTCTCCTAAGTCCAGCTAGCTTGTTGGTGAAGACCCTCCTGCTCCTGTTCATAAGGTGAATTCCATCAGCTCCCAGAAAATCTGGCTTTGCAAGGGTAGATCCGTGAACACAGAAACCAAAACTTTGAGTTATTACATATCCAGACATTCACCTGATCAATGCATCTCCTCCTGATTCATCTCTGACTTCCCAAACTCATTCCTCTGACGATGAAATTAGAAGAGAACACCATCTGTGCTCTTGATTCTTTTAGCAGTGTTTCAAGGGACATATAGTTGTCTTATCACAGTATAATTACAACCTGCATGGAAAAACAGGAACAGATGATAATCTGCAGCACCCACTAGGCTGATGGCCTTTCAGTGATAACGTGGATAGAGCTCTTGGTAGACAGCAAGCTCGTCTAGACAAATTGTTTCACTAGTATGAAAGAGAACAAACTAGAAAAACAGAAAAACAAAGTCATCCCTTGGCCTCACCTTGTCAAAGGTGTCCATCTGTTGCTGAATCCCTAATGTCAGTCACTGAAGGCCTTGTTACCAGGAGCACTGGTCTGCAGTTCTCACTGGAGCTAAATATCAATCCAAATTGTATCTTTGTAGGAATCAGGCCTACCTTTTAGAACACAGGGAGTGAAAGGTGCTGACATCTACTGAATGTCTGCAAACATAGAATAATTCAAAGTACACTGAAATCCAAGCTTGTCTCCCTCTGTCAGTACAAACATCGCTTCTGAAGGGTCATAAGAGGAAAAAGAGAATTGTTGTGGAAAAAAGCCTGTGATTTAACTACACTCCACACGTGTCAATCTCACTGATTGCTTGCTTTCTCTGACCTTATCAATAATTTTTTTTTAACTATTTTTTTCCTTCTTTCTTAAGGAGTAAGAGGACAGGAAGCACAAGCAATTGTACCATGTTTGGATTTTTGTCCAGGATGGTAACACTTCTACTCTGCTGTAGGGATTAATTTGGAGTATTCCTAGCAGTAAAAATGCCACATAGATTCTTGAAACAGTGGACACACTTTTCACATCGGATGCACACATCAGTACTAGCTGAGCTTCAAATCTGTCATGCTGTGCAGATCAAGTCTAACCCTTGCATAAATACACTGCTGCTACTTTCCAACTTCATATACTGTCATTTGACAACTTAATGTTGTTCCTTGAATACCATTTAATTCAGTCAGTTCTAAAAGTCAGCAATATGGTGAGTAAAACACTGCCAGCAAGCTAGAGGATACTAAATAACTCACAAGATACTTCAGTACATTATTTAAATTCAGCAACTATGGAAATGTCACATTATTCCATGAGAAATTACCATAGTGATAAGAAAGAGAAAAAAAAATTGGCATGCAATTAATTAAAATCTTATGAGGATAAACTTCAGGAAATTAACTGAAAATGTTGGGGAAAAAAAAAAGGGCAAAACAAGTCCATATTTTCTTTTATTTACCTAATACCTGTGATCCTACAAAACTCCTAAAAAACAGCCATGGGGATTATCTTTCCATGTGTAAAATAAGTGCCATACTTGTAAGAGTCAGAAGCACTTATCACTGCATGCAGTTTCAGCCAAGATTTCACAAAGGACCTCTCTGATGGATTGATCTGCTTCTACAAGGAAGAGAAAATACTGTTAGGAAGAGTGTACATTATCTGCTAATAGATGGCTTAGAAATACATACAATCTGCATATTTCAATAGCAATATATATTATTTCATTAACATATTTTTTGAAGTATTCATCCTCTCCTATGAAAAATACTTATTGATATTCTTTGCTTTTGTTTCTTTTCTTTTTCCATTAGAATCTTTGATCCATAAGGACTATGAAAATAAACTGTCATTCATAATTTAAAATTAGGAACAAATAATGTAATTAAAAAAAATAAAAATAAATATATGTACAGATATGACCACTTGATCCTAAATTTAATGATATTTACAATTTCATGTAAAATATTTAACAGAGAATCATATCATAGAATCATGGAATCATAGAACCATATAATGATAGAATGGCCTGGGTTGGAAGAGACCTCAAGGAACATGAAGCTCCAAACCCCCTGCCACTCAGCCACCAACCTCCACATACCAGATCAGGCTGCCCAGGGCCCCATTCAACCTGGCTTTGAACACCTCCAGGGACAGAGCATAGAAAAAATTAATCTTGTAAGATTGATTTATCCTTAGTTTCATTTCATTTTATTTTTTAGTTTTAACTTTGACTTCCAACTGAGAAAGAATATGTAAAAGCCCAGATGAAGGCTTTGCCAATGTGTTCGACATAAGTAACTTTTCCTCAGCCTTTGTGGGATCAAGAGAAAGAAAACAAAGCATGTGCAGCAATTATTCTCTATACTTAATTACCAAAATTTAGGTCTGTAACAAGCAACATACGGAAGCTAACCTTCCTCCTTTAAAGTGATATATTTCTTAAGATTGTGATGCATACCAGCCTTCTTATGAGTTTTCCTTTTCACTGTCAAGGGTTTTTCACTCACATTACCATTATGTAGATTCTGAGCTGTTAAAATCAGATATCACTTCTGTTTTGTGTCAGAACATCAGAAAATACAATGAAATCCTAGTCACATCGGTAATGTTTTGCACTGATAAAGTAGATACACTATAAAGGAATTAGGAGTGTTAAAATGCTTAATACATTTACATTTTCACAAAATAATAATAATGCATTATTAAATGCATTTATGGACAGGATGACTAGATCCAAAGCATATTTATGATTTAACATTATGAATTTCAGATGGAAATGTATATAAAGTATAACATTTTTTACATATGTGCCGACCCATTAAGAAGTTCCTTTAAATGCCAGCAGTGTTGAAAGCAATGTGTTCTACTGAGAAAATCAATGTGCCCCCAAAGGCTTTATTAACCCTTTCTTAGCTCCAGTACCTTTTATATCATGCCAGATCTTTTTTGAGATGTGCAACGAATATTCTTCTACTTTTGAAATAAGTAACTGAATCAAGACAAGACTACTCTTCTAAATGCTTTTCCTGAAATATGTTCTATGGCTTTGTCATACCTAGGCTGGGTAAACAAATAATTAAAGTCATATCATTCTTACGTTAAGAAATGACTCTGGGTTATTACAGTATGATTTTCACTGGTTAAAACTATGCTACAAAACTTAAGCAAAACAGAAAAGAGGATACTTCTGGTTCAAGGATGTTAGCTACTGCATCTACAGACGGACAGATCTTTCCCTTTCATCTTACAGGTAACTTGCATAGTTGTACATCAGATAAAAATCAGAGAATCTAATCAGCTTTAACTTCTGTTGCTCTTCACAGTAGAGATACTTTCCTGAATCAAATCCATGTTATAAGTCAGGATACTTGAATCTAAAGAAAAGGAAACTATTTTGAAATGAGTTTGGCACCAATTCAACTATGTCTTAAATTCAAGGTGTGTACACTTAACAACAAAGCTAAAGAACTAAATGGTGTGTTATTACAATTCAAATGATCTTTTATCTAGATGAATTTAATTACATTAACTCAGATAAGATTTTATTCTCTTTGGTTTAATTTCTCAAGATCAGAAAGCTTACAGAAGGAGAAGAAATTGTACAATACAATATAGTGAATTCTTCTTCAAATACACCCCAAATCAAATAAATATTTACTAGCGTATTTATAGATAAAAATTTAATTTTACTATAAATGCAGTTAACAGTTCCAAAATCATGACCTGAATAGCATGAATCCATCCTCAGAATTCCATTCCACAAAGACAATTTTCTCTCATATTACTCATGCTTGAGTCCAAACTCAAAATAACTTGTCATTTTCTCTGTCATTGGTTTGCAGACATAAATTCATCTCCCCCTCAACATGAAAGCAGCTCTTGACTAACATTTTCCTGCTGTGGTCTTACCAGCAGACTCACTCTGCAGGAAGATTTTCTGTGTGACCATTCTACTTCACTACCAACCAAAATCAATTTACCTTAGACATGACGGAATTTCCTAATGGAGCCTGTGATTTTTATCTCTCTGTACAGTCAGGAACAGTGATGCTTCACCTCATTGCTCCAGATGACAACACAGTCATATGGGTCATGTCATATTAGAAACAGGGGAGGGAAAATGCAAGATGATGCTGACAGATGGCACGGGAAGAATAGAAGCTAATAAAATACTTTTCCTGCTGAAACATGTTACTTATAAGAATTGTTAACTTGTAAGTAACGCATTATGATATTGATATGAGGAAAATCTACATTCCCTTAAAATTATGGCACAGAGCACATTTTTTATTATGATGGGAAATTGTGGCCCATTTTAACTTGCTTAAAGCTTGCATAACCCGGGCGATATTCCTCAATTGCGTGAGGGGACACACCTTATTTTGACCGTATAAGATCATGACTTTACAGACAATATTTACCATCATTTTTCATAGAACCATAGAGCCATTAAGGTTGGAAAAGATCAGTCAGATCATCTAGTCCAACCCTCAGTGCATCACCACCATTCACTAAACCACGTCTCTCAGTGCCACATCTACAGGTTTCCTGAATACCTTCAGAGACAACGACTGCATCACTTGCCTGGACAGCCTATTCCAATGTTTGACAACTCCTTCAGAGAAAAAAAGTTCCTAATATCCAACCTGAATTTCCCCTGACGCACACAATAACAACTGTATCCCATAAAGGTGGGAGATTCTCCTTGGCCCTCCTCTTCTGGTTAATATATTTGTAAAAATATTTTTTATTATTTTTAACAATGGTGTCCAGATTAAGTTCTTGCTTTTGCCTTTCTAATTTTCATTCTGGTGGCATCCTTGTACTCTTCCTGACTTGGCCTGACCATTCTTCCAAAAATGATAAAGCTGTTTTTTTTTTTTCTGGAATTTCAGTGGAAGTTCCCTGTTCATCCTCACTGGTCTTCGTCCTCACAGACTTATCTTATGGCACAAGGGATAGCCTGTTCCTGCACCTTTAATATTTCCTTCTTGAGGAATGTCCAGACTTCTTCGACCCCATCACCTTCCAGCACTGACTTCCAAGGGATTTTCATTTTAAGATAGCTTTAGGGCAATTATTTCTGACTCTGGCTTGGCGTAAAAAATAACATTATATCCCAAACTCCTGTTTTCCTCCTGAAAAAATAATCTAAGGCAAGCATAAGTCACTGAAGTGCTAAATAGGGCAACAGGTAAATTAATCTCCCCTTCATACAGACCTATTAATATATGTTCTCTCCAAGTTTTCAAGAGTCAAAGAATATCTGAAGTTGAAATGGACCCAAAGGATCCCTGAGTCCAACTGCTAATTAATTTGATCCTTGTTGAGCTTGTTCAGAGCTTAAGCAATTACCCAGTTCTGATGTTTTCTGTCTCAATTCCAGCCACTGCAATTTTCCTGCAAGTCACTATAAATGGAAGCTGTTGACTCTCCCGATTAATTTTCACCCTTCATAATTTCACTACAATGTTGTACCTTAATGATGTTCCACAAAACTTCCTGCTGCTCTAAGCACCAGGCTCCTTTTGATAACACGGAATTAAACCAGCTGAAGACTATCAAGTGTCTTTACTTTTGTTCAAAATTCTGTGCTTGTTAAGAACTCTTTTCCTTTTGTTTTTCCTTTTGTTTTTCTTTTTCCTTCTGAAGACAAATTCAACCCATTCAGCTCAGAATATTAATCTTAGAGCAGCACATGTTTTCTCACTTTTTAGTGAGGACCATGTTAATATTTCACATGAATATGATCTCTTTGACGTTTATACTTTCTGAAAATTTAAAACTATCCATTAATCTCTATTTCCATTAAGATACAAATAAAAGGAACTGTTTTCTAGCACACATACATAAAAGATTTATTTAATCTATGTAAGGTTTACTGTCGTTATCACTTTTAAAATTTAATGATATCAGAGACACATAAATCTAAAAGTAAATTTTCTTGTTTATTGATTTATATATTTATTGATTTATTGATTTATATATTTATTGTAAGCTGACCTGAAGGAAGAACTTGAGTGAAAGAAGTCTGAGAGCAAAAGAATAAGCATGTTTTAGTCTCTAAAGATCATTTTCATGTCCAGAGTCATAAATTCTGCAAAGGCAAATTACAAAATACTTCTTGTTTTCGAAGAAAGGAGAGAGCACAGGAAAGCTTTTCATATCTTCCACCTTATCACCTTATTTTTCATACACAAAGATATTGTAGAGAAAGACACAATTCTTAACCTCAAATATTTCAGAATCAATTTTCCAATATAAAAGATTCTGTACAACAATGCTTCTGCTTCATTAAATGATGTGTCTCTAGACATTGAAGACAAGGTAGAAAATACATTTATTTTTGTTGTGGCTTAACCCGGCAGCTGGCTGTGTATCATACAGTCCTTCTCCCACTTCCCAGTAGGATGAGGGAGAAAACCCAGGCAAAAAAAACCAAAAAACCAAACCAAAACAAAACAAAAAAATCAACAGAGTAGAGCTACTAAGATAGAGAAAAAGAAAATAATAGTAGTTATGACTATGTTTATATATACACATAAATATATCTAATAAGTGCACTAGCAATTGCTTACCTGCCCCCAGCCCACCCCCTGAGCAGTGGGCGAGTGAGATGAACTCCCATCCCAATCAAAACTCCTTCTGCGTGATATCTTACCGTATGGAATAAAATTATTAATTGCAATAAGAACACATTGATGCACTACTGAATGGCAGTGAAGGTTTAGATAGAGGAGTGTTATCACTTAATCCAAGTATTTTCTATGGCTACTTGGTACACTTTTTCACGTACGTGAGGTTTAAAAGGTAGATTCTTCTTTACAGAAAGTTCTTTACAGAAACAATAACATGACACAAAGCAGATCAGATCTACAGAGTGCTTAAGTCTGACTCCACGATTTGATACCAATCCTTAGATACTTCATGATATACAAACCAAATTGTGGGCCTTTTCAAATTCAATGGCTCACTTCCACTCCTACAAATTGTATTTGCTGATAAAGAAACTGTGTTTGATGAGGGTAGTTAGCAGGCTAGGAGGTTACTAAGAGACAGTGCACTATCTAATTAACCAAATGCACATGTTTTATATTCCCTTTTAAAAAGCCTTTTTTTTTTCTTCTTTTCTTTCAGCATCAAAAACATTATGATTTGGATCACTTGTTTATCTCCAAGCCTGTGCAAAGGATGCCAAGCAAGAAAAACTGCATGTAGCTTTTAATTGGAAAAATAATTTGTGAAATAGTCGGAAAAATAATCTGCAAAACATTATTTGAATGATGATGCCAATGTTCTATGAATACCAGCTTTTGTAAATCATAAGAAACATTAGGAGTTACTGAGAAATTAATCCTCCCTATAGCTAATATAATGAAAGTTAAAATTATGTTCCATCTATACTCCCATTATGACCAAATTTGATGTAACAGAAACTTCAGGTCACATTAAAAGTGATATTAACACAGAAAATAAAAATTCTGGATATGTTTATGACAGAGACTATTCAACATAGTTCCACTCTGTATTTTATTCTCCAAAGTAAATTGATCTAGAAGCAAAATCTTGCACCATGACTTCAGACTTACTAAGAAAGTAAATGAGTAGATGTCAAAGAAGCACAGTTTATATATGTCCTAAGATAAGACTTGGAAAACCCAGCATCTGAAGAAAGGAGGTAATATGCATACACATGAAGGAGATTTTGCTCATATAGTCTTGAAGGGACATCTGAAGTGTACTGCAATGAGCAAGTCAAAAGCAGATTTCTTAGATTGAAACATATATGGTTTGGGTTGGAAGAGATCCTTAAGATCATCCAGTTCCAATGCTCCTGCTGTAAGGTTGGCCTTCTGGGCTGCAAGTTCACATTGCTGGCTCGTGTTCAGTCTTTCATCAACTAACACTCCCAAATCCTTCCCCTCAGGGCTGCTTTCAAGCCATTCTCCGTCTCCAACATGTATTTATGCTTGGGATTGCCCCCACCTAGGTGCAGGGCCTTGCACATGGCCTTGTTGAACTTCATGAGGGTGGTATGGATCCACCTCTCAAGCCTGTCCAGGACCCTCTGGATGACATCCCTACCCTCTAGCATCTCAACTGCATCACTCAGCTTGGTGTAATCTGCAATCTTGCTGAGGATGCATTTGATTCCACTGTCCACGTTGCCTACAGAGTTGCTAAATAGCATCAATCCCAGCACTAATCCCTGAGAAAAGCTACTCATCATCGGTCTCAGTGTGGATGTTGAACTGCTGACTGCAACCTTCTGAGTGCAACTATCCAGCCAATTCCTTATCCAGTGAGTGGTCCACCCATCAAATCCATTTTTCTCAATTTGGTGACTAGGATGTCATGTGGAACAGTATCAAACACTTTGCTAGGTAGAAGATGTCAATTGCTCTTTATTCACTGATGGTGTAACTTTTCATTATCAGGTATTTTTAAAGTTTAAGTCAGTGTTTCTAGAGTTTGAAGCAAGATGTAATGAATTCAATAAGAAAATATTCATCTGCCAAGTACATGAACTAAAATATTGTCAGTAGACTCCCTTCTTATTGGTGCCATTGTCAAACGTATCTTAGAAACATGGAATCATAGATTCATGGAATGGCTTTGGTTAGAAGGGGCCTCAAAGATCATCTTCTCCCAAGGCACCTGTCCTATCAGCTACACCACTCAACTTGGTGTTGTCTGCAATGTTGATGAGAGTGCAACTCTAACCCATCTCTATGACAAATATGTTACAGCTGTATACAGAGCTTTTGACAGCAACCCTTTAGTAGCAACCTTCTAACTAATTCCTTATTCACCAAATAGTCCACTCCTTGAACCTGTGTCTCTCCAGTTTAGAGATAAGGATGTGATGTGGGACCATGCCAAAAGCTTTGCACAATTCTGTGTAGACGATATAAGGTGCCCTTCCTTTGTTTACCGATGCTGTTACTGTATCATACAGAATCTTCAGATAAGTCAGGCATGCTCTGCCCTTGGTGAAGCCATTATGGCTGTCTAGGATCATCTTCTCATCCATCAACGTGCCTCAGTGTGTACAGGGAGGATTTGTTCCATGCTGTTCTCAGCCACAGACACAGTGCTCACTGGCCTGCAGTTCACCTGGTCTTTCTTTCTCCCTTTCTTGAAAATAAGAGTGATGTTTCCCATTTACCATTCACTGGGGACTTTGCCTGACAGCCATGACTTTTTGAGTATGATGGAGGGTGGCTTGGCAACCACATCAGCCAGCTCCTTAGGGACCCTGGGATGGATTGTAATTGGGCCCCATAGACTTGTACAAATTCATCCTCATGACGTGATCTCTGACTTTCTCTCAGTGAGAGGGATTTTCTTACCCTGGCCTCTACCGAAAGGTTGAGGGTGTGAGGTTCATGGAAGTGAGAGACTTGAAGCCTGACTGACAGTGAAGACTGAGGCAAGAACTCCTTGGTCACCTCAGCAGGGAATGATAATGAAATTAGAGAGTTTTCTTCTATTTGTATAAAATGCAAAATGACTTCTTATAAACTTTCAGTAAAAAACATTTCATAACAAAGTATAATAACATACTTGTGATCAAAAGTAGGAAACTTTTCCAGGGTCATTTCAAATTTAGCTCCAGTGTGCATCCCCAGACTGGAAGTACTTGCAAGAGGAAAAAGAGCATTTGGAAATTACTTCAGCATCAAGTGCTTGAGTCACCATCCCTGGATGTGTTTAAAAACTGTTCGGATGTGGTGTTCAGGGACATGATTTAGCAGAGGGTTGTTAGAGTTAGGGGAGTATAGTTAGGTTGTGGTTGGACTTGATGACCTTTAAGGTCTTTTCCAACCTGAGCAATTCTATGATTCTATGATTCTACTTCGAGTGAAGATGATAGTGCACTTGTTTCCTTTATTAACAGTGAAGCAAGAGGGCTGTGCCTTTCAGGGAAAGACATGGAATCTCTCATGGAGCTTCACCACAAGTGTTTGTTTATTCTTGCTCATCGCAACTGGGGAATAACCCCTCTGATTTTCTTTGCTAAAAGGCAATAAGTGATTCAGAATAAACAAACAAGAATACAATTTTGTCAAATCCTCATTACTATATGTTCAGCTGACCAGTATACCAAGAGATGAAGGAATTTGTTGTGGGAACTTAGAGAACTTCAGCTTTTTGGCTTTCAACCTTTTATAGGCAGGAGAATAGTAACTGCAAAAACTAGTCTTGCTAATAAGGAGGAGCTGGGAGAGGTCTAGTGAGGGATCTTTCAAGGTGAACTGTACTGATGCCACAAACTGTGGAGCTGGTCCCACTTATTTTAAGTCATTGTTTCAGAGGCTTTAACTGGCTGGTTCAAGGACGAGTTGCACAGATTATTTTTCCCTGTTTTAAAGCATGTGAGCAAGGCCCTAGTGAAGACAACCCCCTTGGACAAAATAAAAATATCTATGTGCTCATTTTATGAAGGGAAAGGAGGTACATCGTTCAAGCCCTACTAGAACAAAATGAAAGATTCAGTTTCCTATGAAAGCCTTGTATGTTTCTCAGTGATGAAAATATAGTGTAGCACACAGCCTTGTCCCAGTTTTTCATGTTTCTGGATATTTTTTGTCTCTTTCCATTACACATTTTTGTTCTGGTAACAGAGAATACAGAGGAGTTACCAAATGCATTCTTTTCTTCAGTCTTTACTGCTAAAACTGCCCCTTTGTAATTCCAGACGCTGGAGATACGAGAGAGAGTCTGGAGATGGCCTTTCCCTTGTTCATGGGAGGTCAGAGATCTGGTAGGACAACTTGCACACAAATCCATGGGTGCCAATGGGATATACCCATAAGCACTGAGGGGGATGACAGGATCAGCTCCTGAACAACTCTATCATCTGTGAAAGGTCATGAGGAGCAGGAGATGCGCCTGAGGCTTGGAGGAAAACCAGGATCACTTCAGAACAGACAACAAAGATGATGTGGGAAACTCCAGGGCATTCATCTTAACCCACCATGCCCACTAACTACATTCTTTAGTGCCACATCCACACATTCCCTGAGCATCTCTGGGTATGGTGACTTCACCACTTCCCCGTGCTTCCAGTTCCAATGCCTCACCTCTCTTTCGGGGAAGAAATCCTTCCTAATATCCATAATGTTATGCTCAGGGTTATGGATACTGTGATCCTGCACACAACTTTGAGATACTAGGCTAATTGATGCTGGATGAAGTGCAGCTGACCAGGAGGGGCAAGAATTCAGGGCAGCATTCTGGCTGTGCTGATTATTTCCAAGTGATAAAGAAGTGCCTTCCACTGTCATCTCTGGAAACAGACAAGAGAAACCTCAGATTTATACCAGAGAAATTCATCACGGCTCATCCAAGAATGTAACAGAGCTGATAGCCCAGCTGAAGAGTCTCCACACCAACGCACACAGCATGGGAAATAAGCAGGAGGAGTCGGAAGCTACATTGCAATCAGAAAACTATAACTTCATTGCTACCAGTGTGGTGAGAAGAACTACCACGCTGGGACACTATGATGGAACTTCCTCTTTTGGCCTGTCCAGTATAAATCCTCAGTAAGTGCTTCATGGTTTGCTTAGGCTTTGTTAGCTTTGCTGAGATTTTAGCTTAGATTGATTGTGCTCCTGTGATCCCGCAGACACAAACTGTTTACCAGCTCTGTGAGTAGGAGTGGATTCAGCTGGAACCAGAGGCTCTTTGACTTGTATTTGAAGGAGTTTAGAAAGCAGCCTCGTGACTCAATGGGAGTGTTAAAATCACTGCATGATACCTACATTGCATCAATAATACAGACAATGTTTATTTTGTATCGGTAAATAGATGTAAACGTAGTAAATACAAAAGCTTCCCTATTGCAGGTCCAAGTAAGGGCAACAAAGCTTGTGAAGGGCTTGGAGAATATGCCATACAAGGAGCGACTGAAGGAACTGGGACTGTTCAGTATGGGGAAGAGGAGGCTGAGGGGAGACCTTATTGCGCTCTTCTGATATCTGAAAGGTGCTCACAGCAGAGTGGAGTTGGTCTCTTCTCACTGGTGACAGGTGACAGGACAAGGGGAAATGGCCTCAAGTTGTGCCAGAGTGAGTTTAGGTTGGATATCAGGAAACACTTCTTTACAGAAAGGCTTGCTAAGCTCTGCAGTAGGCTCCCCAGGGAGGTGGTTGAATCATCATCCCTGGATGTGTTTAAAAACCATTTGGACGTGGTGCTCAGGGACAGGATTTAGTGGAGGGTTGTTAGAGTTAGGGTTGTATAATTAGGCTGTGGTTGGACTCGATGATCTTTAAGGTCTTTTCCAACCTGAATGATTCTATGATTTTATGATTCTATGATCAAGTCTCACAGGATTTCTGTGATTTGTTGTTCGTTTTTCTCCTGAGAATTCTTAGTTCTCATATTTGTATCTAATTTAATTCCTGCTGTTTATAATAGTAGATCTACTTATAGAAAAATGTTTGTTTGTTTTGCTCTTAGATTACTGCAAGAGAACTAGACAGTGTCAATGTGTCTACTACACAGCATTTCAAAATCACTGAGACAGCTCAGAATATAAATGGAGTTACTCACATCGGATAAATTTATTTGGCAGAATCAGGTGGTGTAAAACTCATTGGAGAGGAATACGATAGGTGCCAAATGTAAGTTACGTTACAGGACAAGATTTTCAATAGCCTTGAGTTCCGAAGGGAGCTTGTTATATTCAGATGGGTGCTAAAAAGTACTGGATGGTCTTGAATAACCTATTTCATACTGATTATATAAGTCAGGAGGGAAAGATAATGGATTTTCTCAAATGCCACGCAGATCTGGATAACAAGGTTATTGAAATGCCAGCCAGTCATATAAAAACCAAACCACCACTAGCAAAGTGATGCCTGCCCTTCATATGCTTATAAAACAGAATTTTTCTTTCTAGGTAAATAAATGGTGTAGAGACATCATAAAGTGAAAATAAACAAAATTTTCACATAGCGTAAGTATTGATCTTTTACTATCCTTGAGTGTTTAGAGAACCAACTCTAGCACATCTTCTCAGAGTCTTCTTTGTGTCACTAAGACTCCCTGGTGTAAGCCTGGGCCAGAATTTGGAGGTTAGTACATTAAAAATGTAGCAAAAGCACACATATAAACATTTGTACTTCACATAAGCGCTTATACTAGCCTGAGTTACTAATGTACAGTGTTACAGTGGTAGACTTTGAAGCTTATCAGTTAGATTAAGTGACTATGGTCACAGAATTTTCAAAAAGCTAAGCACATACATTACTGTCCATCTGCCATTCCTTCCTGGAATTCAAGATTCACACAAATGTATGACAAACTAGAAGTTCATGCTACTCTTGTCTTACTACATAAATTATCAAAATTATCATATTGATTTCAATTAACTGTGCAAAATTCTGTTTTTTTTTTATAGCATAAAAGAACAAGAAAATCAAGTAACGTATATTTTTTTAATAGAAATAAAGCAGGACTGGAAGAGTACCGGACGTACCTTTTCTCCCTAAAACAAACTTATATTACTATTTTGGGTATTAAAGTAACATATAAGTCAGTAATTAAATTGGAATTTCTACGATTACAGATCAGATGCATGCCTAAGGTGGATCTGAGAAGCAAAAGATGGCATTGCTAGTTTCTCAGCATAAAATATCCACCTTGTATGTTGATGATCTTATTGTGCATGCTTATAGATTCATGACGGTAGAGGGTTAGTACATCTCTGGATTAAAATCTCACTTTCAAAAAGCTCTGGAAATCCAGAAGTCGGAGGTGTTCTCCTAAATCACAGAATCACAGAATCACAGAATCACCCGGGTTGGAAGGGACCCCAAGGATCATGTAGTTCCAACCCCCCTGCCTAGCAGGGCCACCAAACATACACATGTCAAATCATGACAAGACTTCTTTTTAATGGAGAAATAAACTCATTAGCACTTTCCATCCCGACATAGTCAAAGCATAAAAGATCTCCATCCAGTCCAAATCCAATAGCATTATATCCAATATTCCAGAAGAAAAGGATTCTAATATCTTTTCATTTCTCTTATGTCTCCTCAACACTTGTCAGCTGTCTGTGCTCATCTCAGAAAGTCTCGAAGTTAAGGAAGCTTCAGGGCAGTGTTTATTGTGACATAAAATAAATAAAAGAAATACAAATCCAGCCCTGTAAATGCTCTAACAATTCTAGCTGCTACATGGTTTGATGTAAATGCAAAATAGAATACAAATACAGAATGGAGATTTAATAGCTTCTGAATTCTATCTACCAGATATCAAGGATAGTACTTCTTCCTGGCTGCAGTAAACTGTAAGACTTCCAACTCATGAGGTAGGTTTTGGTCAGCTTTATCCAATAATGAATGACAAAACCAATCCATGCTGATTCTGTATTTGTCTATGGATTCTGACGAACAATTACTCTGAGCTTCTTAGGGCCCCTGCTTTGTGTGAGAAGATACAGAATAGAAAAGGAAGGCAAAACCATATATTTTAACATATTATTTTAGTATAAAATCATAATATTTTAAAAATATCTTTTAAAAAAATTATATTATTTTTTAAAGCGTATACAAAACAAATTGTACATAACACAATTGCTCAACAGACAGCAAATGATGCCCAGTCAGTCCCCAGCTGCCCACTCCTACCACCAAGCACTACCTAACTCCCTCCTCTTTTATTATTCAGCATGATGCCACATGGTATGGAACATCCCTTTGGCAAGTCTGGGTCAATAGACTGTCCCCTCCTAGCTCCTTGTGCATCCTCCAGTCTTCTCTTTTCCTTTCCTCTCCTCTCCTTTCCTCCCCCTTCCTCTCCTTCCTCCTTTCCCTTTCCCTTTCCCTTTCCCTTTCCCTTTCCCTTTCCCTTTCCCTTTCCCTTTCCCTTTCCCTTTCCCTTTCCCTTCTCTTTCCCTTTCCCTTTCCCTTCCCTCACCTCACCTCGCCTTAGCTTACCTTCCTCTTCTGAAACCCGTTTTAGAAAACTGTTGTTTAATTAATAAAGCAAGAAAAAGTGTGAAATGTTCAACTCATACATACTCCTTATCCCTTCATCCAATGGTGGCAGGATTCCCATTAACCAGTCTATAAGACATTATAACAGCTTGCTGACTTAAATTTTAATATACTTGACAATGCTTAAGTATAACTATAATTATGTTTAATTAGATGCACAGCCCCAAGTATTTTCTCCAAATCATATAGAAAAGAAATATTTTGCATCATAGTAGCTTTCAGTTCCACAGAACCAAACCCACAGTTATAATTTTGGAAATCACAGTCTTTCAACAAGCAGGTTGAAGCTTCTTTTTTGTTCACTCTCCTAAGAGCAAATATCTGTTAATATTTAAAATTTAAAAAATATTAATGATTTATTGGGTGAAGAAGAGAGCGAATGACTCCAAAGCTGGATGCTTACAGTATTACCTAGGAGTCACAGCTTCAGTCCCAACACGAATAAATAAATCAAGATTTTACAGCAGGTAGAAATAGGTTAAGAAAAGAAAGTGACAGCCATTTTCCTGAACATATTGTAATTTATTGTGTTATGAACCTCCTCCAGGTGGTAGGAGACTGGATTAAAACCCAGGAGAGACAGAAGAGATCTCAAGTCAGGGTACCTGCATACCAATGAATATAACAATATTCACAGTATGCACAGAAAGAGGCAAGGATCATCCTGCTAGTATGGTGGTTTTGTTCCTTCAGAAAATGTATTCCCTGTGTAAGAAAACACCTGGATATTCTGGGGAAATATTACTCCATTAAAAAAACTAGAAAATATTATTCATGCAACCCTGTAGCATACGTAGATAATTTACATACAAACTTTATTTACATAGGTATTTATATTTTACATTTTTATATAAATAGTACGATATTTTTTTAAGTGATGTGCCAAGATAAACATTCAAGATGGGAAACTTTGACAGGACAGCTGCAGTTAAATGTTGAATACGAACCGATCAGGATGAGGGTGGGGAAAGGAGGGAAGGAGGAAAGGAGGAGAGGAAAGAAAGAGGGGGAAGTCTTTTTGACAACAGAGGACACTTCAGTTCTGAGCGTATTCATTGCTGGGTTCAGTCTCCTGTTCTACCTTGATCTTCACAGAGTAATACACAGCTCTGCTTGAAAACATACAAACAAAAGTAATATTTCTCTTCTAGATCGCAAAATGTTATACAAAGAAAAGTCAAAGTCCATCCAAGGGCCAACAACCTAGTGATCAGATAAATCAAATAATTTGACTGAAATTTGAGGTGTCCATTAGTGCTTTTGCAAAGAACAAAACATGCTTAATCTACTTCTCACAGAATCACAGAATTATAGGGGCTGGAAGGGATCTCTAGAAATCATCAAGCCCAATCCATCTGCTCAAGCAGATTTCCTACAGCAGGTTATGCAGTTACCTCTCTCTTTTTGATGACTGGAGACAGTAGTGCAGTTTATATGTTCATCTTCAATTTATTTTTCACGTGAGCAGATGAGTAGCTGTGCCTGTGTGCTCAAATATCATGCAACATGTGCTGTGTTCTGAATGAAAAAGGAAAGTAGCTTGAAACGCACTTGAATTCTCCAGCACCAGACATAATACATTAAATATGTGTTATACAATGCATAAATGAGTGGCTGCTACATCAAAGAGAAAGATGGCCAAGTCTACAAATGATAGAGATCTGTCCATATGAGTGTGCAGTAAGGATCAAGGGCCGTACCACCTAGCTTGGTATGCTCGCTGGATTTCTAAAAAATGAGTGTTTTAAGAAGTATCAAATGTGGAAATATCATTATCAAGAGCCCAAGCCTCTCTCTCTGTAAAAGAGGTAAACAGTCATCTTTCCCCAGATGTGGAATTTATGTTTTGAAACCAGGCACTGATCATGTCAGTGAAGCATTAAGCATCCTCTGAGAGCAATTTGAAGCTGCAGCTATTGCCAGCTATTTGGGGAGTAGTACTCACAAAACAATGAACAGTGAGAGAACAGTACAATATCCTGTGAATTAGGAAACAGGATCACATTTTATGCATAAAAGCATCTGAGAATCACCATCCTAGAACCATAGTATATCCTGGGTTGGAAGGGACACTCAAAGATTACAGAATTACAGAACTGTAGGAGTTGGAAGGGACCTCCAGAGATCATAGATTCCAACCACTCTGAAAAGCAGGCTCCCTACAGTAGGTCACATAGCTAGGCAGATCTTGAACATCTCAAGAGGAGACTCCACAACTGCTCTGAGCAGCCCATTCCAGGATGATGAATTCCAACTCCTGGTTCCAGGAAGGACCACACAAAATCCAAACCCTATGCCTGAGAGCGGTGTTCAAACACTCCTCGAAATCCAGCAGCTTGATGCTGTGAGCACAGCTCTGGGCAATCAATTCCTTGCTCACCTTCCTTTGGTGAAGAAACTCTTCCTAGCTCCTAACATGCCCTTCCCCTGAAACAGCTCCCTCTGGATATTTTCCTTACAGCTGGGGATGTATACTGCGGTACCTGACTGCAGACTGTTTAAAATGTTCTTTAATAATAATCAACAGCAAAAAATAACATATGTGTGTGTAATATACTACATATTACATAACATTTATGTCATTTAATAATAAAAAGTGGAATACTAAGTGGAATCAACAGACTATATTTGAACATACATAAACATATATGTGGTGTATATATTTCCCAAGTTATTATCTATCCATAATCTGCCGGTCTCTGTAAGATAACAAAGTTTTGTTTCTGCTTTGTCTGAAGACTAGCCATTTCTTTTTTTTTTTTTTTTTTTCTGCATGTGAGATTAACCATAATTTTTATTCATTATCTTGCTTTCAGACATCATTCCTCCAATTCTGTGATTCTATGATGACTAATTCTTTCAGCTCCCTGCATCTCTTACAGGCCACAGATGAGACCATGAAGCTGTTAGTGTTCTGAGTATTGCTTCACTTCAGAAAAACAAAGCATATGCAGCTTTGCAACTGTCTCCTAGGCCTCCTGCTGCAGGATATGTTCTGAGAATGTAGGAAATACCTATTCATCTTGTTTTTTGATACTGGTGACTTCTCCTTGTGATTTACATAGCAGGGAAAATACCAGTGTTAGGAAATCTAGTGCCAGTGTGCCACAACAGCAGAAACAGTCCCGTTATCTCATAGTAGAAGATACTGATCCTAGACCTTATAAATACTGCTGATGTTTCAGGGATAGAGGCTACAAGAGGAAAGTACAACAGTGCAGAAAACAAAAACCATGTCAGTGTTTTTCTCTAACACTCACCTGCAAAAATGACTTTTTTACAAATTGAATAACAACATTTTTTGTTGATCTTGAGCATAACTGAGACTTCATTTGGATGCTGTAAAGTAAAATACAGGAACAGATGTATGTTCATATGTGTTCATCTGGCATGGGCAGTTGGTTGGCAACAAAGACTTAATACATTTATTCTGACATTTAATAAGATCTCTTTGTATTTGCCACTTTCCACTGAGATTACAGCTTCCCAAAAATGTTCCTTCAAGACATGAAGAACACAATCTGTTCCTCAGACAGCAGCTACATCTTCAGTTATCTATACAACAAAAAAAGATGTTCAGGAAGCTAACTGCAATGCTGATGCACTTGGTCCTCCAAAACTTCCACCACTTCCCCAAATGTTTTACCATTTTATGTATTTTCCCACACTTTTCTTTCCTACTTCCTCCTGTTTTCTTGCTGTGAAAGTGCTTCCGCAGTCAAAGACACAAAGGTTCAGGACAATTACTTTGCTTTCAGTTCCATTTAAAATCCCTAGGCACATTGCTATTTTTTCTTGTACACTGAATATGGTGTAATCCATCAAATACTACCCATAAAAATATAGTGCTATTTACTTTCATAAATACTAAAACACTAAAACTTATATGTTAAGTGGCACTGTTTTCTAAATTCCCGTAAAACAGAAAGAAATCAAGTGCATAAAATCTCACTGGGTTTAATGCAATTTTTTTAATTCAAACTTAATTCTAATGCTTCTCAGCACTTTCAGAAAGAAAAAAAAAAAAAAAAAAAAAAAGCAGATTTCCTTCAAGAAATACAAACCAAAATAAAAATATGTATCAATGAAATCAGAAGGGAAAAAAACGTGATATTTTATCTATGCCAAATAATAAATACTAGTTAAATACTAGTTAAATACATTGTTATCTCACAGAGCAGAAGCCTGCCTAGTGCTAAAAGGAAAGCTGAATAAAGTGGTTTTGCCACCACTTCAGTCACTTGAAAAGTCTTTGTCTGTTTCATAGAATAATCGTCTGCCTTAATTTTTTCATTTGAAAGAACTAGCCAGGACAGTTATGTCATTTGCAGTGCAGTATTCCACTTTATATATGCAGCTAATACATGCTTGCAGTTGAGAGCCAATGAAGGCTAACAGATTCCAAGGAAGGGTTTGTTTAACTTCATACATTTTTCAGGGAAAACGTGTAATCATTATATCAGCTGTAATCATTATATCCATCCAGGAAGATGGATAAGTACGCTTTTAAAAAAGAAATTAGAAGTTCCCAATTTTCTGTTTATTACCAATTAAGGAAGAATTTCTATGGCCCTAATCTTCATTTTTTTTAATTTCAAAATCTCTTTTGATTCAGAAACGCTGAGATGTAAGCAACATGTCTAATGCTCTGTCTCTTTGGCCTGATGGAAAGGTTGATAGCTCATGGGGGAAAAGGTCACTGAGAATAAGAAACAACTTCCAGTGGCTTTAATGTACTATGAGTACATCAATTTCTGTTTGAATATGTCCTTTCAGCACTGATAGACAAGATCTTACAAACTTGCAAGAAAATTTAAATATTACTCATCTCCTCTGAAACTTTCACAATTTTTATTTTCACATGTGGTTGTAAAACCCAACGAATTGGCCAGACTCTTTGAATTACCCCTGATTGGATGTTTACTCTCCAACTTCAAATGGCTGAATGAAGAGCAATTATCTTCTGGAGGAGAAAAAATTTCAAGGGTTAGTTTTTGACGTTCTGTCTCTCTTCCACTGCTCTTTGGTGACTCCAGATCATCTTGCAAGTATTCCCTATCTAGATACACAGAGTTTAAGCACTTCAAGTACCTTCCATTAAGTCCATGACTGGAATTTCATTAGTCCAGTGTGCTAGCCATAGTACCAGCTGAAAAGTAATACTTAACATTACACCTATATGTAAGGATAAAATATACATCCCACTGTGGGGGAGCGTGTGAACAACTGAACGATGTTGAACTGTCAGATGGGATAAACCACAGCAGTAAAATAGTTCCAAATTGAGACAAGAGATGCCTTAAAAGCAAATCTCTGTCTAGAGCAGGAGAAGCACCACTGAGTAAGGGTGTGGGAAAAATACTGCTGTAGAGAATTGCAATGGCACAGAGGTAGACAGTAAAGAGAATTAACATCAGATGGGAGATTCTTAGTTTGACAAGCAAGTAATAACCTCTTGGGTGAATTTCTTGTTTCGACATTTTCATATTTAGGGAGAGATTAATTAGACTAAAAAAATGAGATTTTATGAATTCAGACAGAATTCTGAATTGTAACAAGTCATCTGCAACTTAGAGACTTGTCTTATTCGTATTCATTTCATATTCAGACTGACATGAAACAGTCTGACAACTAAGCTACTTTATCTAATATATTTTTACTACAGTATTTAAGTTGTAAGATTTACATTTGGGCCAATAGATACTGAATCATAAAATAGTTAAATTTGGAAAAGACCTCTAAGATCATCTTGTAACACCTTCATCCTACCACCACCATTCCCACTAAAAGCAAGTCCCCCAGTACCACATCTACATATATATTGAACTCCTCCAGGGACAATGACTGCACCACTTCCCTGGACAACACGTTCCAATGCCTCACCACCCTTTCAGAGAAGAAATTTTTCCTAATATTCAACCTGAATCTCCCTTGGTGCATTTTAAGCCTATTAACTGTAGTCTTGTTTCAATAACAACCACTTTTTCTTATTATTTTAATAAAATCACATGCCACTGAGAAAGGTAGATGATTATCAGAGACAGATGAGGAACAGAAAATATACAGACCATGTGAAAAATCTTTACTTTCAGATAGTCATATTTAGTTCTGTTTAAGAGCATTCTATGTGTTGGATACATGTAGTCAGAGGAACAGACTAATTTTTGTTAAAATTAGTAGTGCCTTTCATCATAATAATTCTTATGTCTAAAGTTATATTCCTCAAGATAAGTAAAACTCAAGTGGTTCTTTTTTTTTTCTGTTCTCCATTACAAGCAAAAGGAAGCCCTATTAACCTGCCTACTTGTGTTTAAATTACATTGACTCTCCTTACTCTGATCTTCAATCAAAGTGGAAGTTCTATCACGATTTCGCCATTGTCACTCTTGTTTATAATTGGAGGGAACTTGACATTCTTTTATTTCTCCAAATCTCTTCACCTTTTTCCACATTCAGTTTATTGATGGGAATACGCTGAATATCCTGACATAATTTCTACTATTTTGACCTCCACTTTCTCCACTCTATTGTGAAACACTTTCTATTTCTTTGTTACAGGAATGATCAAGGAGGATTTTTTCCTACCTTCCTTTACCACTGCAAGCCTCAGATGTTCTTGGCTTCAGTAGGGCAATTAAAATCATTATGTACAATTTTGATGAAGTCATTTAATAGCTGAGCCTTCATACAAATATTTTGGTTAACCATGATGCTTTCACTATGCGGCTTTCACTAGCAGAGTAAGTAGCAGCATCAACGACACACCAAAATTTTATTTGAGTACTATGAGTCAGGAGAGGTTTATGTCATTCTTATATCTGAAAAATTGCGCTGTGAAAAATATTGCCTGTTTGCACTTTCACAGAATCACACAGAATCACAGAATCACAGAATTGTAGGGGTTGGAAGGGACCTCCAGAGATCATCGAGTCCAACCCCCTGCCAAAGCAGGTTCCCCACCGTAGGTTGCACAGGTAGGCATCCAGGCAGGTCTTGAACATCTCCAGAGAAGAAGACTCCACCACCTCCCTGGGCAGCCTGTTCCAGTGCTCCGTCACCTCACTGTACAGAAGTTCCTTTGCACATTTGTGCGGAACTTCCTATGCTGCAGTTTCCGGCCGTTTCCCCTTGTCCTGTCTCCACTCACCACTGAAAAGAGTCCGGCCTCGCCATTCTGCCCCCCACACCTCAGATATTTATAGACCTGGATCAGGTCCCCTCTCAGTCTCCTTTTCTCAAGGCTGAACAGACCCAGTTCACTCAGCCTTTCTTCATAGCAGAGATGCTCCAGGCCCTTCACCATCTTCGTGGCCCTCCGCTGGACTCTTTCCAAGAGATCCCTGTCCTTTCTTAGAAGACCTGTCTCAAACAGGTCCTCAGAATCTAACACCACGTTTCTGTTGATATAAACAGTTCAGAATACAATTGCATTCTCATGGGGCTTGTTTCTTCTGCTTTTGTTTCTTACAGTGAGACATGTATGGGGTATAGTGAAGCTTCATCCTAATCATTTGTGGCTTTTTATCATTTGATATTACTAATACTAGCAAATACTGCATTCAAATAATTCCACGTGGTGTCTGAAGATTGCATTGAAATTACATTCCCAAATTAGTGATATCTATTCCATACTTGCTATTTCTTTTCCAGTGATAAAAGATATTTCAGAACTTAATTTCACAATATGTTAAACTTAATGGAAAGATGCAGTAGAAGCACTCTTCCATGTAATTAAACAATAATGTCTATAATTAGATTTCATTTTGATGCTGAGAATTATCACATTTTCTAAGGCAGAAAAACGCAGAGTTCACTTGAATCCTAATACAGTATTCTGCAAAGATAAATCAAGGTGAGATGAAATATTCAAAGTAAAATGAAATATTCAATGTAATAAAAATGAAAGGGGAAACTGTTGTGTCACATCTTTTAATCTCCCATCAGTTAATCAAATTGAGTAATAGAGACAAATTACAGCAGAATATCTACTCAAATAAATATGAAACCAGTGGATAAGTCATTATGCTGAGCATAAGACTGAATGCCTTCTTGAAATACAGTGACAGGCTACAAAAAAAAAAAAAAAGTATTAGAACTCTGTATAGAGACTGACATTCACGTTTTGGCTCTAAGTATTTAAAATAAAGAAGGCTTGACAAATGTCACACTAAAGTATCCTGAATCTTCCTCACTCAGGAAATACCAAATGCAGTAGTCCCCAAAACTCATTTCAATACTACATGGTAAGGGTTTTCATCCCTCCCAATATCCTGATATGCACAGTCCAACAGGAATAAGAAGTATTTAGTCGTTCTGAAAAAGACTTGGTAAAGCTTTTCAGACTAACCTAAGGGCATAAGGTAGATAACCAAGTATACTTGCCTGGTAATTGCAAAGGGCGAGATTGAGAGTCAAATATCTCAATTTGAGCAGAAGGTGAGTGAACTAAGGGGAGCAAAGCTTAATGGTAGCAAACGGAAACCACCAAACATTTCAATGGCTGACCAAATTCTGTTTATTTGTTTCTATACTTAGAAAAGAAGAGATAAAAAGAGAAAAAAAGAGATAAACCAGCCTCAGAAATGCCATTTTACTCCTACTATGTCAAATAGTGTATGAACAACGCTGGGAACTTAAGAATGGAAAATAAGTTTGGTTTGGTTTGGTATAATTACGGGAAATTTTAGAAAATTGTTTGCTCTACCAGATAATTACAGCCTCTTAGAATGTCTATGTACACTGCCTTCCCTTTCATATTAATGAGTATTAACATGACTTCTGTACCTGCTCGTGCGATTAACTTTCCCAAAAATTCATAGTACGAAGAAAAGCTAAATTCCTGTGACAATCCTTTCTTTTTCTGATGTGCCCCAGTGATGGCAAATATTGCCTAAAGAGAAAGGAAGTTATTTTCATTGCGGAGTAAGTAAAAGTGAAGAAAACAGACTCAGAAGTGTTGGATCCAGTATTGGGAATGCAAGCACATCAGCCGTGCACTCTGCAGAGGACAAAGTTGATCAGAAACCTAGAAGTAGAACATAAGTAATAAAGCATTTTCATTTTCAATATACTTATTTAAACATTTTTTAAAGGAGAAACAACAACATAAAACTGGTGGGATATTTGATCTTGTTTTTGTGGCTCTAATGCATCTGTCTGTTTTGATGGCACTGGCTGCAATTCTTAGTGAGGTCTCACTGTGTTCTTCAGAGATTTTTGATGAAATTTCCTTTTCATGTACTTCATCCCTGAAAACACTTGTTGACAAATGTGCATACTGCAAAAAAGCAATGACATTTTTCGCTGGTAAGAGGGTTCCTATGAAAGTGGTGAAGAGACATGATCAGATTTTTGAGTTGATTATCTGATTGTGGCTCTATAACTTTTATTTGAAAATTTGTGGGTAATATATTTATACTAACTGAAAGTGGAGTCACACATATAAATTCATGGTTTTTTTTGCAATCTTGCAGCCTGCTCTCAAATTCCAGTAAAAAAAAAAAAAAAAAGGGGAAAGCAAGGCTGCATCTTTTTCACTGCTCGCGGGACTTGTTTAGGCAATGCATCAAAATGCACATAATTATTAGCCATAACTTGAATTATTACTGCACTGCATGGTCCCCATGCCCTGGTTTCAGCCCAGACAGAGTTGACAGGACACCAATGTGTGGTTGTTGTTGAGCAACGGGCGTGAGCCTGGGGCCAGGCCAAGCCACAGAGCAGAGGAGCCGCCACTTACACAGGGGACAGCTGCATTGCAACACAGCCCATGGGCCATGGGTTGGACACACCTGACCTAATCTTTGAATTACATAAAGAATACTAACCAGAAAAGTTTAATATTTTACTTCACTCTATCCACTTCAGCTTTCTGAACTGAGATTGTTACTGGGTCCTTCACAGGCCTCTTTCCTGACTGATTAGAATTCAGAGCTAAGGAACTTTAAAAAAGTTCACTGTTTTCCCCAATCTACATGCAAATGGAAGTATTTGCCAGTGATAGATTTCATCTGCCATAGTTAGTGGTAACTTCTAACTTTTTTTGTGTACTGATTTACTTATACTGTTTAGCTGAATAATAAAAGAAGCCCAGTGACAAAAATTTCTGGTGTGAAGGCATTAAAAAGGCAAAAGGCTTAGGAGCCAGAATGTGTTCACAGCCAAAGTATGGTTAACTCCTACTCAGAATCAATAGTACAGCACAGAGTGTAAAAAATCTACATGATGTGACTGTACTCAGATCATAGATATATTCCTTAATTACAAACAATGAAACATTAAATCATCTTTTTTCCTTAAGACATCTTCACCTAAAAGAAAACAGAATTCTAACAAGACTAACATCCTATGATGTTACAAATTAAAGTAATTGCTATAATAGAATTCTGATAGTATTTAGTTGATTGATATGCAGCAAATGTACTTGCTCAACCCAATGGAAACAATAGTTTATTGGGAAATGCTTTTTATATGAATTACTTTCCTGCATCTACAGAGAACATATCATTTTCATTATCTGAAACTGCTTTATCTGTTAACAGCTTCTGGAATTTATTTCCAAACACACATGCTGTAACAGCTAAGAAGAAAAGGAAGAAGTAAAAAAGCACTGGGCAGCAAATAGTTTTGTTAGCAATCTCATTTATGCAGCCATAGTTCAAGTCCACAGTTTTAACATCCCACCAGTTTGTGCCTGCTCCTCTGCCCTCCTCTGCTACACAAACAGAAAGTGATGCTCTCCAACAGCTTGGTCATGGAAAACCTTATTCTTGACTCTGTTGTTCCATTCTACAACCTTTATGATATCTTCTGGCAAATTACATGCAAGAAAAAGAAAGCATTTCAATAAGCAGTTCAATAATAGATTGTTACTCTTTGAGACCAAATAAACCTACTCCAAAATCTGGATATCATAGAAAAATTAGTCCAAAGCTTAAAACTTTACAGACTTCCTTATCAGGAACAGCAATGATCCACATGCATTTAGGAGTTAGGCTTTGACAAAGAAAAGTGCTAAAGGTAAAAATATTTCACTTTTGTTGTGATGGTATTTAATTCTTAGTACTAAAGGAAAAGTCTGAAATGTAAGAAGTCACCCAGAACCTAAGAGATCAGCAGTACCTAAGTTTTAATGCCACTGTTTTAATCGAAATTAATTTAATCTTAAATCTGATCTAGTGAAATCAAGTCAGTAGCTGGCTGTCATTTGTATTCAAAAACTATGCATTGCTTCACACAGTGTTTGTCAGAATAAGTCATGTCAATGAAAACTGCCCTTTTCACGTGTAGCTGCAAAAACATAAAAGGTTGCAGGGAAGAAATCATGTGGCATATTATACTCATCATCTGAAAGGTACTAATAATCCTTGGGGTTATTGAATAATTAGGGTTCATCAATCCTAATCAACTTCATCACTAAAAACCGCCGAGGTCAGAATGGAGCAAGGTAAGGTTACTTCATCAGAAAGATATTTCAGGGAAAGAATATGAGCAGCTATATATGAGGAGCAGTGCTAGGTTGACAAGTCATACCATACAGACTGAGAAATACATAATCAAGAGACACAAGTTCGGCATAGCTTGGAGGCATCACATTGCTGGAACAAAGGTGGAGGGCAAAGGGATCCTCCTCTATGCCCACGTGAATTGTGCTACAGCTACAGAACGCGCCCTAAAATGAGCAGCAGGGCTAGCTGGCAGGCTGGAGTACTCAGCTATGTCTCACAAAAAGGAGAAGGATTAAGGCTGCTTCCTTCTGCCTGGGAGCACTGGCAGCCAGTATTTATGTGTCTCCTTTTTTTGACCCGAGGCAGTGTCTCTGCATGGCTCCTGAGCTCAACAAGGCATAGCTAAGGTCAGGATTTTAAAAGGTCGTGTTTAATAGAATTTGAAACGTGCATAGCATTGAGCACTGGCTTAGTTATTATGTGCTCTAGAGGTATTTCTAGTGCAATATCCAAAGGAGCAATGCCAGAAAAGAGGGTGAAGAGGCCCAACAGAGTAGAATATTTTGCAGAACTCTAAATGCTGGGCACACAAGAGGAAAATTGGCTTTCAATGGTTGTTTGTAAACACCAATTTGCCTTTGCACTCAATCAATTACGCTGGAAATAGGAAGAGAAAGTAAATGTGATGCAAAGATCTTCAAGAATGTTAATTTTGTGGGATTTTGCAAAATAACCTAACATGCTTGCACTAAATAATTTCTAAATATTTTTTACATTTTAGAAGCAACATCAAAACTTCATAAATCTAAAGCAGAGATTATCTAACACCATGTTATCTCTAGAGGCAGCACAGGGAGAGAAAGTGAGAGGTAGTATCATTCTTTATTCCCTTTTTCTTAAGTAAAAGGGGTTTCTTTTCCATGTGGTACTTTCACAGCACTGTAACTTGCTTCACTTCCAGAGCTGTAGTAATGCATTAAGGAGTAGAAATTAGGGCCCTCTTCAACATAAATGATTCAAATGAGAAGAAATACGTTAGTTTTACTTAAGAAATTTACTTTCAGACTGGCAAGTCTAAAAAAGTTGACAAACTGATAAGTACTTCTTGCCAGTTAGAGGCTATGAAAAATGTTTAGAAAATAATTTTAATTTAAGGCTGGCCTTTTGTAGCATACCGAGGCTAATGTTCAGCTCACTAAAAAATGGAACTTGGGAAAGTATTTATTTCATAATAAATAATGTATCCCTTGAGACTCATTCTTCTTTCATTTTTTTTAATGTACACGTGCTGTCATTTTCTACAGACCAATGACATTTTAGTCTGATTATCACTCAAAATCATCTGTCCATTTTCTGCTTTGGCATTTATTTGTCACTTTACAGGTCTTTTAACTAAGACTTGCTTTCTGCAAGTGTTCTAATGCAGACAGTATTTCAAGCAGATTGTAGATATTTGTAAACCCTTCCTTAACACACATCCTGTCTAGTTGATTGTGCACACACTTAAGGCACAAGCTCTCTAGCACATGCACATGAATGTGCTTTTGTCCTTTACCTATATGGTGAGAAGCATAACATTCATGTGTAAATGCATAGTGTTAAACTGCTGTAAGACTGGGGACTTCTGGTGAGTTTGGATGCATATTGGGCAAGAGCAAGCAGCAGGGATTCCCATAGCTGTCCCTGCCCCATGGTGAGGGAGGAGGGCAAGACTTCACATGATTTCCACATCTGATACCTCACGGGTCATGCAGGCACATTTGGCTACAGCTCAGCCAAGGGATCAGGGATAGCTCCTTGTTTTGAAAATCACAATTGAAGACATAACACATTTTGCAGATGAGCAATTTAATGTTGTGCAGAGTAATTTTGTGTTTCCGTGACTCTAAACATTTCATTTGACATTCAGAACAGGAGTGTTAAAGTAGAGACTGCATCTGAAGGCCCTGCAGTCCAAATGTTCATTCTGCCCTCAGGAGCACTGGTACTGCAATCCTCACAAGTAAAAGCCAGGTTCTCCCAGCCATCCCAGCTCAGCTGGCCATCATCCTCTTTCACTGCCAGGACAACACTGATGGCCAGTCTCTCTGCAAAGATATAGCACTGACTGCATTGCCCTTCCTCTTCTGGTGTTCAGTGACATTGTGAATGCATGGCATATGCTATGTGCCATAATTACAGCTTCATTTCTTCTAGGATTTTATACTTTTGTTAGCTGTTTCATGACTCATTTTGCAAACGGCAGGCATGAACAGTCTCTAATGATTACTGTTCGATGTAGATAATACAGATTATAACATACAAATAAGATGATAAGATAAAGTCTGTAACACAGTAAAACACTGTGTAAAAGTGCTTGTTTTTGTAAAAATAGGCTTGCCTGAATAGACTTTAAAAGCAAGACTTTCAGTTTCTTATGGAATGTGGAACTTAAGAGAGTTTCATGATTGCTTCTTCTTGCAGTTCTGTGTTGGACTTGTGGAGAAATTACTGAAATTCTACTGCTGTTTCAGTATGAAATCAAAGCACCCTCACTTAAAAAAAAAAGAAAAAGAAAAAGAAAAAGAAAAAAGTAAACTATCTCAAAGAAATCACAGACGCAAGAAGCTCCCAATGGCAAATAATGAGTAAGATGGAACAGGCTGACCAAGGAGGTGGTGGAGTCACTGCTCTTGGAGAGGTTCAAAAAACGTTTAGATGTTGTTCTGAGGGACAAGGTTAGTGGGAAATATAGCTGATAGCTGTGTGGTTGGACTGGATGACCTTACAGGTCTTTCCCAATCTTGGTGATTCTATGAAAGAAGGTATCCACAACATAAAGAAACAAGAAAGAAAGATGTCAGTTGCAGAAAACTGGAAGAAACACCTCTTATTCTTACCAGATGCCTTGCATTGAGAGCTCCCTCCAACACAGTCCGCACTTTTATCATCACAGAAGCACCCTCAGCTACTGCACATAGTTCTGGCAAATTCTAAACTCAGTGTAAAATCTCCTTGAGCAACACTTTATGCAGGGAACTGAGTATTTTAGCTTAAAAATAAACACTTAGCACCTTAACACATTGAAACCTGCATCTCCAGCAATTGTAGAGAAATTATCTAGTCAAATACCCCATTTTGATGAGACTGCTTTCTACCACAGAACTACTCCATAAGCTCTGTCCCACTTTGGTCACCCACTGTTGAAAAACTGAACACAGAAGGCATAAATAATCTGAAATTTGCTGTTAAATTTCATCCTTGCACTGACTGTAGTGTTAGTTCACTTTATTTTGAAATTATTCAGACCATCCATCTGCAGGAGAAATGTGAAGCAGCAAGAAAATAAAAACAGTGGAATATGTATCTTCTTTATATTTATTATACAAGGATCTTCTTGACTCATCCAGAAATCCAGCGTAAGTTCTCCCTTCTTTCAATATCTGAAAGAGTTGTCATGATGCTTTACTTAAGAGCATGAGTTCTGACAAGCATTCTGTATCCATCTTTATACTGTTATAAGAACCGAGCTTGTTTAAATGTAATCAGACAGTATTCTTTCCACAACTTTAAATAAAACATGGTTAGTATTTACTGCTGTCTTAAAGATTATTTTTTTTCAAGAAGTGTAATGTTTTTATAGTCAGAAACATCCATTAGAATGTTTTATGCTGAAAAGTGTGTAGATTTCACTAACCAATAATCAGAACTGATTTGGCAATTAGCAACTGAGTTACTAATTATATGGCAGCACATTTGCATGGAAATCTTAGCTGCATTACAGATAAGACTGACTGGCTTAATTTTCCCCTTCACATTTGATCCATTCTTACATATTCACAATAGGCATTAGCTTATTGCCATAAGGAGTATTGGAATAGATTTTGTAAGGCACAAACTGTATTCTAACACAAGAATTTGGTTTATTCTTTCATATGTATTAGCTGTAACAACGTTGTGAGTTCTAAATGGGAAACTAGTTCAGGTTTCACACATGAAAAAAAGGTTAAGCTATGTTAGCTATGTGTACATAGGTTTGTATTTCAGATGGCTTTTTGAAATCAACAGGGCAAACTTTTTTACTCCTTCAGCTCACCCATGGTCAAATGACATTGTAAATGACTCCTCCTTTTGTGTCCATATTAAAACCACTAATGATTTCTTACGATCTTTTAGAACTCAAATCAATCATTCTCACATATACAGCTTTGAAAAAACAAGCTCTTAGGAAAGTCAGACTTCTTTATCATAGGTTATGAACTTGGATTGAAAGACAAATGTTTTTCACACACTGTCTGAACTGATAATGGATACAGAGGGATGCTATTTACAAGCATTTTAGCTCTGAGTTAGTGAGGAACAGAATGGCCATTCTGTTATATATTTGCCTCATTAACGTTTGTTTTGACTGTGCAAGACCAGAATAACCTTGAGTTCAGGACCTGAGCCCTTTTTCCATTATCAAAGCTCTGTACAGAGTGTTAAAATTTTTGGCCTTTGGCCATCTGCTAATATTGGGTCGATACCCACAGTCAGACACTTCCCTCAGTCTAATACTTCCAGAAAACCAAAGTTCTGAAACTCTTACAAGCACCGTTTTTTAAAGCCAGAGGCTGTTGCAGACATTCACTCACTGGTCTGTAGTAATTCAGGTATTTGCAGGCAGAGAAGACCTGCCTTTGAACTTAGAGTAGCTTGGTACTTTTTTATAGCTCCAGTGCTAAGATAATTATCTTCCAGTGTAACCTCTGGGGACAAGCTTGACATCGCAATAAAGTTTCATCAGTCTAAACTAGCTCTTGGAAGCATACAACTAAGGTGGCATAATTGTTTAACAACTCCAATCCAGTGAGCAACTCAAAATTTATCATCAACAGTGTAAAACTGGAACAAAAAGCTTTCCACAGAAATCTTTATTATTAATTTTGAAGTATTTTTCAGAACAGTCTAGCAGAAATATTACTAGACTCGTTATAAACTCTGTCACCAGAGAAAAATATGCAAAAAAAAAGAAGTATGCATCACATACATAAGTAACTCCTGATGTTTTGTTGATAGTAATGTCAGAGTTGCCAAGATCACCCATGTTCTTCTCTTTTCTTTTAACCCATCCCTCTACTCCATCTGCTTTACTTACATAATAATAGCTAATTGCTCTCCACTTCTCTGGGGCCTGTTGCATATCTGCTTAACCAAGAACATATTTATTCTTAAAATGGTCCAAATCTGTCACTTCCTTGTGTCACTCCAGCAACGTCAGCTTTCACAAGTTGGTACAGGTATATTCTCAAATGCAGTTCACAGCATTATGGTATATTCTCAACAGCCAGGAATGTTTCTGCAAACTGTGGTCCTGGCTTAACTCTTCCCACTTCCAGTGCTAACATGAAATTATATTCCACTATTCAATCCATTGTTACTTATGGAGGTTTCTGGGACAATTTTGTTTTTATTTAACTATATGAAAATGCTTCTAAATGATTTGTTCTGCTGCATATGGTTTCCTGGATTGCTTTGCCTTCTGCTTACCCTATACCACCATCACCCATTTCTCTCATTCGCCTCTTGTTTAAAAATTTAAAAAACTGTATTTAAGTGTAAGCTTAAGTTCCTTGGAGTAGCAAATCATAGAATCAGAGAATCACAGAATGGGCAGGATTGGAAGGGACCTCAAGGATTATGAATCTCCAACCCCCTGCCACATGCAGGGCCACCAACCTCCCCATTTAATACCAGACCAGGCTGCCCAGGGCCCCATCCAACCTGGCCTTGAACACCTCCAGGGATGGACGGGGCATCCACAACCTCTCTGGGCAGCTGCTCCAGCACCTCTCCACTCTTTCTGTAAAGAATTTCCTCCTGACATCCAACCTAAATCTTCCCTCCCTCAACTGAAAACCATTTCCCCTTGTCCTGCTTTCAAAGGGTTGATTCCCCTCCTGTTTGTAGGCTCCCTTTAGGTATTGAAAGGCAGCACTGAGGTCACCCCACAGCTTCTCTTCTCCAGGCTGAACAAGCCCAGCTCCCTCAGCCTGTCTTTGTAGGGGAGGTGCTCCAGCCCCCTGCTCATCTTCGTGGCCCTCCTCTGGACCCTCTCCAACAGCTCCCTGTCTTTCTTGTACTGGAGGCTCCAGACCTGGACACAGCACTGCAGATGGGCCTCACCAGAGCAGAGTAGAGGGGTACAATCACCTCCCTGTCCCTGCTGGGCACCCCTCTGCTGATGGAGTCCAGGATACCATACCAATACGTCTACTTACATGGTCATTCATCTTTGCTCTACCTATATGCCCTTTCAAAGGTGATTGAAATCACCTTTGATATTATTATCAATTTTGATACAATTATCAATTATTATTATTGAATCGCCTTTAGATATTACAAGACAATATTATAATATTATTACAAGTTCTGTTTTGTTTTCTCGCAAGAATGCTTGATAGGCTGATCATGAAATTGAATGATTTTTCAGAGCTTCTGGCAATGTTATGAGTCATCTGTTTGTTCTCCTCTTGTTCTTTTTCCAAGAGTAGTAATTCACCATTTGTGAATCACCATTCAGGATTTAGATGTTTCTGATGAGTCATACTTAACCTAATAGAAAGAAGGATGTTTAGACTACATAAATTGTGCACTTTAACCATGGTATGTTTAGAAATCCTTGATTGGAACACAAAATTACATACTTCAGTGACAGAAGAAAATCAAATGCTGAACTGTTTCCTCCACTTTAAACTCTGCACAAGCAAATTCATCCCCATCCTCTTGATTCACTTAGAAAACAGTGGTCAAAGTATATGTGAGAAAGAACTCCATTACAGTTTTTTTCCATCTCTGCACTCGACCGATTAACAAATTTTTCAGCATCATGTTCTCCATCTGAAAGGTCTGAAAATATAAATAAATCTCATCCAAGAAACATCAGAATTTGTATCCTGAGATTAAAAATGTATTAAGGGCTGCATTTTAGAAATCAAACACACTTAGATCCACTATTCAGGAAAATTTATTGCATTACATTGCCTTTCATTTGCTTTTCTTTGCACTGTTATTCAATGCTAACAGTTTGTCTTCTGTTCCAGAAATTCCCTCTGAGGAAAAGATATTCGTGATCAACATTTACTCCCACCTGACTGCACAGAGTACCTGTAGTAAACGGGAAAAAGAATTGTCTTCTCTGTTTCTAAAATTCCACTCAGATTTGGGAAAAGGTCTTGCTTTTCTGATCAATGAGCATCAAAGAGCCTGAGATGTGCAAATAGAAAAAAAAAAGTTGGTTTGCTGGAAGCATGTGCTCAAAGTCATTTGTTAGCTCCAGGGGGTGTGCTGGTGGAGATACAGAACTAAAGATACACCTCTATACGACAAACACAATCTTGATTTATCAGCAGGAGGACTATGGCTGCTCTCAGAAGCTCCTGACATTTTATCTAACTGGATTCCTGATGAACCATTTCAACCATTCTTCTAGAGTACCGACACACCAACAGCAAGTTCTGCCTAGGTCCTCAGTCACTGAGAAAGGGACAGCTGAAAATTTACAGAGTCATAAAATCATAGAATGGCTTGGGTTGGAAGAAACCTTAAAGACAGTGCTGTTGTCAGGGTTGCCTTCCACTTGTTCAGGCTGCCCAGGACTGCATTCACCCTGGCATTTTATGAAAAAAAGAATGCCATAAAAAAACAATGTGAGGGGTGAGTAAGCTTTAGTTTCATCTGTTGTTGTAAAACTTCATAGAGAACTGACAAATACTTTGTAAGGTATCACTAATAAAAGCCATTTACAGTTACATTAAAATATAGTTTTCTTCCTTTAAATCTCTACAGGGATGTAAAGAGAGGTCACTGAATTTTCTTCACATACTATAGGATGTCTGAATTAGCAAAGTACAGAATGAGTAAGGTTCAACCTTATTAACATAAAATAATTAAGAATCTATCTTAGTAATTCGTGATTTAGTTAACTTTAAAAATTTTAGATCCCTTTATTAAGACTTGGCTGAAAGAAAACCTGATGCATTTATGTTGAGGTGAAATTTACCACTGAAAAAGTAACAGTGGATAGAGGTTTCAGGTATGATGCAAAATACCACTGGTGCAAAGACCCTACAAAAACACTTCATTTGCTCGTTTAGATTCTAAGATGAGTCTGGACAGAATGGCAACATGTTGTGCCCTAAGCTGCTGTATATCAGCGCGTCTGCAAAATGGACAAAGAGAAAATGGAATTAGTAAGTCCTTCGTATTCAAATCTAAGTCTACTAACAGTTCTAAATATTTGGTAGATCACCACATGCATGAAAATGCATAATGTATTGTCATTGCGTGAAACAATGCTTTCTAATTCCACAATATTTCAACCTCAAGTAGAATATAATCATTCAAGGTTGGTGGAGTCCATGCTACAGTACGATAGATCACTACTCACTGTGTTGGGTACTGCAATGTACACCTTAAATAGGCAGAGGAAAGAAAAGGAAAAATTAAGAGTTATACCAGACATTGATGTGACAGCTGGAAGTGTTCCTGTTCCAGAATACGTTCCTGCAGAAAAGCATTCTTCTTACTGTTATATCTAGCAAGTGAAAGATTGACTCTAAACCAAAGTCTGGCCAGCAACAAAGCTTGAACTGTGAACTGTGTCTTTCATGTTTTGCAGTACACAGAATCACACAGAATCACCCGGGTTGGAAGGGACCCCAAGGATCATGTAGTTCCAACCCCCCTGCCTAGCAGGGCCACCAAACATACACATTCAGATCAGGCTGCCCAGGACCCCGTCCAACCTGGCCTTAAACACGTCCAAGGACGGGGCATCCACAACCTCCCTGGGCAGCCCGTTCCAGGGCCTAACCACTCTCCTAGTAAAGAACTTCCCCCTAACATCTAACCTAAATCTTCCCTCCTTCAACTTAAAACCATTTCCCCTAGTCCTGCTGTCGTCAGCCCTTTTGAAGAGTTTACTCCCCTCCTGGGTGTAGGTTCCCTTCAGGTACTGATAGGCTGCAATGAGGTCACCCCGCAGCCTTCTCTTCTCCAGGCTGAACAAGCCCAACTCCCTCAGCCTGTCCTCATAGGGGAGGTGCTCCAGCCCCCTGATCATCTTAGTCGCCCTCCTCTGGACCCTTTCCAAAATCTCAATGTCTTTCTTGTACTGAGGGCTCCACACCTGGACACAGTACTCCAGATGGGGCCTCACAAGAGCCGAGTAGAGAGGGACAATCACCTCCCTGTCCCTGCTGGCCACCCCTCTCCTGATGGAGCCCAGGATCCCATTTGCCTTTCGAGCTGCCAGAGCGCACTGCTGGCTCATATTCAGTCTCTCGTCCATCAGGACCCCCAGGTCCTTCTCTGCCGAGCTGCTCTCAAGGACAACTCCTCCCAGCCTGTACAGGTGCCTGGGGTTCTTCCGGCCCAAATGCAAAACCCTGCACTTTGCCGTGTTGAACCTCATCAGGTTCACCCGAGCCCAGCCCTCCAGCCTGTCGAGGTCCCTCTGAATGGCATCCCTTCCTTCCACCGTATCAACCGCACCACTCAGCTTGGTGTCGTCAGCAAACTTGCTGAGGGTGCACTCAATTCCCTCATCGATGTCATTAATAAAGATGTTAAAGAGCACCGGTCCCAAGACAGACCCTTGGGGGACACCACTTGTTACCGGCCTCCACCTGGACATAGAGCCATTGACCACCACCCTCTGTCTGCGGCCTTTCAACCAATTGCTTATCCATCGGGTCGTCCACCCATCAAATCCACTTCCCTCCAATTTGGAGATGAGGATGTGGTGGGGGACCATGTCAAAGGCCTTGCTCAGGTCCAGGTAAATGACATCGGTCGCCTTCCCTTCGTCCACCAATGCCGTCACTCCATCATAGAAGGCCACAAGATTAGTTAGGCATGACCTTCCTTTGGTGAAGCCGTGCTGTCTCGGATCACATGCTCATTCTTTATGTGACCGAGCATGTTGTCCAGGAGGATCTGTTCCATGATCTTCCCAGGCACGGAGGTGAGACTCACCGGCCTGTAGTTCCCCGGGTCCTCCCTGCTCCCCTTCTTGTATATGGGAGTGACATGACCCTTCCTCCAGTCGTCCGGGACCTCACCTGACAGCCACGACTTCTCAAATATGATGGAGAGAGGCTCGGCAACCAGTAGTGCCCAAAGCTTTTAGAAAACCATCCTCAACCTGAAAAGTGTGAAAAACCAACAGAAATGATCATCAGCATTACTTTTAAGAAGATAAATCATGTGTAACTGAGAAGCCACAATGACTGATAATTACGCAATCTGCATAATCATACATGCCTCATGAACTAAATAATCTGGAAAATACCTCCAGTTATCTTTCGAGTCAAATCGCAACAAAGAAAGCAGAGGTTTGTTAGATGACAGGAAATGCTCTGATGAGCTCCATGTCTATTCCATGTCAGTGTGGTATTATAGCTTAATCTGCTTTTTGTAAATATATCCAGATTTGTAACAGAAGTCAATGGCATTGAATTGTGGCATTATTTCACATTAGCATATGATATAAAATGGAGCATACCACTGAACATATGAAATGCACAGATTTGCCTTCTCTCCATATTTCATGCCTTCATTTATTGAATGTGCTTCTAGAGGGCAAATTTGGCTCCCTATCCACTGAGTTGCTTTTCATCTCTTAAAGAAGAAGGTGATATAGGTCCCACAAAATTATTCCCAAGTTACATCCTTCATTTTCAGAACATTTTTAGGACCAAATATTGGAGATACTGATAAGCAATCTCAGGCACTGCATAACAGTGCTCTAATCTTCTATCATTAGACACACAAAATATTAGTGTGTCAAGAAAAATAAATAGAAATCGAACAGAACTCACACAGTATTTCAGGCATACTCAAAGATGGATACATACCTCAAGCACACTGAATTAGAAAGGTTTTTAAGTCAAAAGACAGTAATGAGCCCCGTTTTAATATACTGTCTATCTCTCATGTTCGTATTATTATAGTTGTAATTAGATCATTCAACATAATATAGATGGCTTTATGTTCTCATGACTTTAATTAGAAGAAACGAAACAAAGACCAAAGAAATTACTGAATTTTACATCCATTACAGACTTCAGTATAAGAACATCAGCAAAGAAAAGAGGAGGGAAAAGCAAATGCACAAGTTTAAGCTAAGGCCAAAGCAAAAGAAAACATGACTTAAAAGACAAACAGACGGAGAGGAAAAAAGTAGCTTTTGTTGTCAGTTTATGTATCTAAAACAGCACATTGAAATAGTGCAAAACCAACCACTTAAAAGACATGCTGAACTGTGAATATAGCTTGAAAAAAAATGTTTTCTTCCATTCAACAGCAAAATCCATTATGATTGTGGGTTTTTTTTTTCTTTTAAATATAAATAACCAATTAATTTTTTGATTAAGCTCAGCAGCTACAGAAGGGCTCTGTACACTCAGAGGGCTGCCACCTCCTCATCTGCCACACTTGCAGCAGGCAGCCAAAGCAGAACCACACCAGTGGGACAGAAATCTTGAGATCTACCTACCAGACAGAACAGGTATGGCAGAGGTTCCTGTCCTATGACCCTCTGGGCATTCACTTCAATCCCAGCCTGCTGGCCATGTCATGCTAGCACCACAGGCATGCTGCACCACACAGGTGTTCCCCCCAGGCTGCAAGGGGTTGTTGTTTTCAGTGCTTTAACTGGGTTTTGGTTTTTGATGGGAATGGTCCACATAAGCCAGCAATAGTCCTAGACCCAGGCTTTGATGTTCTCCATTTGTAAAGGTAATTAGCAGCTGTTACCTGAGTTACCTTATTAGTGCTTGCTGACTTCCTCTCCAAACATGTTTCAAAGATGTTAAGTAGTTAAAAGTTAATTGGTGTTTCACTGTTGTTTTTTTCCCCTGAAATCCCTAAGATTTTAAACAGAGCTGGTAGGGTCCTGGTCTAAGCTAGGAGTGGTTTAATGTAGTTTTCCATTCTGCCAAGTGTCAGTGCTTTGTTTTTCTAGTATATTCCAGAACTAGGTTATCACTGATGAGTATTGTTCAAGATGTATCCAGCTTGAGATGCGCTTTCAGGTAGGATCTTTCAACCCATGATACTTAGAAAAATCTGAAATGACATCTTTCTCTTCTTGAAACGAGTTGAACACTGCAGCTGAAAACTATCTTTCTTTTTCATCACGTTAGCCTCCTTGTTTACTTGTCATAGACTCTCCGACTGATTTCATTTCCTACATCAAGCAAATCAGCTGTATTGCAGAAGGACTTAGTCATCAAATGCTGGGAGAGAAGTCACAGCCATGAATCCCTTTGTTGCTTACTGGTCACATGCCATCATGGGAACTGACCTTGCACTGATCTCCAAGCTGGAATTTCAGGGTCAGTTTCACACTGAGATAAGTGGCTTCTAGCACTGTACGAGCTCAGTTGCCAACACCTGAGAGCTTTACTTGGCATTTTCTGCTGCGCTGCATAAAAGCATCCTAAGGTTGGAAGGGGCAGGGTGTAAGCAACACATGACACCTTTTGGCCATTCTTGTGCTGAGGTCCCTGTGTGTGCTAACTGATGAATTCTTTTAGAAAAGGATTTGTAGTTTAGTTTTCATTTCAGATCAATCAATTGTAATGCTTACTACAGGAAGACTTCGGGCTATGGGTTTCACTGATTAAAAAGGTGCCTCAGGTTACATATACCATGCTGCTATCTGTAAATCAATTCTTGATCCTAGTACCTTTTGTCCCCATAAGGACATATTTCACGGTATTCTGCTTTTTATTTCTTCTGAGATTTCACATGCCTGTAAGGAAACAATTCTTCAAACAGATATAGAGCTTTCCTCCTGCATCTTAGCCCCCTTCTGGCTGAACAATTATTGTTCTCTGCATGTAGCACTTCTAAGTTAATAATCACAACACACAGCTCAAAATACTGTTACCCAAAGCACTGAATTCTAACTGCAACACTTGGAACAATTATAGGTAATTTGAAGCCTTTAATTTTACAATTGCCTAGCTAAATCCTCTAAAATGATAAGTTTCTTTTTGCAAAGGATTCTGAAATTCATTCTGTTGTGGATGTTAATGTTTAAGGTTGTGGGCCCCACTGGCATTAATAACCACTCACAGAATGAGTGGTTGTGTGTTTACTGTGTTTTTTTTTATTTGAAGTTATTTGTAAGTAACAATGAAAATCTTTTGGACAAAGCTCTGTAATTTTATTTTCTCCAATTTAGTTGAATTCTGTTGCTCATAAATAGTACTACAATTAGTGTACTAGAATCTCTAGACTGTTGTGAAAAATATGCAAAGCCTTTCATTTTCTTGTCCATTAAATAAAGTCAAAGGGGAAGCTCGCCAAGGTTGGAAGAGAAAAACTGCACAGCTCATGTATTTTCCCAAACCTGCTAACTAGAATCCAGCTAAAGCAAGCTGTGATTCATAAACATGTGCATACTGTGTATGATGACCAATTTTTTTTATTCCATCATAAAGCATTTGACATCTGTCAGGAAATACTGGACAGTGGCCATCTGAAATCAGCTTAATGATGAGAAGTTTTCTCATCCCATGAGGATATTCTTCTGGAGAGATTTCCTTGGTGTTTGAATGCTTTAGATCACAAGGTTACTGAGAGTCTTCATTCAAAATCTTATCTTTCACAAGCCCGTATGCTACAGAATGAGCAAATAGTATGAGAGCAGTAAGTTCTCCTCTGAGCCTCCTCTTCTGCTGGCTGAACAATCCCAGCTCCTTTGGCTGCTCCTCATAAGATCTGTGCTCCAGACCCCTCAAAGCTCCACTGCCCTTCTCTGGACACGTTCCATGGCCTCCATGTCTTTCTCGTAGTGAGGGGCCCAAAACTGAATGCAGCACTGGAGGTGCGGCCTCATCAGAGCTGAGTACAGATGGATGATCGCTTCCCTGCTCCTGCTGGCTGTGATATTTCTGTTAGAAGCCAGGATGCCATTGGCCTTCTTGGCCACCTGGGCACACTGCTGGCTTATGTTCAGCCGAGCATTGACCAATACTCCCAGGTTTGTTTCCTCTACGCAGTCTTTCAGCCACTCTGCCCCAAGACTGTAGTGTTGCTTGCGGTTCTTGTGGCCAAAGTGCAGGACCTGGCACTTGGTCTTGTTGAACTGCTTCCTATTGGCCTCAGCAAAATTACCCAGCCTGTCCAGATCCCTCTGTAGGGCCTTCCTACACCCAGGCAGATCAACACTTCCTCCCAATTTGGTGTCATCAGCAAACTTACTGAGGGCGCATTCAGTGCCTTCATCCAGGTCAGCAATAACGGTACTGAACAGGACAGACCCCTGTACTGATCCCCGGGGAGCACCATTTGTGATTTGTGAAGCTAGATAACTTACTGAAGAAGCACTACAGAATCCAACACGGAGAGATGGGAAGGCTCATGCTCCAGCTACCCACTAGCCTGCTTCTTCATCAGCTTCAGGGAAACTAGTAACTACAAATACCTTCATAATGACAGCTTCAGTCTCCTTTTTGAGCTTGGAGAGCACAGACAAGTGTATTTCAGTTAGCCAACTGCTCAGAGTTTCCCTCTGCAGGGAAAAGTGACAGGGGCATCTTCTAATGGACGGCAGGCCAGTTCTCATCTTCTGGCTGCACAACTGGAGGGGAATTCCTAACGAGTCAAGTGACAGGGCATCAATTGCAGTTCCAGAACTTGTTCTCAAATTTGGCTGATCCTGAGCATTATGGATTGCATTTCAGAATTGCACTTCAGCTCACCACTGAGAGCTGCAAGTTGTTTAGAAATACATTTTGACTTGAAAAAACTCAAAAAATCAGAAGATTTTTAAGAACAATAACTTATAACCACGATAAGATAAAAAGTACTAGATCAATGTTTATTTTTTTCTTCACTATAAAAAGTAAAATGCTGCTTGATAAAGTGAATTATATCCCTTCTTCCTAAGAAGTGAGAAATTAGTGAATGAAAGCAATGCTGTGGATTTAATAAACTTTAATTTTAATAGAGCAATTAGCTTCTATTAAAAATATATTACAGCATTAGCATGAAAAACTCTGACCAGCATTTGCATGTATTACGTATTGCTTATAGTGCCCAAACATTTCAGTGGTTTCTCATCTCAATTTTTACAAATGAAAATTCTTCCTTAAAATTATAATGGCCTAAATTGCTGCCTCCTGCTTTTCTTTTCTCTGTACACTATGCCATCAGGATTAGCAACTCAGTAGTCCACCTTTGGCATCCTTCTTGGGATATTCACAGAAGAGCAATTATGGTCCAGCTATGGTTTTCAGTTTACCTTAGTTCTTCAGTTATTATACAATCCCCAGGGTTGAGTTACAGCATTTCCCCTGCTGATCAGGCTCTCTTCTGAGGTTTTCTCCTCCACAAGATAGCAAATTCCTTTGTGACCTGCAATCCACACAATCTGCCTGAAGCACTTTGCTTCATCTCCTGTTAATTTCCAGCTTTCTGGCTGCCACATCTATCTATCTCAAATCCTTCATGCTGGATAGGGCAGTATCTGCTCTGCTGCTGGGTACAGAATGCTGCTCACACAGACCCCCAGGCAGGGTCCCCTTAGGCCCAGGTGCTGCCTAAAAATTCTCCTAGATCTTGCCTGCAATACAGATAAGAGAAAAAAAAGAGAGAGATTGTAGAGGGAAAAAGCAAACGATGTTTCCAAAAGTGAAGATTAAACATGTAATTTACAACCATTAACAAGAACATAGCTGCATTCAGGGAATAGCTGTGAATTTCCTCCATGAACTCCAAACCCAGACACTAGCTGTCATATGTTCAGAGACCCCCACAGGTGGTAGCAAATATACAATCAACCTTATTGTCACAAACCTCTTTATCAAAGAGATCTGGAGGCAGTGAAAAATCCCTAAAGTAGCAAGTAATATGGAATAAAATAAATAAAGTTGATTAAATGAGGTTTCAGCAGAAGAAAAAGCAGGATTAGGACGATGGATAATTAGAATTTTCTTTAATTATTGTAGGGTACAAAGTTTCTCAACAATGAAATAAATGAGTAATTGCAAGTAAAAAAATAATAAAATGCAAAACCATGAGCAGTCTACAAATATTAAGAGCAATGTGTTGCTACAATAAGCAATTTGATGACTCTAGTGAGCATGTGCATAAATACAGATGTGTTCTAATCAAGGCAGCACAGCTACAGTAACATGCTGGGCGTTTCATTTCTCATACAATGGAAGAGCATCTTTCCATCAGGAGTTTTTTCCACACTGCCCAAGCATTTCATTCATATGCAGTGAAATTCCAGCAATGGCTACATTTTCTGCAACAAATAAGAAAGAAATGGAGCACTGTTTGCTACATATTCCCACATCTAGCAGCTAAATTAAGGGGAAAGAAGAATTAAAACTTTCTACAACCGAATTTTCCATCATGGGCTGAGCTGCCTGAAAATTCCCTCAGAATACTCTGACAGTGTTGATTCTGGGAAGCTATAACTATTTTTCAGGAGAATGTGGGCTTCGTTGAAGTGTTCAATGAATAGTCACTGGAATATCTGTGCTTTTCACAGTGGCAGTGCCCCGTCCCTGCAGGTGTTCAAGGCCAGGTTGGATGGGGCCCTGGGCAGCCTGCACTAGTATTAAATGTGGAAGTTGGTAGCCCTTTCTGTGGTGAGGGGTTGGAGCTTGGTGATCCCTGTAGAGCCTTCCAACCCAAACCGTTCTGATTTTCTATGATTCTGTGATTCTATGACACAGTCAGGTCAGAATGAAATAGTATCAGAACATAATATTAATGCCTTTCCAGAGGTAAATATTAGACATTAAAGAAATAGAACATTTTGATAGGGTTGGAAATAAATCTTGGTACGTTTTATTTCACAATGTAAATCAGAAACTTTTCATCCCTACTAATGTAAAACTGAGTGTGTTTTTCTCTCCAGACAAAAAGAAATAATTCATTGGGCTCCTAATATGGAGGACTAATAAGAATGGACAATACAAGATCTCTCAAACAAGATGAATCTACAGCAAATCAGAGCAAAAGAAACATTTTCTGGAAGCTCTTCTGCAATCAGACCTGTCAATCATGACAAGAAAGTTTATCCCACTGACAATAGGAAGCTATTAGGGAGAGGGGGAAATAAATTGCCTGAGAATGTGCTAATGGTGGTATTAAGCCCTCACCTCACCCACCTAGAGAGTATACAGGAAAACCTGGCTAAAAAGAAGCAGTCACCTCCAAGGCAGTAGAAATTCAGCTGGAGTGGGACACATCGATACCAAGGTACAAATCTTCCTCACTCTTTTGAGGGTCTGAGGAAATCTGAAGCAGTCATCTGTTCCTCCAATGCAAAGGGAAATCTATGTCAAGAAACAGTGCACTGCAAACTCTGTAAGAAACTATAGCTGACATAATGGTCATCTAAGCTTATTTGTTTCTACACTCCAAAGTTGTGTAACTACTGGTTTCCCTGTGCTGATGTCTAGACAAACACAAATCAGGACTGGAAAATAAAATGTCCAGTAAGAAACTCTTACAAAGCAATAGTAAAGAAACAGATTGGAACTATAAAAATGTTTATTGTATAAGAATGTCACAACTGAGTAAACAAGCAAGACAACAGTGATGTTTTTAATTATGAGGAACGAATATAAATGAATTCTCTTTTTTATCTTCCCACTGCCTCTTTGTTTGTGAATTATTAAGTTATGGATTTTAATAGAGAGGAAAGGAGGAGGAAGGTAGATGGTGACATTTTATACACAGTATAATAGGATATATGTAAATAACTTTCTGTTGTCTCCTGAATCATTGTCATAAGACTTCATACAGTGATAAATGAGTAATTAACTCAGAGGAAAATAAGCTATCAGGGAATGTAGGAGGCAGAAAAAATAAATGCAAATGGAATAGTGGGTTGGAAAGCAGAAAGACAAAAAGTCAATATTGAAGTTAATGTCAGAGGAGTCTTTCCTTATGAAGGGACAGGCTTGCAAAGATACACCTGAAGGACACAAAGAATTGGAAGAACCCAGGTAAATAAGCTGCTAGTAGCTCATATCCTTTTATATATAAATCACATGAAAGGTCTTGGGTTCTGGACAAGTTAAAAAATTAATATTGGTAATACACAAAGAAGTATTAATAGCAAAATCAAATGCTGATTGATAGTACTCATCCATAAGGGTAATGTGGATATGTATAATTAAAACTTTACAATCTCAAGTCTATTTACAATCTCTAGAGATTGTTTTTCTAATTATATTTTGAATTAAATATGGTATTTGAATCAGTACATATATATGCCCTCTTTGTCTTGTTTTCTTTTTATAGTTTTTATTATTGCTCTGAGTTTTCTACAAGGTGATGTAAAATATCAATAAAAATATAATTTGTGATTGATCTGTGATCCTCTCTTTGTACTTTATATGGCTTGAAATGCAGACAGGAGGTAAGATCAAATCAGGGGAAAATTCCAGATCTGGAGATCCTGTTTGGGTTCCAAAGGACAGCCCAAATTGCAGAGGCTTTCCAAATAGCCAGGTTTAGCTCTGGCAGGGAATTTACAACTGGTTGCAGACTTGCTCGCATAAAATCTATTTACCTCTTCATCTGCACAACATAAACAGCCTCCTAAACAGACTCATCATTCCTCTAGCTAAATGAAGGCTTGTCCTATGGAGACATCTGCATCTGTCTTTCTCTCCTCAGGCTCCTCAGCAATCAGTGGAGATCTGCTCAGGCTGATCAACAGGGATTGGGATACTTTCATCTTAAAAACAGACATGTTAAGCAGATCAGCTAAATTGAAATTACCTTTATTAATAAAGCAAGCAATTACACATGACAAGTCTATTTACAAACATCTACATAGCAGAATTGGCTGAATCCATGTGGTGATCTGAGTTCAAGAAAATGCCAGTTTGCAGTGCAAAACACCTCTGCTTTGTTATCTGGAACAATCAGGTATCTCAAAAATTGTTAATGTTTTTTCCTCACCTGAACTCTCCGTCCTGCTCCAAGGCAGACTCCTTTGTTAGCAGTTCTGTACAGGCAGAATGCTAGAAAGGAGGGTTGAGTCTTTCTCCCCATTAACATTACCTGTATTCTTTTTAGTTGTTGGCCATTATCTTTAGTAATTTCAATAAATGAACATTTGTGTTTGTCATTTTACTGCTGACACACACACAGACAGACTGTATGTAAGCGTACCTCAACATCTCCTTGTTACTGCCGTAGCAACTTTTTGTGAAATTTAATAACTGACATAGTTGCATGTGCAAATGTGTAGGAAAATATCACCAAGTTCCTTAAAATTCAATTTGCAAGATAAAACATTTGAAATATACAGTAAGGAAGAAAAAAAAACTGGAGAAAACTTAAAAAACAATACCAAAAATGAAGAAATTCTATATAGCCATCTATTGTTGTTAGCATACTAATGTCACACTTCATCTGTCCTTGTATTACTATGCAAGCTAAATAAAATCGGCTTCATCTTTTTTTTTTTTAACATTTCTGCTTTAACACCGATGTGAATTGTCTATAAAGGGAAAAAAGAAAGTTCTAAAGTTGCAAGGAAAAGGAAACCCCTTTTATGCTTCAACATTTTCATTGGGGCATAGGCAGTGAGACTGAATGCATCTTCAACAAGTTTATGGGTGACACCAAGCTGAGTGGTGCAGTTGCAACAATAGAAGGAAGTGATGCCATCTAGAGGAACCTTGATGAGCTCAAGAAGTGGGCTGAAGTGGACCTAAAGAAGTGCAATAAGCCCAAGTGAAAGATCTTGCCCCTGGTTTGAGCTAATTCTAGGTATGTGTATGGGCTGGGAGAGCAGATCTGAGGAGAAGGACTTGGGGGTCCTGGTAAAAAAAGGGCAAAAAGCTGACCAAGAGCCAGCAGTGTGCTCTTGCAGCCCAGAAGGCCAACAGCATCCTGTGCTGTGACAGCAGAGGGGTGGCCAGCAGGGACAGGGAGGTGATTGTTCCTCTCTGCTCTGCCCTTGTGAGGCTCCATCTGCAGTACTGCATCCAGGTCTGGGGCTCCCAATGCAGGAAGGATGTGGAGCTATTGGGGAGAGTCCAGAGGAGGGCCACTAAGATGATCAGAGGGCTGGAGCACCTCTCCTAGGAAGAAAAGTTGACAGAGCTGGGCTTGTTCAGCCTGCAGATCAGAAGGCTGTGAGGTGACCTCATAGTGGACTTCCAGTACATAAAATGTGTTTCTGAACAAGATGGAGACCAACATTTTACATGGTCTGATAGCGATGTGACAAGGGAAAATAGTTTTAAACCAAAAGAAGGCAGATTTAGATTGCATGTTAGAAGAAAATTCTTTACTCAAAGGGTGATGAGACACTGGAACAGGTTGCCTGGAGAAGCAATATCCCATCCCTGGAGGCATTCAAGGCCAGGCTGGACTGGGGCCTGGGTAGCACAACATATTCCATGGCAGGAGAGTGGAACCAGATGATTTTTAATGTCCATTTCAACTGAAGCAATTTTATAGTCATGTGACTTAATGATGTATGAAGAAAATGATGATGGATTTCTGAAAAATAGTTTGTCTAACAATCAAATACCTTTCATGACATGGAGTAAACCACAATTTTAAAACAATATAATTACTGATGGTTTCAGTATCTCCAGTCTATACTGACACCATTTGGGGCAGATTCACAGTTAATAGTTGCAGTACCTCTCCCCATTGCTGCTGAGAATTTTCTTGTCTTTGTTCATGTTGTAGTTTGACAATGCTCAAAAATGCTCCTACCGTGAAGGTTAAGTACACTGTAACCATCAAGTTGAGAAAAAATTATGGTCTGACTACATATGCAAGAGCAGATGGTCTGTTCATGAGCTGAAACCATTGAAGCAACAACTCATGAAGGAGCTGAACCTGTAGCAAAAAATGCTAACTGTTCATTTCCATCCACGATTTTTTCTTTCTCTTATATTTTCTCTTTTTCATGAGGTTATGGAAAAAATGAAGCAAGGAGTAGTTAAGCCTGAACTGAACAACAGGGCATACTCTCCACTCTAGCTTATATTATGACTTTAAACTTTGTAGGTTTGCTCAGATTGTCTTGGTATCATACTGCTTCCCTTCCCCCGTGCCTTGACTTCACCCCCAAGAGCTGTTAAAACTACTTCATCACCACCTATCATGATCAGAATGGGTACTAAATGTCCATTCTGCTTGATTCTCCACTTACACAGCCCTAAAAAGACTTCTGAAATAGAGGCTGAGCTTGGCATGTGTGTTGAGGGAAAAAACAAAACATCCTAGCAATGCAGGTAGTTTCCAGAGATGTTTTTAATATTATATGCTGCCCATAAAAGTATATTTATTAATACCAGTGATAGCTATGTTCTTGAAATCTGTGTACAGACTCTCAGATTTTCTTTTTGGTGACTATGCTTAGGACTAATATCAGTTCTTGTGAATAACTAAGTCCATCCTTAACCAAATTGTTTTTGCTGCTTTTTTGTTATTGACAATCTCACTAGAAAGTGAAACCTTCCAAGTATTCCAAGACTCAGTGGAAAAGAGCCAGCCAAATCTCAGCCAGTTCGTTTAGAATATCCTCTAAACTCACATGTGTCAAGTGAAAACAGAGTTCAGTGACTTCCAAGATACCAGGGATTAGAATTACATTACAGATATCCTCTGATCTTTTTCAAGCAGAAAAGACATATTTGATGAAACCTTTTAATTTTTTGTTTTTGCCTAGAAACATAGGAGGACAAAATTTATTATGTTGTATAAACTTCTTAAATCCAATTCCATCATTAAGATAAATATATCACAGTCTTACATAACAGTTCTTCCACACTATGAGAGTGAATATTTGTAGATGCTTATTGTTTCTGCCATTTCTTTTGAGCACTCTGTATTTTTTCTTCCTTCTTCCTTCTTTTTTCCTTTCCTGGCCTCTGGTCCTATCCTATCTGATGCCCATTTTCTCTTTTATTGACCAGCTTCCTTGAAGTTTTTCTCTCTTCTCCTTAGTTCCTTACTCTTCTTCTGAAGGACATCATCTCACCTGTTGTTCCCTCTAGTTTCTCTCCCACTTCATGCTCTACTATCCTTTGTAAGCCAATAGTTCTGCTGTTTTCTCTCTTTGACAGATTTCTCGTGCAAAAAGCTTTGGGGAATTTTGTGCCCTTCCTTTTCACACAGCTATTAAAGGAAGACACTTCTCAACATTTCCATGAAAGCGGTCCCAGTAAAAACAAATGAGTAAAAAACTGAGCACTTATTCTTTAACTACCTTTCCTCTTTTTCTGTTTGGAAGTAGGAAGGTCACAGAAGTTTATCTTGCAAGTCTTTCAAATTTCTACTAATGTAAAATGACTTAGTCTTTTATAATCCTGCCAAAACTTAAATTCTTCAGTCTATTAAAGACTGAGAATTTCATCTGCATAAAAATGACAAAATACATCACACTGAAATTGACAGAAGAGCTATAATGCAAAGGAGATGTGGCTTAATTAGAGTTCTCTCTAGATAGACTGAAATTGCCTATGTAATTTTAATTATTTCTCTCCATTAAATCTATGATCATCTATTATTATTGCTATGTAACACATCAGAAAAGTACTCCCTCAAGGAATACATTGTCATCTTTTACAATAAAATATTGCAATTTCAGCATACATTTCCTTGTCATTTAAATGACTGTCAATAAGTTGAATTCAAAAAATTTTACCATGCAGAAATTTACATCTGGAGTGTCAGAAATGATTAAGGTAAGGACTAACTAGCTTCTGGAAGTGACAGATCAGACACTGTGCTTCAGATAAAAAAACTGTGATGCCTATACTTTTAACCAGTGAAGTGTCTGACTCAGTGCCTTTGTTTTCTGGCTCACCTTTTCTCATGTGCCATATGGAGGGTGATGCATTCATGTAAGATCATGGGTGGGTGATGCCAGTTTATACATTTCCTTTTCTGCTAATTTAATAGACATATTTTAAAATCAAGTTTGTTTTCTGTTTCTACACTTCTAACTGCAAATATTCATACAGTATTAAACTTTATAAATTAAATCAGTGCCAAAGATTACTATTAAGGACAGCCAAATTCATTTTAAATAATTATAACTCAAAGGACTGAGAGAATTTGTGCTTCATAAATGGCTTGTTGGCTTTGTGTCCCATAATCAAACAATGCTTAAGTGTTATTTCAGTCCTCTATTTACACAATCATCTGGTTGTGCACACCTTTTTTCAAGTTGCCATATATTTGTCAAAAATTGGAAGGAAGGAAGGAAGGAAGGAAGGAAGGAAGGAAGGAAGGAAGGAAGGAAGGAAGGAAGGAAGGAAGGAAGGAAGGAAGGAAGGAAGGAAGGAAGGAAGGAAGGAAGGAAGGAAGGAAGGAAGGAAGGAAGGAAGGAAGGAAGGAAGGAATACTCCAAGTCTATGTTAAAATGTTAAAAATGCTTTGAAGAAACAGCATCCATAATCATGAACCATTTTACAGAAGGCTGTGTAGATGAAATAGTTGTTCTGTAAGGGTATTTTAAAGTCTTAATTAAATCACCTTGTAAAACTCAATTAAAACCTAAAGATCCTTCTAACATCCAATTACTAATTGATGGTCATGACTGGGGAAGTATACAAAAGATGAGGAAGAAGATCTGTATATTCTAAAATGGCAATTGATACTTGGCAGTAGTAATTTACAACATCTTACTGCTAATCCTGGATTTCTGCAAAGGCTTAAATAGAATTTAGACACACGAAGTTAGCATCTGCACCTGTAAGTTTACTTGTGCTCCTTGTAAAGCTTCTTCTGCTGTAGTATAAAATCATATCTCGGAGACACAGGGCTTGCTATTATTTATAAATACCACACATCCATAGGCAATGTATTGCAATGATTTCTTACTCCAAGTAATACAAAGCAGAAGTACAGGCTTTTTTATTAGTAAATATCAAGGCTTGAGGTGCCACCACCATGCTTTGTGAGAATGTGCATTTTCTCATACAGTTGAACCAATATTTGCCACATAAGTTTTTATTTTCCAGAAATGCATATTATCAAGAATTTTGATCTCCTACATTGCCTTTGGTCGGTGCAAACAGCTCTCACTCACTCCAGGAAAGAAAATTGTTTGCCCTTCCCTGTGTGGAAGCTACCTTACAAACCTTCAGAGGCACAGGAAGATTAATAGCTTAATTATAGGATAAACATCGTATCTTTTTAAGGCCTGATCACATACCTCCAGAGGTGGCTTTAGAAGGTATTAGGGCATAGGGGAAATAGGCAAAATCATTAAGACTAGAAACCTCTGACATGATAGCTCATACAAGAAGGCCTAAAGGACCTTATGAAGGAGGGGACTCCATGAAATTGTGTCATTTGCAGGTGCATACACCACATTAATTTTAATTGAATAACTCAAATCAATTAAATAGTTACATTAGTTACATATTTCTTAAGTGCAATTCTGATTTTCAGTCTCAGACTTTCTGTCTGTCTGTACAGAAATACTCTCCACATTAAACACAGCAGCTTTTTGGGAAACATGCACCAGAGAAGACGGGTTGGAAGAGGATAAGCTACTACTGCTGATTTTTTGGAATTATACTTCCTGACATTAACAATGCATTCTGGGCAACTGAATTTAAACTACAAACACAAAGTACTTTAGAGCAGATTTTACTAAATGAACCTGTATAAGGATGGAAAATACTGAACACCAGAAATGACATTTTAATGTCCATAAGTAATTGAAACAGAACGCCACAGGCACAATCACACACAGATATTTCCCAGCCCAGCAGTCATGCAACTTTCTGCTTAGCAAATATTATACAACTAATATTTCATTTTTTTAGAAGAAGATTTACTTGATAGCGTTTAATATTAAAAAAAAAAAAAGATGATGTCTTGAAGGTACCTACTTAATGTAGTCACAGAAATTGCATAGGGGATTTTAATCTCAATTTTTGCAAAAAAAAAAAAAAAAAGAAAAAAAAAAAAGAAATTGTGGAACTTTTTTTCATTTGCAACTGACTTTTCCCAAAAAGGTGTAGATACATTTTTTTCTGACCAACAGTTGATATCGAAAGCTTTTTTTTTCCTAGAAAAATTGGGCAAAAATGCTGAATTATCGTATTGATATCTGTATGAGCTGTATTGTCAGATAGATTGCAAAAACCCTTTGAAAATAATGGCATGACAAGTAAATCAGAGATTCCATGATGGCACAACAGGTAAATCAGAGGTTCCACCTTCCTTGATATATCTACATCAAAGAACCAGTAGTATTTCAGATAAGTTTTTCCAACAGCCATACAGAAAACATTACATTAAAACCCAGCTGTATGTTGGTGCTTGTTGTGTAACCCAGCAGGCTGCTCAGCACCACTTACTTACACTCTCCACCTGGGATGAGAGAGAGAAAACAAAAGGTAATGGCTTGAGAACTTGTGGTTTGAGATAAAGACAGCTTACTGGGTAAACCAAAACCCGCACACAAAGCAAAGCAGAACAGGAATTCATTCTCTGCTTCCAAGCAGCAAGTACGTATTCAGCTACTGTCAGGAAAATCGGGCCCATCACACATAGTGGTTTCTTGGGAGGACAAATATTGTAATGCTAAACATGCCCTCCCTCCTCCTTCTTTACTCCGGCTTGTAATGCTGAGGATGCCACTTCATTGCATGGGACATCCCTTCTACACCAGTGTGTCAGCTGTCCTGGGTCCACCTCCTCCCAGCTGCTCATGCACCTCCAGCTCCTTGCAGTCAGGGCTGAGTGAGAAGCTGAAATGTCCTTGGTTCTGTACAGCACTGCTCTGCAACCGAAACAGTTGTGTTTTATTACTGCTGTTTCATCACAGATCTGAAATACAGCATCGCACAAAACTCTATGAAGGTTAACTCAATCTCAGCCAAAGCCATGATAGTCCACTGTGGTGTAAACCTCCTATTTCAGTTTGCTGTACTGATCATGGCCCTCAGATGTGGCTGACAATCTCCTTACATTAAAAAAAAAAAAAAAGTTGAAAATCTATTTGAGATTCAAGTGATAATTCTCTAAGATGTTATTGTGATTGCAGGTACAAAAGATAACAACTGTCTGAGCTAAAATTATGCATTATGGCAAGATGTTCATCCAGACCAAAACAATTAAACTTAGCCTAGGTCTGAAGATTTAGAAGTTTTTTTCTTAACATTAGGAGCAGCAAAATCCCGACCAACCTGACTTTGCATTATTTATTCTTCCAGTTTAGATATGTAAAATACTGTAAGCTAACTGACTTGAAAACTTTCCAGATCTGCTTTATACCTCATTCTCACCATTGTTTTCCAGTTGTCAGAGGTAATTGCAGGTATGAATACATACTCCCAAATGTTCCATTTTTTCAAGTTGCTGCTGCCTCATCACTCGTGCAATCCAGAGTTGAGCTTTTTCCACAGGAGGATTCCAGTGTCTGCAGATCACAATATTTACACAGACAAAAAGGAAACTGCTATCTTGTGTACCAGCACCAGTAACCAAATAAGCATAATTATTAAAACTGCAAGCATAATGCTGACATTAGCTATTGATAATTCAGCACATACTATAGGGTGCCATAGACACCCAAATCGAAGAAACAAACTTCATAATAAATAAAAGTAAAAACGTTAATAATTTACAAGCATTGTGAAATAAAACAAATCCCCAAAGACAGCATCTTCATTTAAATCACCATAACAGGGATGGAGATATTAAGTGTGGTACTGTTGCTGCACAGGTGCAGGTGCATTCCTAGCAGGTGAAAGCAGTGGGCTGCTCTCTTCACATGCTCCATAGAAGAACGGGGTGAGCATGCACAACCACTTCTGGAACCACTCTGTGAAATATCAGCACACTAAGGTGAAAACAGCCAACACTCTCTGCCACTAGATTGCCAATACTGTGCAACAAGAAGTATTGCTGGCCATGTGTTTTGAACTGTGGCAATCCCTTCACACTGAATTCCCAGCTGCTATGCTGCAATGAATGCTGTTTCTACATGTATGGTCTCCAGTATGAGCGCAGTAATCTTACCAGTTTGGGTATTAGATCCGAGATTCATTTGTACATCATGGATATGCACAAACTCTTTCTTAACACTCATTTCTGATTACAAGACTGCTCAGTAAGCTGACAGTGCAAATAAGGCATTTTATGTGATAAAGGGGACTGAGCAGCAATTTCTGAAGTTAACTGTTGGAAAAATGTTAATGAATTCCTGGTGTGATATATCTTCTAAGACTATACAGTGTTCAGTGGGCATCAGCAATGCATCCATCAGCTAAAATTTATGGGAATATAAAAGAGAGAGCAATAGCAGCAGGCAAAGACTGTAAGAATGAATGAAAGTGGTGATCTTACCATGCCAGATAATAAAGACTAAGAAACATGTGGAGAAGCAATGGGTATTTGAGCAGAGCAATGCACATTCACTGTTGACTTCACTTTCTTAGCACTGACGCTCAGATTCGCAAAGTCAATTTCATTCTAGGAAAAGAAGTTGCTCATAAGTGTTGGCAACCCATTCTTCTCATCAGTTCAGACTGGTTTTAACACTGTTGTTACCTTTCACAGTGCACATTTTATATGGCATCCTTGTTCTACTGTGCACGTTTGCAGACTTCATTGACACTCCTCTTGAATTCTACCTTTACAAGAATTCTACCTCAAAGAATAGTCCTGAGGATGTTAACCATCAGCACTGTTGAAAACACCAAGTTAGTCTTGAACTGTAATATAAAGGCTAAAGAGCTAGCTTTGAAGAAATATCTTACTTTTTCTCACTTTGTCAGCTCTGTAGCAGTTTCTTTCCCCAAGTGCAGACCTGATCCTTCATGCTGCAGCAATATTACTGCAAACAAACAGAACAATAAATCTCTAAACCCTCAGCTTGTACATGGAGAATGATGGAAGAAACTGCTCCAAATTATGTTCCTGGCTGGAGTTCAGCTGCCAAGAATGAACTGGTAAGGTGCTCATTTTACAAAGAAAACAGGACAATAAAGCAGCAAGCAGCAGTACATTTGAAAAGCCTACTAAAACCAAGAAAACAAAATACATTCTCTGCTAATCTGATTTGAAGTGTTGCATATATGAAGTGTGTGCAGGCACATCATCTGAAGAGGAAGGAAATCCTGTAAAAATTCAGTTTCTGAAAAAGAAGCTGGAGTTAGACATGGCCAAAAGAAGTCACCTGGCTGACAATCCTTTGCACAGGGAGCTTTCTAAAGCACTTTGCATTTTATTACTTCCTTCCTCTTTTCTTTCCAGCTCCTAGAAGGGGATGTGCCAAAAAAAAAAAAAAAAAAAAAAAAAAATTGATTAATACTTCTGAAAATATTGGAGCAATCTGTTACTTTACATTCACAAAAATGCTGATGACACCCATGGAAATTTTCCCAGGTACACATGCAATGGACAGGATTTGAGTTGCTTTAAACTGGTGGCAGTCTTTTGAAGCCATTACAGCTAAAGGCAATCAACACCAGACAGAAAGCTGATCATGATATTGGCATGCTTGTACAGCAGGCACAGTGTAATACCCACACAGAGAGAATCCTGCCTCATGGTACTACTGGAGGGAAAATGTGAGGTTTACAAAAGTGTTTCCAACCTATTCACATGGTCTGAAGTTCAGGAATCTCTAATTTCTGACATGCAATCACAGAACTTGGCGATCAGTGGGCTATATTTTCTCTCTCTCCCCACAATACCTTATGAATCCCAACATAACAGGATATTATTTTCATGTCCCACTCTTCTACATTTCAAACCTAAGAAGTCTTGTTGTCTGCATTTTTATTCCATTCTTTCATTCCTACGACATGCTAGAAACACCAGATATCAAAGCAATTGCTTTTCAGGTAGTGACCTGGTTGTTCTATTCCCTGCACCCGTTCTGAGGACATGCCGAGTGGGAAGGAAATAATCTACCAGCTCCTTGTCCTAGCAAGAATTTCACTTTTTCCCATATGTAGGCCCAGCAGACTTACAAACATGGACTAGTTTAGCTTCTTATTCACATTGAAAGCACACATATATATATTTGCCCGGCTGTTACTTCAAGCCAAACCAGAAAACCAGGACAAAAATATACCTCATTGCATACATTGCCATGAGAAGATAAACTGTGTTCCACCTTGGCTGAAATGGTTGTCTGTTTCACTTCAGTCTTGGGGCTAAGGATATTTTCCAATGCACCTCCTGAAAGAAAGAAAAATAATGGGCATATCTTCAGCATAAGCATCAGTTCATAGAGAAGCAATATCTCAGCTTCTAGTTCATTAGGGGCAACCATGCTCTGACTTAGAATATTACCAAGGACAGAAAACTGTAAGGATTCTATTAGTAAAGTATCATTTAAACACAAAGATAACAATAATAATTGTATTTAATGTCTAGAATTATTTCACTTTAGAGCTGAGGTTTTTCTTGTACCTGTATAAATACAGTGCACATATATATTTCATGTCTCATTTTAAAAGAAAATTCATCTTCCAGCACCAATGTTCTTCAGTGACATACTGGGATATAAGTTCTTTCTTATCTCAAAGGGATCCACAATTTTTAATATTCTGCATCCCAAATGAGATGTGTTAATAAAACTTCTAGTTATACATTTCACACCTTTCATGCTGCCAGAGCAATTATTGGAGCTTAGAGTTAATAAGCAATGTTCCAGGTGTAAAGTCATTTCAGTGAAGAGTTCTGTTAGCATAACAAAATGCAAAGCAGCCATTTCATCAGAGAACACCTCTACGACTCAGGCTGTCAATTAAAACATTGTTTTACTGTGTATCTGACACCAAGTTCATAGCAAAAAATTCAGATTCATTCTATTAAAAAAAAAAAAAAAGTTGCTGGGTGATACCACAACAAAGGGAATAATCTGGCAACTGTATATTATTATCTTCAATAGCTAATTGCAAAGTACTGAACCAAAGGTGCTGATATGTTGTGGTCACAATAAAAAAAAAAAACAAGAGCTGCTCACTGCTCAGCTTAGACAGAGTTCTTGTGCTTGGTAAATATAATAGTGCCTAAACATATCTGGAAACATAGCCCATATTCAATACTTCACTTTCTCACAAGAAACAATCAGGATGTGAATTTATTAGACTAATCCTGCTCTAAATTATACAAATCTCCTGTATATCTTCTCTCTGAGCTAGGAATGCCTGTCTAAATAAATTGAACAATGGCTTTGTCCTTAGTTTAACACTTGGGTTGAACAGGAGGTAAGCTGTTGTCAGTTTTGTTGGGATAAAAGACCACTTGTGTTGCCTAGCTATCAATCTCTACCATTTTGTCCCGAGGAATCTGCCTTCTCAAAGACATTTCAGGAAAAAAACATTGACCAGATAAAAAAAATCAGATATGCATAATGTAATTATGTAATTATGTACTGTAATTATACAGTAAAACTGCAAAACAAAGTCCATATTTTAATACATCATTGATTTTATCTCTGATATAATTCTGATAAATTAATGAATCTGGGGATCTTTCAGCTAAACCTTAAAAATACAGGTTTTGTCTATTAGAAATTATGAAAGCACTCTTAATGTGGAAACGAGGCCTTAACATCAGGGTACAGTTGCTTTTCTTGAGAATTACTGAAATAATATGAAAAGTATGAACTCTTTCAAGTAGATCTAATTCTACATTACACAGGCAGATTATAAATTTTCATTCTGCAAAATATTTTTTAAAAGAATAAGCCACAGACTGTAAGTGATTGATATGCCCAACTCTATTATAGGCATATATGCCAGTGATTTGCCAAGGAAACAAGCCCACAGCAGCCTGCACTCCATTTTTAATCTGATCATATTAACATTTTTGGAAACATATTGTGGTTACAAATGCCAAAAATGTAGTACTTTCTCTTAATAAGGGGAACTGCATTTATTGTGGAATCAAACAAAGCTAGGAAGTGTTGTATAAGACTTCAAAAATATATTTAATCAATTGAAAAAAAAAAAAAAAAAAAAAGAGAAATTCTTAAATATCCCCAAATAATTATTTCTAGTAACTACAGTGTTAACATTCCTTAACATTTTTTTTTTTTAATTTCCTGCCTCTTTGTTAGTACACTTTTTCCAAGTAACTTAAGCTCAGTAGTGGCTACAGATGAAGTCATTAACACACACAAAAGTCATTTAGAGTATGCACCTACCTGGACTTTAGAGTATGCTGCAAAAGTACATTTTCAGAAAACGATGCTCAGAATCAGTACATCAGATGCTCAAGATGAGTACATGCTAATACAGGGAAGGCAGTTCAGCTAATTAGGCACTGTGGTATTCTGGGAAAAGCTCTCTGGTGGAAGTTCATTCAATGGAGAAAATATCTCCTGGAGCACCAAGGTTCTGATTTAAACAATGAAAAGAAATGCCAAGATCCATCATTCAGAAAGAATGGAACCAGAAAGGCTGCTCCTCTTAAGGTTTTTCTGCAAGGTGTAAAAACCTGCAATCGCACAAGGATGAGACGTATAAATTTTAACCTGAAGGAAAATTATTTTCTCTACTAGATAATAAGACTAGTAATCATGATGGCCTTCACAGGTGAGTAATAGTAGAAAATGTAAAATAAACGATACGTGTGGACAGCAGTGAAAATTTTTGGGATGCAAAATCCAATCACTACACCCTTAATTTCAAAAAGGAGAAAAACATGTCTCAAACATAAGCCACTGAGATTTTGTATTGAGAAGCTCAAAAAAGTGCCTTCAAAATGCATGAAGATCTGGGCCTCGCTAATTGAAAACAATGTCACATAAACAAGAAATAAGAGTTCTCCTTTCTGTCTCATATGTCTTCACTAGAGAGAAATCAATATTGTTGACATGAGTGCACTGATGTAATAGAAAAAAGGTTAAGCTGGTGTACTTCACCATATGTGCTACTTGGATCTGGCCCAGTTACATCTGCAATGAAACTATAAAAGCCATATTCTGTCAGGGCTGCAGTGGGCTGGCAAGTTCTAGGGCATTCTGCAGAGTTCTTTTGGTGAATATCTGTATGACTGCAAGCCAAAAATTCGCACTGTAACGCTGTTTCCTCCCAGCTCTGTCAGCAGCAGAGTTTATGGAATCCAGCAAAGAAGTAGAGAGTAACACATTCTCACTTCCGAGCACTAAGTACCATGGGTGCTGACAGAAAGGATCTTACCCATACAGCTGAGGGGAAAAAATAATCTGCCAGAAAACATTACAACTGCTGCAGTTTGATATGTGCATACTTCATTCAAATCAGGACTACTGCAGCAACTCTTCAGGGATCCATGCCTTCATACTTCTTTTGCAGCTGTCAATTCTCAGTCCATCCCTGCAAACCACCAGTGATGATTTGACCAGTCTTACCTTCCTTGCTATCCCATCCGTTGGTACTTCATGGTACAGTGATGATTGTTAGCAAGGATAGGAATGAAAGTATAGTTTAAACAGAACAGGGCAAGTAGATGCCATGCAGATAATTACTGGTGTGTATTCCTTGATTGAGTACACTGTACAGATTGTAATAAATCCTAACCAGTCTACCAATTGTGACTAAATATACTTCAGGAAAAAAAAAAAATGTTGGAAAAAGAAAACAGAAATCCAGTACCATTTAAAGTATGTAAAACGAGGAGTTGTGCCCCAGGTCGCCAAGTAAGTGAAGAAACAGAACGCAGTTTCCCTGCATATTCTCCCTTTTTAGTTCCATATTTCAAATGCAGCTAGCTAGTCTCTTGGCTCTCTTTCTCTCAGTCTCAGTTAGAATGAAGAAGCTCAACATTCCTGCTTCCTTCCACCAAGTTATCACCATATTATCTGTTTTCTTGAGTCTGCCACCAGTTAACAGCAGTTCTCTGTTTTGTTATTGATACACCTCTGATTTAGCTAATGGGATTACAGAGTAACCTAGAAAACCCTTTGCTAACCAGATTTTTTTTTAAAAAAAAGCAATTGATTGTAGTTTCTTCTTTTATGTTTTGAATTAAAAATCACTCACATCTTCACTGCCAGTCCTGCCAGAGTACGAGACAATGCCAAAAGCAGTGCTCTGTTATTTAGGTGATGATGAGCTTTTAACTTGGAGAATCTGAGTAAGTTTGTGTCAATAGCATGGAATCAATCGTCATGGAAACCCACTGTTGTTCTAATTTAAAGATACAAATCGGCCCTAATTTTATATAAGAGTTTGAACATCTATTTTGAGGATTCTATATAACTTCTCATAAACAATAAATAACTCACGTCCAGCAGAACATGTTAACAGCAGAGTGAGATAAAGATGAGTCAAACTTCTACCCATCATATTTATATCATACGACATCCCTAACAATATACCAGCTGCTAGACGTGTCTTACTTTGTACCAATCACATTTCCACACAGACAGCTGTGATGTATTCAGCAGATAATGCAATGCTGAAGACAATGTCAAACGTTGTCTAGAAATTTTGCTTGACTAGCCTATTGTAGTATATTAATACTATAATAATATAATGTGCAGTTGCTGTTTTGAAGTTCAAACTTTACTTTGAATTGAAAAATAGTATAATTTCTGAGAGTAAATGAAACCTAATGCCTCAGTAAAGTTGATGAAATTCTGTTTAATCACACTTGCATTGATTTTGATTCTCTTATTTATGCAGAATCAATACTTAACACAGAGAAATAGGAGTTTAAAACAGTTGGATTTAAAACTGAAGAGTGGATTTGCGTATTTAAAAACAAAATATTTCTAAGTATTTAATGGAAGCTGAACTCACTTCTCCTCATGCCATATAAACCCTAGTATATTTTCTTATGGGGATATTTACACTAGCAAGGATTACAGCATATAGGAAGATACAACGTCATGGATTTCACTCAAAAGGAAATGCTGTGCAATTCACATCTCAGCAAGTATTGTGAATGATCCGTTAATAACCAAAATATCCTTCTGTAGCTTCAGCAGAATAACCCTGCCTCTTTCTCCACTGCAGCTTAGCTCTTCTTTCCTGTCAACTTCTACATGAGGGCAAACATAAACAGGAAGAATTCCACAGGCTGTTTCTAGTCTCAGCTCCTTTTCCTCTTAACTTTGCAAAGATCTGTGTCAACAGCTACAGATTCTTCCTAAAAACACGTCTAGAGTATCTTGGACACTAGGGATGTGAGTAGCAACCTCTGTCTTGGAAGGGTCAATGAAACAAAATATTCCCCTTGACTGCATTTTTCTACTCCCTGGGCTTGATGTCATATGAACAGAGCAACCAAGATCTCTAGAAAAGGAACAGAACAGAAGGAAATAGGGGGAAAAAAAATTCCTGAGACTTCATTGATCTAACATATTCTAACCTTATTTTCCTTGTCTAAGATTACTACTGTAAAGACGAGCCTACTGAAAAATAAATTACTTCCAATGCATTTTTATACTAGATAAAACAGAGTAAATATACTAGATCAATGACACCCCTCATCTCTCTCTTAGAAAACAGATGGCTTACAGAAACAGTGGTTTACTAGGACAGGAAAAGCCAGTTTTTCTCAGAGCAGCTCCTTGAAGTTTCCAGAACCAAAAATCATCTAGTATTGTGTTAATAGATCTTAATTAACTGACTTTAGTATCAGTAGAAATAAAAATCAGTATTTCAGTTTGGTTTGTTTTCATTTCTTATTTTCCTTTATAAATCATCATAACTCAGCATCTTGGTTTTCTGCAATACTTTGAAAAACCATTCTCACTCAACTTTCTAGGTCTTCTCAGAAACTGAGCTTTTCCTCTGTTTAATTTTTGCTTACTTTTTAATCATCCCTGTTGAACAATTTAATTTTGCATCAATACCGAATCGCTAGAAATGTGTGTTAAAAAAAAAGGAAGCAAATTTAGTGCCAACCTATGACATTGTAATGGGTTGGCCCCAGCCTGCAACCTAGCACCCAAATGAATTGGACAAGGAGAAAATGAGAACAATGACCAAAAAATTAATGAGTTTCATAATCATAGGCAAAACAGACTCTGTCTTAGGGATTTAACTTAATTTCAAGCATTTAACTACTGAATTGGATATTGAGGGACAAGACAAGCACTTAAATACCTAAAGAAGACACCTTACCTCCTCCTTTCCCAGGCTCAATCTCAATTCTGGCAGTTCCTTGGGGTGTGCCTATTTACCACTCCTCTGGTCTTGCTTTTCCTTTGTTGGTGTTTATCAGCATTCCTTGAATGAGTTTTCATAGAGGTGCTACACATTTAGCTGATGGCAGTAAAAGCTGTGTCCGGTGCAGATCTCTTGCTGGGCCAGCTGGAATGGGATGTTCCTTAAACACAGAACTTCAGTAGGACATCTCAAAAATTACTTCCATCATACTTAACTATTACAGCACCTACCTAATTAAATAATTACTCCTCCCTGGCCAGGGAATTTTTACCAGTAGTTTCTAAATCAAACGTTCTAATGTCTGCAACTTCACCTTGTTGCATCAGCTTTGTGGGCTCTGGTGGTAGCCATCAAAATTATTATTATAATCAAAACATTATCACTAAAGCAACCATTTGATTTTCCCCATAGCATATACTTTAAATAATGCAAATGAAAAGAAAAACATCTTTGGAACAAATGATTCTGCCTTCACAGCAATGATCCGTATGACAATCTATCTTTTAGATATGCAAACTCCAAGCATACAAAACACAGGAGACTGCATAAAAAATTAAACTAAATTACATAAATACACTCTTCAGCAATATATTTCAGCAGATCCTGGCTTTTTTCTAGTACATACATACAATGCTGAAGAACACATAAGATGGACTGTCAGATTCCCAACATGCCTACAGTCCATTTTGTATTTGACAAGATGTCATGAAAAATACTACATTTTTGCAACATGCTGTTTCTTAGATCTTTTATACTACCAGCATGCATTTTCATTATTTCCCATTATCAAACAGGTACCATCAGTACCTGCTGCAGCATAACCATCTGGTCTTTCAACCACTGAGGATGAAGGTAGGCAGCCTCAGTCTCAGAATATACCAAACAAATCACTGAAGGCCTGTTTTGTGGGATGAATTTGGACTACAGCATATTTAAGCACAACCTGAAACTCTTCAACACACCATAAAAGCAAGACTTCAACTTGCTTATTGTTTGTGTCCCCCAAAACATTGATTTTTGATAGTTATATATATAACTGGATAGTTATTACTGAAAGGTTATTACAGTCCAGCAGAGCTTTACTTCTTAACAACTTTGCATGTCATGATGATCAGTAACTGGTGTTTACGTTGCTCAGTATAGAATCTTTAGATAATAATTGTTATTACATGATTTTTTCCCATAGCTTGTTATTTCTCAAGGGGAATGAAGCGTGTTTCATTTTTAAACCAAAACCAAATAGAATGCGACTGCTTATCCTATTTTTTTAATCTATGAGCTTAATCTAATCCTTTCTTGTCATATACAACTCATAGAAGGAGGAAAATTGACTGCACTGTTGCTACAGCATAAGAACTGTGTATAAGATAACACAGCCCTAGACTTTGGTGACAGCACAGTGCAGAATTATTACTTATTTTAAATTAAATAAAAAATATTATTAATCCCAGTGTTCTCTCATGAAAATTAACATCAGTAGACAGTATCAGTATAAGAAAATTTAAAATATATAGTGATTAAAGTTCGAAAGACAAATTGTTACAAATTTTACAGATTTAAAATCAAACTATTATTGTTACAGGTACTGATATTCTAGAAGGTCTTTAATTGCACATATATGTTTGAAGAGTGGAGTAGGAGAGTTCATTTTTCATTTGTCTAAACCAAGTTTTCCCATTCTGGTAAATAATGTAAGGAATCTTGGAAGCACTACGTATAGCAAGGTAAAATATATTTGTGGCCTGTACAGTATCCAGCTTAGTGGAATTATACAGTATTTACCAGGAAGAACATCCAGAGGAGGGTCACTAAGATGATCAGAGGGCTGGAGCACCTCTCCTATGAGGAAAGGTTGAGGGAACTGGTCTTGTTTAGCTTAGAGAAGAGAAGGATCCAGGGAGACCTCATTGTGGCCTTCCTGTACTTGAAGGGAGCAGATAAACAGGAGGGGAAATGGCTGTTTACAGGGGTGGATAGTGATAGGACAAAGGGGAATGGTCTTGAACTGAGACAGGGGAGGTATAGATTGGATATTAGGAGGAAATTTTTCACTCAGAGGGTGGTGAGGCACTGGAACAGGTTGCCCAAGGAGGCTGTGGATGCCCCATCCCTGCAGGCATTCAAGGCCAGGCTGGATGTGGCTCTGGGCAGCTGGTTCTGCACATAGCAAAGGAGTTGAAACTGGATGGTCACTATGGTCCTTTTCAACCCAGGCCATTCTATGATTGTATGATTCTTTGATATAGACAATTTAACTACAGCAAAACTAAAATTTGAATATCCTAAATAAACCAACCCAAAGCAATTATTGTAAAATAGCCTATGCATCATTAAGAAGCTCCTTAACATTGCTTATTAAACAAAGCTTCATATCTTACAGAAGTTGATTTGGAAGTAATACAGAAGTAATTATATTAGTATAATTATTACATGATTCCAACTTTCTCACTCTCCGCAGATATTCTCCAAGTAACAGAACATAAACAACTTTTGAGTGACGCAGCTGTCACCATAGTTAAATGTCTATCTATCTTAATCATAAACAAAGTTCTTGCAGTATTTACATTTATCAGAAAATGAGCTCTATGAGCATGATCACACATGAAGGCATCTTCATGCCTTTCTTCAGTATTTGCTGTGCAAATCCTTCTCACTGGAAACTTTCATGACATATAACTTTGCTTTCAAACAAACAGTTGTTTAAACAAAGCCTTGCTCACTGAGCTCACTGAAGTAACTGCCTACAAAACACCCAAATCCTGAGCTTGAGCAAGCCGGAAGGTAGATCTAAAAAACTGAGGATAGTGCATCAAAAAATGTTTTACTTTTAAAAATCAAAGTCTTTCCAACATACAGTTTTCACTTTTTCTTTTTTGCAATACACAACCTTATGCCCCAACAATCAGTTCCTCAAAGAACACTATTCACTTCCTCTACATATATTTCAGCCACTCTGATTTCTTCTAGTTTGTAACATTCATAACAGTTATTTCTCTTCGCAACCAAATCAGTGAAGGAAGACATGAAGTGAAAATCTTAAACATTGCATTTAGTTTTCTCAAAAATATTAGCCAGTACATCTTCAGTTGCCTGCTCATATTTCAACAGCTTTTGTTTTTGAATAGGTGAAAACTATCACTCCCAATGGCTTATTCCTTCAAGTCCTTAAACATCTGACTAGAGGAAGACAAGAAATTCTGTCCTAAGCAATATTAAATACTTCCTCATTTCTCCATTGAAGCCATGTCAACATATTGAGGTCATATTATTTTATGGTTGCTCAATAATGTAAATAAATTTCCAATCATACAAATTTTTTGTATATTTCTAAAGACATAAATGTTCACGGTCCATATGATATACTTGTGGTCATATGGTGAAGTCAGCCAGTGTTATCAATGATGAAACACCTGGAAGTCTAAAATTAACAGAACATATCTGTTTCCTCTCCCTATTGAGATATCTGCTATTACACACCAGAGAAAGCTTTTTTAAACTGAATTTCACACTAGAAAAACGTATTTTGCTGATGATAAACACAGTCATAAATGTGAGTTAGAAAGTGAGATACTAGACAGGAATCAGACCAAGAATATTCATACCACAGCTCACATTCCCACAAGAAACAAATAGTTTTGAAAAACAAAAACATGTCAGGAAAGCAAATAAATTATTGTTTTAACACAGTTCATCAATGTCTGCCCTACAGAGGTCATTACCAAAAATTGCAGTATGTGAAGATCGTTTCCCTATCATTAAATTTCTCCTTATGCAGAATATGACAAAATACATACTGTGATTAACAAATATTTAATTTTACAGGCTAGAAGCTCAGATTTAATTGCTCTGCATCAGATTATATTTTTATTGTTGATGTTGAATTTTTAATAATGAGACAGGATGAGGGGAAATGGCCTCAAGTTGTGCCAGGCTTACAGCCTTGAAAACTTAGCAATCACCTACTCATCATCACCACCATCATCATCACTGTCATCATTCCTGTTATATTTCAGTTTTTGTTCACTTGGGGTTTTCTTTTTCCAAGTCCAGAAAAAAGTTACCAGTGTTATCCTTTACACACTGAGAACTGAACACATTTTCCATTTGGAAGGTATAAATAAAGATCAGAGAAGAACTGATCAAAATCTGCTTCTAGAAAGAAGTCTGCCTCTTAGCATTCAGCTATTTAATGAAGGACAAACATTAGAAGTATTGTAGCCTTTTGAGTATTAAAAAAAATTATTACAAGTGACCCCAAAATTCTCTCAGCGTATCCTAGTAGAATAAAAAATCTATTAAAAAAAAAAGATTTGAAATTCCACATCTTTTCCTACTTTATTGCATTGAAAGAAGAACCTGCATTCCCTCATTATTTCAGGCACCACAGGACATCACTTTTCAAGAGATAAACAACTAATCAAAAGTACTGATATGTTATCAACTCCATCAGCTCTACTTGTGATGTTCTTAATCTTTCTATCTAGCATGATTCTTTCAGACACAAACTCAGAATGTTGTCTAACACTTGCAACGTTGAGGATGGTAAATTATGATGTCTCAAAATGTTTGCAGATTATAAATAAGCCCAGATTACAGGTAAACCTACAGGCAAAGATATTCATGCAACTGAATTCTTGAAATGGTAGAATGAAAATGAAAAAAGTGAAGTTTATACGGGAACCTCTTTGCCCTGATAAAAGGAATTATCAAGTTTTTAACTCCGTGTTGAAATTCAATTTTTCTTGGGCTTTATACATATTCAGCAAAATAATCTATTAATTTACATCCTTGTAAGTCAGTCTCTGTTTTGAGATAGCTATAAAGCTGGCACTGTGGGCTCCTACATCTACATTTTCATTTGTTCTTATTTCAACAGCAAGTAAACAGTATCATAATAGCTGGAAAACTATGATAAACTGTGTTTCCTCACCGTGGGCACTAATAAACTACATGAAGCATGTTGTCTTGCTTACAGGACGGCCACAGCCACACAGTGTGCACTTGCCATGATCTTGCAGAAGTACAAATAATCACTTTGTGCTCCAAGCACAGCCATAACAGATGAAAACCCAGAAAAAAACACTAAACTCTTGCAGATGTGCAAGGTTACGGGCTAGAATCCAAGTTATTTTCTCCTGGCAGTCCTTGGTGTGTCTTATCAGTTTGAGTAAGTGCAGTAAACCTTACTTTCATAACTCAGATTGGCAGATATGTCAATGAAGACACAAAGAGACACATTTGTTAAATAAAAGAAGTGCATCTCTTATAGTCACTTTACACAGTTATGCCACATGTTGAGATACTGAACTTGAAGGATTTTATGGTAAAAATCAGCCACGAAGGGTGTTGAACTTGAAGGATGTGGTCACTAATTCAAAGCCAGAACATATAGACTCAGGAACAGCTTCAGGATTTTGTATTTGAGCCCAAATTAAAACCAGCTTTTTCTTGTTTCTCTTTCTTGTTTACACCTCTTGCTTGTCATTTCTCAAGTAACTCATCATCACTAAGAGGAAAATAGTTCTCAGTATGGAAATATTCATAGGCTATGTAATATAATCCTGTCTTTCAACTGCAAGTTCCCATTACAGGAATACTACAATGAAAAACTGCCTTTGAGAAAAGAATGAATGCATAAAGCTATGACCAATGAAACTCAAAAAGGTCAGGTGTGCTGAAAAAATGAGTACATATCAGTAAAATGACCAGCTACAAATCAACAGCAAGTGATGCAAATGGGCTAAAATCTCAGCTCTCTCTTTAATATATCAACAACTAGACAGCCAAAGTTAGCAGCCTTCACAGGGACGTGAGGGAATCTCATAGATGTGTCAATTCCATACTGACATACCAAATCTTACACATCAGGCAAACATGGAGAGAAACATTTCATACTGTGAAGGTTCTATTTAGCATGACTTCCATTCTTTTCCACGTTACTTCCGATTTTCAGTGTGCAAACAAGCTACATCAAAGCCTGCAATAAAAACAAGTAACTTCCAAAGACGTAACTGAGACATTACTAATTTGTTCAAGCACATTTTCTTACCTTCTAAAAATGGGCAACTGAAGAAAAGAATAACCATAACTGCATATATTACATATACATCACATTATGTACACATCATAACTGTATTCAAGTGATAGAATTGATGAATGTGAAGAATTGACCATTACTAACAGACTGTCAATGTATAAATTGTACGTATAGTTTGCACAGAGAATGAAGTTTAAGACATACATAATAGCTTGTATTTTCATTGAATGAAGTCAGAAATGGAAAGAATGTTATAACCAATAGGAACAAAAGTCAGATTTTCAAAATCTAACTCAAGTAAAAATGTTAAAGTTACTAACAGAAAACTTTCAAGTGGTAGCAAAGAATATAAATATGCAGGAAAAAAAGTATATATATATTTTTTTCACATATTAAAGAGGAATGGAAATATAAAGAAAAAATGGAGACAGGGTTAAGATACGAAGTTACTCCTTTCTTCATTTTTATCCCCCACAATGTGAATTGAAAGCTTGATTTAGAAATTAAATTTGGATGCAAGTCTAACTTTTGTTTAAAAGCCAAAACTGAAGTAAAGAACAATGGCTATTAAAGAAATGCAGCATCATCTTTATGAATAAACATTCATAGTGATTAGAGAATGTTGCACTTCTTAAGGTTTCAAAACTGCAGAAAATAAAATCAAGACTTTTTGCAGGAGCTATTAGAAGATATTTAATTACATATTAGGTGTGGGAGATATTTGGTAGCAGTGAGATCTCCAAGAAATACCACTTGCCCTTACCTCTTCCAGCCCCTTAACCTTCCTGCTAAAATAAATGATCTGCAGGGAGCTAGTTAGCCAATACTGGCTAGTCAGTCTGTCTTAAAACATAGCTTGATTGATATCCAAAGTAAATTCCATGAAATGTCATACTTTGTGGTGGCAATTTATATCCAAGTGGTCATTTAATATACATGTATGTGTAAACATAATTAAAACATTTTGGTGGCATCAGTTTTTGTTGTTTCCTAGCACTGAATTTTCTGATTCAAACAAACAAACGAACAAACAAAAGGAAACTATTTGAGGAAGATTAAAATGAAAAAATGAACAGTTTATCATGCCCTGAGCATCAACAAACCTAGACAGAATTAATCCTGTGTTTTCTACGTCCCTTTTATAATGTGAACATCCTAACAGCGCTTAAACTAAGAACTGTAGGAGCAAGAAATTTGTCCAGACTTGATTGAAGGCATGTTGAGGTGATCAGCCAAAGTTTAAAATTACAGTGATGTATAGGGATTGCTTTAAGAATTTCAGAAGCAAGAACGAGCAAGTTTGGTTGCTGCTTTTGTGTATCTGAAGGATTTACAGATTTTTGTGCGATGCTCTTATCAAGTCCCCAAAGATCCCGCAAAGTCAGAAGTTATTTCTAGTGTCTCTAGGAACTTCAAGGGGCTAAAATCATTTTGCTCTCTACCTGTCTCTGAGATATCATCTGGGATACCACGTACTTCTTCTATGCTTTTGTGCCTCTCAGTAAGCACCAGCTGAGCTAATTGGATTTTATTAATCACCAAGCTGACAGCATCCTTCCACTTTTCACCCTGCCCTAACAAAAAATAAAAAAATGCATGCTTGAGCATTTTCCAGGATAAAGCAATTTTCTGGTCCATCAGCAATAAGGATGTGGTTAGTTGCAGTAGAGCCTACTCTGGGGAGAACTGCTGCAAACTGCTGCACAAATCAAAGAAAAAGAAATACACTCAACTGCTTCAACCAAGTCTCAGCAGGCACACCGACTTCTTCAGTAAAGACAAGGTTACTGAGGAGCACTCTTCAGGATGGTTCTGCAACAGGAAGACATATAGAAGTGTTTCCTAGAGTGTTGCAGCTAACTGGGAACTGTCTTCAAAAGAAATTTGAAATTATGGATGGGTCTCAGACCAAAATGATTGCCTGCCAGTCCCACCTGAACTACGTCAAACACAGTAATAAAGGCTAAATATCAAAGTGTGACATATACACTCTAGACAGAAAGAGGAGAGGGGAAAAAATTAAGAAAGAAAAGGACACCTACATCCATCAAAAATAACAATACTAACCTATAACGAGAGTCCATTCTAGCTATTTACTTCAAAAGTCAGAATGTTTGGGATTTTTTTTAATTTTTTTTTTTTTTTTCCTGGTCTTTAGAAATGATAAAATTTGGTTCTTTAAGAATGGAGAAATTTAGATAAAGAAATTGCCTTTAACAGAGTTATCAGACCAGGATGAAGAGAAAAAAAAATTAGGAAGCAAATGACAGCCCTCAGTGTCTTATTTTAGGAGAACCATCTGCTTTTGTATCAAATTCCCACTAAAAAAGTAGGGATGGGAGAAGGAAGAGGACAAAGGACAAAGATATAATACAATTCCCCATGGTGGGTACTAACAGATTTACACAATACCAATGTGAATTCTCTTTAAATATAAAAATTATCTTGTTATCTAACCACAGAAGAACAGAGATTTAACTCACTTCAGAGTAGCAATAGTACAGAAGCAACAGGCGTAACGCAGGCTGCCTTTGAGGACAGGAATAAATTGCCCAACTCAACTTTGTGCAAGATGAGCAGGTGATCTGAACAACTAGCACAGCTTCACCATGGGCAGATCATGCCTGACCAATCTGGAGGCCTTCTGTGATGGAGTGACAGCTCTGGTGAACAAAGGAATGGCAACTGATGCCATTCATCTGGACTTATGCAAGGCCTTTGACATTGTCCTGCACCACATCCTTATGACTGAATTGTAGCAGTTTGCATTTGATGGATGGACCATTCATGAATAAATAATTGGTTGCATGGCCACAGCCAGAGGGTTGTGGTCAATGGCCCTATGTCCAGGTGGAAGCCAGTGATGAAATTCCCCAAGGTTCATCTTGAGATCAGGTGTTCTTCAACACAATTATCAGTGAACTAGACACTGGGTTCAAGTATACCCTCAGCAAGTATGAAGATGACACTAAGGTGATAAAACAGAAGGAAGGGATGCCATACAGAAGGACCTCTTCAGGATTGAAACGTGAACCCACAAGGCTAAGTACAAGATGATCTGCATCCCGGTCTGGGACTCCCAGAAAGATGTGGAGCTGTTGGACTGGCTACAAAGGAGGGCCACAAAGATGATCAGCAGAACTTTTTCTGTGAAGGAAGACCAAGTGACCCTGGCTTGCTCAGCTTGGAGAACAGAAAACTATGGGGAGACCTCATTGCAGCCCTCCAGTACTGACAGGAAGCTTATAAACAGAAAGGAGACTTTTTTAAAGTGATCTAATTGTGATAGGATGGAAAGGTGTGTGAGAGGATAGGGGAGTTCTTTTGAATTTTAAAGAAGGGGAGATTTTTGTTAATTGTTGGGTAGAAATTCTGTACTCAGAGGGTGGTGAGGCATAGGCACAGCTGCTCAGAGAAGCCGTGGATGCCCTATCCTTGGTGGTCAAGGCCAGGCTGGGTGGAACCCTGAGCAGCCTGAGCTGGCAAACCTACCCATGGCAGAGGGTTGGAACTAGTCCTTAGGGTATCTTCCAATCCAAGACATTCTATGATTCTCACAATACCTACAAAGTACTTACTTTCCACTTACGGAGATAGTTCTCAGTACCTGTGATACAATCTTTTTATGATGTGATTGCGATTGCTATGAAAATGTGAACAGGACTTGATTTGCATTCTCAGTCCTTCACCTGTTTTACCTTCCTGATGAAAATAGATAATCTTCTTCATGCCAGTAAAGTGAAGAAACAATCCAACTGGAATGCATGTTCAATCACTATTAAGAATATTGAATTTACTCACAATAAATTGGTAACGTAACAGTTCCTGTTTCATTTGTTCCTCCCAGTTACAGTTGTAAGATGTATTTGACATGTTGAAATTCCCTAAATCCAATACTTAAAATACTAAATAACAAGTAAGGTTTCTTTAGACTGATTCAAACTCTTATTTTTGGGGGAACCAGTGTATTTACATAATATGTGTTTCACTGGCATTTATAACTATTATAACAAATCTTAAGCAAAACCATTCTTGGAGAGCAGAAAATTTGGACAATTTTTTTTTTTAAATAAAAAAGCTACTGGAAAAAAAAAGCTAAGCAATAATACAATGAATATGCCTTCAAAACACAACATAAAAGAACTTAAAAGAGAAGTCATATACCCATCTTTTCCACATGGTATGTAAGAGTAAACTTCACTCAGGTCTTGGCAGTCTTGGCATGAGGGAAAGGTAATGAGCATGCCAGTTATTTTTTCAGGCTATACAGGACAAGATAAAGATTTATTGTTGTTTTCAGACTTGATGAAAATGCTCTGAATTGCCCGGAACACTCATGGGTGAGCTGTCTTCTTGCAACCAGATATTCTCTGTCAGAAAAGTTCTACTTCAGTACAGAAATGATGTGTGAGAAATTTTAGGCCATATCTCAGAGAATATACATCATCATTCTAGCTTAGAGGAAGTAATGTGAAAACAAACCACATGCAGGTTGTATAATGCATTAAATACCTTGGCCATGATAAGAAACAGCATAATCACACAGCAGCTGTATATTTGATCCCGACCTGCAGAATAATGAATGGCAGGTGCAAATAAGAGCACCTTATTAACTTATTAACACTGAGATTAACTCCTAGGATACAAGGGCTGCTCTGAAAGTTATGACTCCTATTTTATTACGTTGGTCCATGAACTCAGAGGTGGATGCTGGAAGTTGAGGTTGAACCTTCTCACTAATATCCCATTCATTTTGTTGCCACATGCCAGAGGGACAGTCTGACAGAATGACATCAGACATGGCAATGGTTTTGGATGCTGGGATGTATATTGGGTGGACAGAGGGCAAAGGAAAAAGGAAACAGATTGAGAAATTTCTTGATGAAAAAAAGAAAATAGGTAAATTTTGTTTCATTTTTAAAAACGTAATAGAATGTCTTATATGATGTGACATCCTTAGGGCAGATCAAACATGCAACTCCCAGCCAGTGTTATTTCCAGGGACAAGATGTTGAAACAGTAATTTATTTATTTCATTAATTTGGTCTGCATTTGATGTCTAGAAAGCCTCAATGACAGGCAGTGTTTGTCCAAGGCGTGGACTCAAGATTTTACCAAATATTCAGATCACTGATAAACAGAAGAGCAGGAGCAAAGTACAGCTTCTTCAGCAGCAGTCACTCTACAAAATGCAAAATACTCTGTTGGTTGGGTAAATCTCAAGAGGTTACTAATGACATACCCAAAAGTGCCTTTGGCCAGAGGGTGGAAATCTAATTTTAATGTTAGAAGGATTTTTCAGTAGCTTCAAAATATGACCCAGTATCTGATGGCAAAGAGCTTCTTCAGTTCACCAAATGTTGTAGAGCTCACAGTGCAAACACAGAATGTAATAAGCATGCATTAATTCTAGCAAATAAATAAACAAACATATAGATAAACAAATCTATATATCTTCATGGGTCATATGTTTTCTTCTACTCTTTCTAAAGTAACAGCCTGTCCTTTCCCAAGCTGGTTGTATTACAGACTTCCATCTTACTCACTAATGATTTCTCTTTTTCCTCTCATTTTCATGATTACTTTTTGAAATCACCATTTTTCTTCAAATGTCACTGAATCTATTAGTTTCATTCTGTCTGTTAGGGAGAGCTTAGAAGTGTCACAAGCTATTTCCTGATTTTTCCGTGACTTTTCACCAGAACATTAACAAAATGAGACTTTCCAATTACATTCAGTTGCAGTGTGGAGCAGAATATAAAAGAGCAGAAATATTACATTATTCAATTTTCAATAGGCTGTAATATTAGAGAATAGAAGAGCATATAATAGATACATAGCCCAACACCGGAATAGAGCATGTCGCTTAAAAGTGACCAGTACATTCTGCAACATTTTCCTCCTTTCATCAGAAGCATTTGTTCACAACAACTACCCAGAGAACTGATCATTTTGTGCCATAAAATTGAAAATGGATCAGCTCTACTTTTATATCTGTAATTTCACTCCCCATGGAATCATCAGTGACTGATTTTCACTAAAATGGCTTTTCTTTTACTGACTATCAGGGTAAAGAAAACTGCCCTTAAAATGAATTTACTCCCCTGCTTCTTTAGGACTCTGCACAAATTGTTAACAAAGTTAATTCTGTGTGTTGGGGAGGGGGTGATGTCTAAGATAGCAGTCTTAAATCCTTTCTTTCTCTTTGCTGCACAGTGAGCCGCCAGTTTCACATAGAAGCAGGAGATCTGAATTT